>NW_015170887.1:781328-844044 GCF_001447785.1 Gekko japonicus
TTTCGTTTTTCAGTTGCGCGCTTATCTCTAGCTAGCCGCAAGAATGTTCAACAATAGCGCTTTTCCCGTTTTTAAAGCCTTAAATCAAATCGTTTTTTCCCCGGAATTAGTCTCTGGGTTCATCTATTCGTTATCCGCTCAACCGCTCAGTTCAAATCGTGTTAAAGTCAAAAACAGGTAAGCGGAGCGTTTGTTATCTCGCTCGTCTATACTGGGATTGCATTGCTTCTTTTAGTTCACTCACTTTTCCCCTTGCTGAAGAAATCGGCTGATGATGGATTTATGCTGGTAAACCAACTCGGAACGGCTCCTTTAGTGATGCTCGGCATTCGCCCTCTTCGTGGGAGGAGATCAAAGCCTAAAACAAGCTTCTTCCGAAACTTGATCAGGCCGATCTCTTACTCCCGCTTGGGCACAGCTGCCTGCTGGACACCCCCCCCTCTCTGGGGAGCGTTGCTTTGGGCTATAAACTGCCCAAACTGTCTAAAGAGCCGCCGACCACCCCCGGAGAATCACGGGAGTGCTCTAATTCGCCATCTTGGCACGACCGGAATCCGATCAGTGTTTGATTTCTGAAGGTGTTAGATCACAGCACTTGCATTTTGGGAAGAAGAAACAAATAATGGAGGGTCATCTCATCTGCTCAGAAACCAGCCTATTGCAGCTTTGGACTTCACTTTTGGCCTCTGGCCCCTTGCACACTTGGACTGAACCCTGGCAGCCCGAGGAAAGAGGTGATTATACCTTTCCCTGCTGGCTATTTTTGTGATTATTTACCACCATGGCAGGAAAATACAGAGCTAAACCTAATGAGTTCTTAAGCAGAAGGCTTCATTTAAGAGGTAGGTTTCTAGGAGAAAATTGACGGAAAAGAGGCAGAGGTAACATTATGTGAGTCTTCCAACTCTGCTCTCCTTTGTCTGGAGCTCCCTCCTTGAACACCTTGCTTATGTTATAATGTAGTTGCAATTACAGCCCAATATTACAACAATTTTAATTATACGCCTTGCTCATCCTTTCAACTTCCTTATCCACCTTCATGTGCTTGACTGGAGGTGACACTGGGCATAGCTACACAATATGCCCAACACTTGCCAGGTCACGGTTGCATGACTGGACTTGCAGTCAGATGTACATCAGGGAAATTCACCTTTAAAAAGCCCTAGTTTGCTCAGCGCTGTGAGATAGTGCTGTAAGAGGAGGGGAAAGAAGGAGCTTTTGGTTTCCTCCCACTCTACTTTCACCTAGGTTACATGGCACCAGAGAAAAGTGTTGAATATATTGAGGTTAACTGGTGTGGTTAGTCCAGTCACCATTAGTTAGCAGAATGCTTAAATAAAGCTACAAACGCAGCAGCATCACTTTACCAGGTTACTCAGCTTACAAAGCTACACAGAGCCATATTGTAAGTTTAGAAGAGAAACAAGAAGGGGAGCCCGCGATACTCGCAGGGGGGAGCTCCACATGGAGGAGAAGGAAGCAGCTGCAGCCTTCTCCCCCCCACAGTCTTCTTCCTCCTCCTCTCTCCCCCCAGCACTGAGGCCTGAGCTCGGCCTGCCAAGCCTTCTCCTTCCCTCCCCCCCTGGCGGCGAGGCCTGAGTGGCTCACAGTTGCCGGCCCGCCAAGCTTTCTCCCGCCCCCTCCTGCCCCAGCGGCGGCGGCAGAAAGTTGCCGGGGCGTTCTCTGCACATGCTCAGGGAACACTCTTGCACTTTTGGTAGGATTTAAATATCCCCCGTATACTTTTTTCAACTTTTTAGATTTTTCTGCACATCTGGGGATTGCCCCAAATGTGCAGGAAAATCTCTTTGCCCTCTAGGTGCCTCTGATGTGCAGATTTAGATATCCGCATGCAGGGGGCATGTTGGGAATTAGATATATAGATACTTCTCTCTTTATATGAGAAGTACACTTTGGATAGGAAAGAGCAGAGATTGATGGATTACTAATTTACTAGCTAAAGAATGGAGGCAGATGGCAAGAGGCCCATCTGCCTCATGGTGCCAAGAGAGGACTGCATGTCCCTCTCTCGGTGCATGCAGGTAGAGAGGAAGTCTTCATTCAGAGAGAGAAGCAGGAAAAAGGAAGTTGATCCCTGAGAACACAATTTGCATTTCAAAGAGGACAGTGGCAGAAGAGTAGATAGAAGAAAAGTCAGTGTGCCTTTCTAGCTATCTAGTCTCTCTTGCCACGCAGTCTGGAGGTCTGAGACAGGGGAAATTGCATCTGGAACTTTCAACAGAAACGCCCCCTCACCACCATTTCTGCTGGGGAAAGCAGGCTGAAAAGGAAACTGAAAGCTCCGTCTCCCCCCTCTCAGCACTCCCTCACGGCACTGAGTAAATAAGCACTTTTTAAGGTGAGTTTCCCCCCAGACCCAGCAGGTGACGTGTAGCTTGGCTCTCTGTTCTGTAGGGGAGTCTGAAATGGATCCTTATATAGAACTGGTGATGATAATTCATGGGCAGCTTGATCCATAAACAGTTATCTTCATCTTATTGTTGGTTGTTTATTTTATTTTTGCACAGCTACATTTATAAGGTAGTGCACAGTTTTTTTTAAAAAAAATCATTAAAATGAAAGAAAAATTCATACATTCATTAACATTTCTATTTTTAATATGAAATTTCCAGGACCAAATCATGTTATCAACTTATATTTCTTCATTGTGAAAATGTAATTTGATATTCTTTTATTAGTAGAAACGTGATCATTTTTCACTCACTGCTTGTGACTTAAAAGATTATTGTAATTATAATGTTAACAACCTTTTTTTAAAAAGTATTCTCTTTTTGATGGTACTACATGTAGTTTCCAATGTTTAACAAAAATGAATTGGTTACCAGTCACTTCAGAACAAGTCCTTGGTATTCCACTTTAATTTAATTTTTATGTAATTCTGAAGATGTACACATCAATTTAAAAGAAACTGTATATGTAACCTTTCATTAACTGTAGTAGGTGTCATACTTCAATATTTCTAAACTTCTATATTCTTCAGCCACATCTGAACAGATATGATCCAACATAACACCAAATTTCCTAAATGAAAAAAAATTGCCTGTGTTTTCTATGGAGTCAAATGCCATTGGGTTATTTTAAAATAATTGCTCCTCAAAGCAAATAGGAAAATATGAGCTTTTAGTAAAAACAGATTTTTATCATTCAGTGAACACTGTAAATCTCTTAGCCCTTTTACCACATGACTTTCGGGTCAAATGGATTAATTTGTGTTCACAAGATGAAAACATCTTTCTAGAGGAATTTATTAATTTTTCAAAAGCTGTTAATACTCTCGGTATATTATAAGTTCTCTTTTGTGCATTCCAAAAACTCCTTATTTGGCAGTACTAAGAAGGGGACTCTTTTGAACTACTTATATGAGCTGTCCTTATGTTTTTACTGAGCTTACTGAGTTAGCCATTCCATTAAATATTTGTATCTATTTTGTGGCCAAGATCAAAAGGGCCTCAAAACTAATTCTGTATGCCCAACTTTTGGTGGCTTGTCTACTATACCACTCTGCTCAGCTAAGTTTCAGGCTTATGGTCCTGTACCATAAGGACCTGTCTTCTGAAGCTCTGTTCTGACAGAGGAAGAGCCCTGTCTGTTGGAGGATGGCTTTAAACTTTGCTGAGCAGAATGATATGGCACAAGATAGTACACTATCAGTTGGATCCAGTGCAAAATTTCTGCTTGCCCAAGCAAAAATTCAAGAAAAATGCACCAGCTGCTGCTTGCACAAACTTATTGTTTGTTTGTTTGTTTGTTTGTTTACTTGGGCTTTTACCCTGCCCTCCCGCCGAAGCGGCTCAGGGCGGCTTACAACAATTTAAAACAACATACAATATAAAACCAGCAAATACAGGTATAAAATACAATAAATACAGTAAAACTAAATACGTACGGCAGCGTCCTGTGGTAAAGTGCTAGTGTGACCCAGCCGGTGCAGTCAGTTCTTATTTGAACACTTGGTGAAACAGTTCAGTTTTCACCACTCTACGTTTATGTTGGGAGGAAAGCGTTAGGTGTTGTGCAAGTGAAACTGCATTAAGTCCATTAATATTTCTGTTTGCACATTGCTGGATCCAAGCCTAAGCTCTGAAGTGGAGGGGTTGTTGCCAATGTTCCCTCTAAGCTGTTGAGTCTTGTGAGTAGAAATTCTACTTTGTGAGCTACTGGCATTAAAATTGTGAGCAAGCAATTTGGCTACTGCATAAATTAGTTTGCTCTGTAGCCATCCTTCCTGAGCTAAGACAAAAATGTGTGAGCCGGAGGCTAAAAAAATGTGAGCTAGCTCACACTAACTCAGCTTAGAGGGAACACTGGTTGCTGCTCAGTGGAAGAGGCTCTGCTTTGCATGCAGAAAATCCCAGGTTCAATCCTTGGTGGTGGTGGAAAGTGCCATCAAGTCACAGCTGATTTATGGTGACCCCATGGGGTTTTCAAGGCAAGGGACATTCAGAGATTGTTTGCCATTGGCTGCCTCCATGTCATGAACCTGGTATTCCTTGGAGGTCTCCCATCCAAATACTAGCCAGAGTCAACTCTGCCTGGCTTCCAAGATCTGACAAGATTGGGCTAGCCTGGGCAATCCTGGGTATCTCCTCTTAAAAGGATCAGGTAGGAGGTGATTTGAAGGACCTCTGCCTGAGACCCTGGCAAGCTGCTGCCAGTCTGAGTAGACAGTACTGACCTTGATGGACCAGTGGTCTGATTCAGTATAAGGCAGTTTCATGTGTGATCCATCAGTTACTAGGAAAAGTATCAGAATAACTGAGTCTAATAGAGGTGAGGAGAGATGAAGTTCTAGACAGGCATGATGAGATTAATGGAGAAGGTCATGGTTGGTTCATTAAAGTTACCTACTTGTTAAGCACACGGTGACTTATCGTTTTCAGCCTTGTACATCTGTACAGTTGGATGCATCCTTTAAATTATCAGCACTGGATATACTGCCCACTGGTTGCACAGTCAGTGGTGTCTACTAGTGAAGTAATCACAAGAACTGACTGCAAAATTTGCTAGGTTCATGGGCAGACAGCAGACAAACAGATACATCTAAGTAGTAAGTCTTGAACTCAAAAATCCTATCAAATTCCTTTCTTTTTAAATATGTGCCTTCTAACAATTGGAGGTGGTCACAGCAGATGGAGGGAGCAGCATTAACAAAAAAGCAGTCTAATAATACAAATTGACATTATTTAGTTTTAACTTGAGCCTAAAAATTTTAATTAAAGATTGTTACGATATTATTCAGATTTGCTCAGATGCTTCATAACCACTCAGTAAACATTCAGTTCCCTGATTGCAAACAGTGAACAGGATTGGCCTAGAATGCATTGTTCTTCAGGTGCCTTAAAGTGTGTAAATAACCAGGTTGCTTCACAAGCATTTTTTTTGTTTGGCTAGGTCATATCAGGGCCAGCTCCTAAACAAATTGGGTTTGAGATTTCTAAAAATACTATGCTCCCATCCTCTGCATTGCCTCAATGGAACCATGTATGACTCCTCTCTTGGCACTTATACTTACTTGTCAACCAAGATGTTAGCACATCTTGGGCTGCCATCAGATGGGCAGTTTGAGCTGATGTCCTAGCAGTTCCCTCCTTGATTTAAAGCGCACAATCAGACAGCAACATTGTCTCCCATTCTTATTCCAAGCCACCTTCAAATCAGAGTTATTGGGCACCGGGGAAAGTCTGGTCTTTATGGATGTTGGCGCTTTCACCCTGCATTTCCGGCTGACTGAACTCCCCTGTTGCGAAATCAAGCTGGTTGAGAGTGTGAACCTTCCGTTCCATCTTTGCCCCTCCCCCTTTTGATTTCTTAGCGATGTGCTCATAAGTGCATAATCGCACCTGGCGTTGTCAATCACCGCGCTTGCAAGTGGCCAAGTAGTCATTCTGGGTCGGGAGCCCCCGGGGGAGTTCCTTCCCAAACCCCTCTCTTCTGTTTCTGCTTCAGAGTCGCTGTTTGAAAGCATCCCATGATTGACAAAAGGGTAAATGTACTAAAGTCAATGGGGCTATTCTCATGTAAATCTGAAAAAAAATGTATTCCATGGAAGAGAGGTGAAGGAAGCTGAAAGGGGCTGCAGTACTTGATGGAGGGATGACAGAGCTGTCAAAATGGAGTGCTGATTGAACTGAATGCTTATGTGCTTGCATGAAAGACAATTTTTTAAAAAAGGATGCTGCCCAATCACCATGCAACAATAATCTGAATGGCCAACCACAGGGTGAGTGCATGGTGAGTCGAGTTCAGGATGAGATGTCCGATCCATTACAAAACAAAATGAAGAAATTAGAGGCAGGGCCAGAGCATGCCAAGCATGTCATCTGACTGCAGTCTTGGTCTCATCATCGCTATTACAATACATCCACTATTTTGAGGTAGGCAATAGGCCTGAAAGTGATCTCTGCCCCGTAAGGATGTCACTTTGCTTCTCAGATGTAATAAATCTTAACAGATTGCAGGACCTTCCTGAAGGAGTTCAACAGGGAGCAAGAAGAATCAGGTGGTCTGTTCACCTGCATTCTAAAATAGCACACATTCTGGAAGATGATGTTTTTCAATCTTTGCGCCAAGAAACACTGAGGGATGGGTTGGATATCCTGGAATTCTTTGAGGAAATTGTTCACCAGTTTAGACCCTTCTTCTCTAGTGATAGACCTCTAAAATCCAAAACCCATTCTTCTGCAGGCTGGTTGGATCAGGAGTGTAGAGCAGCTAGGAAAGAACTTGCTCATTGCACACGTCAGGCATGCAACCATGAACATGGTCCCCCTCCAATGCTTCCTCTAAGCTGTGGATTCTTGTTAGCAAAAATTCTGCTTTGTGAGCTTCTGTCATTAAAGTTGTGAGCGAGCAATTTGGCTACTGCATAAATTAGTTTGCTCTGGAGCCTTCCTGAACCTGCTTCCTGAGCCAAGACAAAAATGTTTGAGTCAGAGGTTAAAAAACTGTGAGCCAGCTCACACCAACTCAGCTTAGAGGGAACACTCCCCTCCCTACTGTCCTAATATCTCTTAGGTCAGCTTATAAGAAGCTCCTAAAGCAAAAGAAGCATGCTTTTGCTAAATTACAATGACAGGCGCTGGGCCATGCCATCCTAGAGAGGAGGGAATCTTGGTTTTAGGAGCTGGTCTCTATGGGCCTGGGTAATAGGGTTGCCAGGGCCCTTTCGCTTGCTGGTGGGGGGATGGGGGGACATTCTCGGAGTGGGAGGTGACATTGCCCCCCATTCTCCCTGAAACAATGACATTGCACGCTATGTGCCCGCATCACCTGGAACTGACATTGGCACATTGGCGACATTGGGGGCAACGCTCTGGATTTTGGGCAAAACTATATGGCAAAATTGGCATCAAACCATAGAATTTTGCCCAAAAAACCAGAGCATCACCCCCCAACATTGCTGACATGCTGAGACTTCTCTTCCAGGTGACACAGGCACGTCATGTGCGACATTGCTATTTGGAGGGGAATTCCCTCCTGCCAGCCAGCTGGCCGGTGGTGAGCAGGAGCTCACAAAATCAGAGGATTCCTTGCTCCTACTGGGCAAATGGCAACCCTACTGGGTAGAATTTCCACCCTGTTGTAGGCTCAGATCCCAGCTAAAGACTGGCATGCACACTCTAGTCAGATCTTTGGGATCTCTTCCATTCCTCCCAATAGAGTTTCTGCACAAGCTCCCTCCATTGGTCTATCTATCTTGCCCCAGTGTTCTCCCATATCAGCCTCTGAGATTAAAGGTTTGTTCTCCTCCCTTTCTTCTGGCAAGGCCCCAGGGGAGGACATGATCCCCCCAGAACTATTCAAATACTTCCCTGACTGGTGGGCCACAATTTTGGCCAAGCAATTCACCAAGGTCAACACAACAGGGGTTCTCTCCTTAGGGTGGAAACACAGCATTGTGGTCCCATTGTATAAAAATGGGGATAAACTGGTTCCCAGCAATTACTGTTTAATTAGCCTGCTGTAGTCTCCAAAATGTACAACAAATATTTCTTTGGTAAGTTGGAGGACTGGGAAGCCTCCAACCAAATCATCTGCCCAGAGCAAGTGGGCCTCAGAAAAGGGCAAAGTACAACTGATCATTGCCTGATCTTATACCATCTCATCATAAAATGCATGAGGGGCCCTAACAAACATCTGTTTGCAGCTTTTGTGGATCTAAAAGCTGCTTTTGACTCAGTGGATAGGGACCGGCTTTGGTAAAAGCTGGCTGTTACAAACATTGATAAACAGGTACTATTTTTGCAATGAGAACTCCATGGCAATCTAACAGCTAAAATAAGAGTGGGCACCTCTGGATCACTAAATGAGGAGATCCCTGTCCTCAGTGGGGTAAATCAGGGGTGTGTTTAAGGTCACCTTCTCTTCAACCCATACCTAAATGACATAGTGGGAAGACTGACAGGTCCAGAATTTATTTCACCTTTACCTGGCCTACGGAAAGTAAATATTCTTCTGTAAGCTGACAATATGGTTCTACTATCTCTCACACGAGTTGGCCTAATGAGGATGCTGCACAGGCTTAATAACTTGTGCAAAGAATTTCTATGTATCAATCACTCTAAAACTAAAGTGATGGTTTTTGAAAAGAAGCCCTGAAAGTCCCAGTGGCACATAGACAACATCCCAATAGATCAGTGCTGCAGTTCTAAATACTTTGTGGTAACATTTTCTGAAAACCTCTCCTGGAAGGCTCATCTGGTGATAACTAAGTCGCAAGATTGACTGGGGCTATCCTTAAGTTCTAATGATCAAAAGATGGCTTTTTGACAGACCCTGCCTTCAAATTGTTCCAGAGTAAAGTCATTACCCAGCACCTGTATAGGTTCAAGATCTGGGGTTGGACCAACAACATCTGGGGTTGGCCTGGAGATGACACAAAACTTCTTTCTAAAGATAATTTTGATCCTGCCTCAGGGAAGAAGTAGAAGAGCTGGCTTTTATACCCCACCCTTCACTACCTGAAGGCTTCTTGGAGTGGCTTACAATCACCTTCCCTTCCTCTCCCCACAACAGACACCCTGTGAGGTAGTTGGGGCTGAGAGAGTTCTGAGAGAACTGTGACAGACCCACCTGGCTTTATGTGGAGGCGTGGGGAATCAAACCCAGTTCTTCAGATTAAATTCCACTGCTCTCAACCACTACACCAAACTGGCTCCCAAACTGCCGTGCTGCAAGCTGAATCTGGCTTGCCTTCCATTAGGGCCCATGCCCACACTGCTTTAATCAATTACTGGAGAAAGCTGAATAATTCTCCTTCTAGTCATCTTTCCAAGCAGTACTTTATCCAACTCCAGAAAGACACCTCTTGGATTGCCAGCTATTACAGTCCTTCCTGCCATTACTCAATACCTGTTCACCTCCAGGGCTTCCCTCTGGATCTGATATTCAATATATATACTGCCTTAGATAGGGGGACTATTATTAGTTCTAGATTTCCCCCATGGTTTAAACTGCTCAAACAGAATCACACCAGAGCTTCCTATTTGTCCAGCATCACCTTCTGCAAACTTAGAGAAGTCTTTACAGGCCTCAGATTTCAAACAATGACAACAGCCATATTAGTTGGCCATTATCAGCATATACCAGTTGCTCAGTGAGTATGTACCTGTGGAATTGGAGAATCTCCCTCATTATGTCCTGTTTTGTGACCTTTACTCAGTTCTCAGGGCCAAGTTCTTTGCAGCCATTTTTGCCAGGCTAGCCTCACATTCAGTGGAAGATAAAATCACATTCAGTGGAAGATAAAATCATCTACCTCTTGTCTGATGATGATGTCACCTATATGATGTCACTGTATGCACCGGCTGCCAAGAAGATTTGTGCAAAACTTTCGCCTTGATGTTTAACATGCTGCATTCTCTGCTATGCCCTGGTCCTGACAATTTTAACATTGCTTTTAACCTCGCTGTGTTTTATTTCTGTAATATTTATTACTCCTCGGGCAGCTATCATTATATTGTTATGGCCTTTGGCCTCATGCAATAAAAATTCTACCTACCTAAAAAACCCACAAATAATGATAGGCTTGAATCCTATGACACTATTCCACTTGCACATCTTTTTGGCCTCAACAGAGGCTTTCCTTTGCTGTGCTGCTCACTTCTTCTGCCGCTAGCACTTCTGCATGCCTAAGATCAATGTTTTTTAGGAGTCTTCATGCACATGGAAGAGCTAGTGGCAGAAGAAGTATGTGTTGCAACACAGGAAAGCCTCCACAGTTGACTGAGAGAAACATGAGGGGAACGTTGTGATAGTGTCCAAGCCCTAGTCTGGAAAGAAACCCTCTGTCAAGGTCTGATTTATTATTGCAACCAATACAGGTCCAGGGAAGGTCTCTGGTGAGTGACTCTCTCAATAGCAATTCCCAATCTTTTATTCCAAGCCTGTTATCAGAATTTCTGTAGAATTTCTGTCAAGGTACTCAGTATACCTGCAAACATTCAAAAAACCAGTTGGGTTCATTCTTGGAATGGACTAAACTAACTTGTCTCCACCCTTGTGTAATGGAAGGGATCAACCGCACCCTTATCAGTTAATGATTTGACCATAGCAAGGACTTTTCAGACCCTTTATTAGATCTCCAATAGACAGTTTGGTGTAGTGGTTAAGTACGCGGATTCTAATCTGGGAGAACCGAGTTTGATTCCCCACTCCTCCCCTTGCACCTGCTGGATGACCTTGGGCAAGCCATAGTTCTGGCACAGCTGTTCTTGAAAAAAGAGCAGTTTCTGTCAGAGCTCTCTCAGCCCCACCTACCTCACAGGGTGTCTGTTGTGGGGAGAGGAAGGGAAAGGAGTTTGTAAGCCATTCTGAGACTCCCTTGGGTAGTGAAGGGCAGGGTATAGATCCAATCTCTCCTCTTCTTCTTCTCTTCTGCTTGTTACAGAGGAGCAAATCTAGCATATGACCTCATGTGTTAGACTCAGGGGTCATTTCCTGCAGGAGCACACAGGAGCGGAGCTCCGACAGTTAGGAGCCGAGGGGGCAGGCACATGCAACAAGCCCCACCCCCTGCTCCCAGCAGCCCTCATTTGGGCCATGAGGAACAAGAAGCAGCCAGGTAAGTTGCAGGGTTCCCCCCCCCGCCTGTCTTCAGGTACAAGCTCTCCCTCCTCTGTGAGGGCAGATCTGCGCGTTCCCCCCCCCCATAGCTAGCAATCCAAAACAGTCCAGTGGAGCCTGAGTGGTGGGTGTTGCCTCCTGACACACATCTGGTGATAGAATTACTGCAATCTGTGCAATCAAAGCTTAATATAATATCTGAATGGATACAAAATTACAAACCACATATTCACTAATAACATTATTTTATACAGATGAATCAATAAGATGGACGAAAATCCCCGGAGTTGATGTTCCGTTTCGTGACGTGCCTTCATATGGTCACAAAAACTTTCCAAATGGATATTTCTTAACTCCTATACATTTCTGGTGTTCATTCACATAGTGTTATCAAACCATAGTGTCAATTGCGGGAACATCAACTTCGGGGATTTTCGTCCATCTTATTGATTCATCTGTATAAAATAATGTTATTAGTGAATATGTGGTTTGTAATTTTGTATCCATTCAGATATTATATTAAGCTTTGATTGGAGCGGTGGCGCAGGTAGTACAACGGCTGCAGATAACATCAATAGCGAACAGCCACAATGGCTGTTCGAATCCCCACCGTGGCCGGGTTGAGCCCCCGGCCCCAGTCCCAGCTCCCGCCAACCCAGCGGCTCGAACGTTAAACAGGTAGACAAATGGGTACCTGCCCTAGGTGGCAGGGGGCACCCTCCTCCTGGTTCCGTGCCATGAGTGCGGTTGATGGTGGCGGCGGCGGTGGCAAGCAGGGCGACGGCGAGAGTAATAGCGGTGGCGGAACAACTAAGCGATCCAGGAAAGGCGGCGACCAGATCGAATGGAGGCGGAGCCGGGGCGACGCAGCGACGAGGGGATGCAGCACGGCTGGAGCCTGATGGGACGCATAGCCGGAAGCTGCGCCCCGAAGCAGTTGTGCGCTGGAGGAGGAAAGTCATCAGAGCCTGCCCTGAGATGGTCACCAGTCATCCGGATCGTCAGAAAAAACAACGTCCAAGGCCCGCCGGAGAGAAGGAAATATGCCGCATGGGTGCTGTTAGGTAATCCCCTCCCCCTGTAATTGTGGCCCTAGGTAGGTAACCAACTACATAAAGTAGCTCATTGTAAACCGCTCTGAGACCCACTAGGGGTCATGAGCGATATAGAAATTGAAATATAAATATAAATAAATAAATAAATTGCACAGATTGCAGTAATTCTATTTTTATTTCTTCTTGTTATTCCATACTGCAACCCCCCCCTGTCTTTACTGATTACACATCCGGTGATGTCAGGGGGTGTGACATATGCAAATAAGTTATACCAATAAGTTATGGTAATTAGTTCCTGCACCTCTTTTTCTACGAAATGACCCCTGGTTAGACTAATTACAAGCTGAGACAGTTCCATGATTGCCATGATTGCCTCATCAAAGGCTCCTAAGTAAGCTCAAAAATCATGGGATAAAAGGACAATTCCTTTTATGGATCAAAAACTGGCTAATTAGTAGAAAACAGAGAGTGAGTATAAATGGGCAATTTTCTCAGTGGAGGGACGTAAGCAGTGGGGTACCGCAGGGATCAGTACTTGGTCCACTGCTTTTTAACTTGTTCATTAATGATTTGGAGTTGGGAGTAAGCAGTGAAGTGGCTAAATTTGCAGATGATACGAAGTTGTTCAGGGTGGTGAAAACCAGTGAGGATTGTGAGGCACTCCAAAGGGATCTGTCAAGGATGGGCCAGTGGGCGTCAACATGGCAAATGGGGTTCAATGTGGTCAAGTGCAAGGTGATGCACATTGGAGCCAAAAATCCTAAATATAAATACACGTTGATGGGGTCTGAACTGGCAGAGACTGATCAAGAGAGAGATCTTGGAGTCGTAGTAGATAACTCACGGAAAACGTCGAGACAGTGTGTGACTGCAATAAAAAAGGTCAATGCTATGCTGGGGATTATTAGGAAGGGTATTGAAAACAGATCAGCCAATATCATAATGCCCCTATATAAATCAATGATGAGACCTCATTTGGAATACTGTGTGCAGTTCTGGTCACCACACCTTAAAAAGGATATTATAGCTTTGGAAAAAGTGCAGAAAAGGGCAACTCGAATGATAAAAGGGTTGGAACACTTTCCCTATGAGGAAAGGTTAAGGCGCTTAGGGCTCTTTAGCTTGTAGAAATGACGACTGAGGGGTGACATGATTGAGGTTTATAAGATTATGCATGGGAAAGAGCAGGTAGAGAAAGAGGTACTTTTCTCCCTTTCTCACAATATAAGAACTCGTGGGCACTCCATGAAATTGCTGAGCGGTCGGGTTAGAACGGATAAAAGGAAGTACTTCTTCACCCAAAGAGTGATTAACACTTGGAATTCACTGCCACAGGAGGTGGTGGCGGCTACAAGCATAGACGGCTTCAAAAGGGAATTAGATAAACATATGGAGCAGAGGTCCATCAGTGGCTATTAGCCACAAGGTATAGATAGGGACGCTGGGGCAAGTGATGCTAGGTCATCTTGCTGCTTGGGGGGGGATCAACAGTGGGAGGGCTTCTAATGTCCTGGCCCCACTGGTGGACCTCCTGATGGCACTGGTATTTCTGGCCACTGTGTGATACAGAGTGTTGGACTGGATGGGCCTTTGGCCTGATCCAACATTGGCATCTCTTATGTTCTTATGTTCTTATGGTGGCCATGAAGTCCTGAGCTTAGTTGACAAGGGGTTCTCTGCATGGATGTTCAATTTCCCACCCCTCTTTGTGAAGTAAATCTTATTTGTATTGTATGGACTATTTATGAAGGGTAAAGGTTTACTGGAGGATCTGGGGATTTGTTTAGGAATTATATTTTTCTTTCTTTTGCCTACTGGTAATTCCCCCTTGGTTAGGAAAGGTAGAAGCCAGTGAGCTGGAAGAACTGCTATTCTCTCTCCTTCACTCCGTTACCATTAACCAACCCAGTCCCAGTGTTCTTTCCCCTCAACTGGGATTGGTGAACAAAAGTGAACTTACATTAAATAACAACTCTGGAAAGAAGAAAACATGATTTTAAATATATTTAATTGCACACTTTTAGGCCTTATCCAGTGCTGTGGAATGCTGTAGGCTCCCTGCTGTGTTTCTGGAGCATCTGCCCTGCTGATGAGATGTTCAGTCCTATGTAACTTCTTTCTATGTGCATGTTTCCAAGGCTTTATCTAGGAATATCTGCAGGAGGTCTGCTGCAAGTTTGGGGTCTCTAGTTTGCAAAGGAATCATTCTATACTCCTGAACCTCCTGAACCTGCACCTTTTAAAATGAGAGATTCAAGAGTGTGTAGAAGGGATCCTGTGCAAGTAGACATCAAAGTCACACAGGACCTCCTCCAGATGCTCCTCTACATGCCCTCCAAGTTGTTGCTTTGAAGCTCTGTTAACATTTTGATTGAGGTGAGACAGTCTGTATGGAAATGTCACCACTCAGGAACCAGCACCAACCTCCTCCAGCAACTTGAAAGTTCATGGAAAGTTCATGCTGGTTGACCTGCCTTGAACTTGAGTTTGTGAAGCAGGAACTGGCCAAAATTTGCCACAAACATTAGTTTGTGAGCCTGTTTGTGCCTTTCCCTACTTTCCACAGACTTAAAACAATTGTGATGGTCTCCTTCAGGGAACTATAACTTTGTGAAGAGGCTAGAGTTTTATGATGGGAACTGCGAACATTAAAGCACTTTCAGACCGGCTTATGTGAACAATCTAGATGTGCCCACAAGATATTCTTCAGGGCTCTCATTTTAATATTAAGCTGTTCAGAGCCAGAAAAGCCGGGCTTAACAAATACAGTTGCCAACAAATACAGTTTCTGTGTAACTTAAGCATACAATTTGAATATAATTATAGTAATTAGAAATGGAAAAGATATGTTCAACAAAGCTGTGATTGTCTTCAGTGTTTCCAGAAGACAGCAGGACAGGATCCCCCCCCCCCCCAAGTTTAGTTATTCATAACTAGTCCCAGTGGTATTTGTCCTCCATTAGCACAGTCTCCTCTGTCTGGAACTCATGGGGTTTTCCTGGTATTACAAGATGTCTTTAAGACAAAAAACCAAATTTGTGGCGCTCCCTAAAGAAGAGGAATGTGGAACCGATGCTCCTGAAAACTGCCATGAGATTGGAAATCCTTTATTAGGGGAAAACTTTAGCAATACCTTGGGTGCAAGCAGGGAAGCTCCTGATCAACTGGTGCCTTGAAAAAAAGCAAACTCTTGTTCTCTGTCTCAGCTCTTTTTTCAAAGAAGATTGGCTGCTCCCAGCAGGATGAATTCAGTTGTCAGTCTCGGTGTGGCTGTGGGAAGAGGGAATTTCAAAAGCCACCATGCACAATTTTGGGAGTTAACTTAAACAACATTGGAGGGCTTGGCAGAATCATTTACATTTGGAGTTCTTTTTAATGCACTGTGTTCTTGTTCCTTTTGCTTTCCTTGCCTGAAGTTCTGGCAATGTTGCTGGGGAAGTAATTGCTAAGCACTTTTCCTTTGCTGTGCCCACGGGTGACTGTGGGGGGCTTCTCCCTGGATGCAGTGTGGAGTTGAAAGCCCAGCTTTTGCTGCTTTGCCTAAGACCTGCTTATTTTTTTTCCTTGTCAACTGCCTGTTATATCAATCACGGAGCTGGAATCTATTTATAGGTTGGGACTCAGAGTACTGTGTCCTTAGTCACAAAGAAAGACAGAGACGCAGAGGGGGCTCTCGGCTGGTGCAGGCAGAACAAAAAGGTATTTAATCAGCAATTAGAGACACCTGAGGGGCAACGGAAATCCTACCTTGGTCCTGAGGTTCATCTCTCAACCTGAAGCATGTGAGTACCTAATTTCCGCCCTTTTCTTTTGGGATCCAGCTTTCCGCGCCGCATCAGTCTTTTTATCTGAACTAGAAATTATGGGTGCATACACCTTAACAAGAAGGAAAGAAGGAAAAATTAAAGTCTAGTTTCAGATTTTCTAACAGAACTTCAAGGTGACTTACAGGCAAGCAAACTAATTAGAGGTCTTGACATTAATGGGCTAATTTTTGTTATGCTTATTATGCCTTTTTCATCTTGGAGCAAACAAATGAAAAGTTTGTGACAAATAGTATTGTTTGGGGAATGGAAATAGTTCCGATTGTTGGTGCTCTAAAAGGTCAGTATACAACATAACTCAGTTTAAGGGCTTGTCAAGGACAGGTGATATTTCCCTAGTATTACTATAAAGCCTGGAAACTGGCAAAGTTCAGCAACATAAACATTCTTTTGAAATAAGTTCACACCTCGAAACTATCTCTTGCAACTTTGGCATGAATGTTCTCTAATATATAAATGTGAAAAGGAACATTACTTGGTGCATTAGGTCTGAACTTTGAAAGTGTCTCACTTTAAAAAACAAACAAACCCTGTCCGATGACTCTAGGATGTTCACCACTGAGCAAAGGAACACACATGACTTTGGGAAGACAGTGTAGTGACGTCTGTGTCAGTGTCAATGTATTGTTTTGATGGTTAGAGGCTAAAAGCTTGTTTTAAGGCATTCAGCATGCACAAATGCCCCTTTGCAGCTTGTCTTCTGTGAAGGAGAAAATGCAGAGGATCTTATGTTATAAAAACATAAAGAAAATGGGTAATTACTTTTTATTGCATAGGTGGTTTTCTTTTAGCAAACTGACAGTGTATAGTCAATACGTTACATTGTATCTCCAGAAACATGTTACTGTCCTTACTAAATTTACTGAATTTACTTTCAAAGTGTTTTTTAAGTGTCTACCTTTCATAAAGATTGCAATATTTAGCCCTTGCTCTTTTTTAAAAAAAATCCCTGACATAATCTCAAAAATAGATTTGACTTGCTAAATTTCTGTTGAGAGAACATGTTAAGCTTGCTAATTTTAATTGAACAAAATTAATCACAATTTTGAAATATGTGCTATCTAAACGGTGTTCATTGCATTAAATGCAGTGTGCTGGTTTGAATAAAGTGTTATGACACATGTGTGAATAGTTGGGGAGATTGTTTAATAACCCATCTTCTTGCGTAAATGTATACAAGGGACTCCTGTTTTTGCTCAGTATAAATGTCATCATTCACAAAAATGTGTACCTTGTACTTACATTTTAGCTATTTTTATTACTCCAGTCTTATTCTTCAGAACTTTGTAACACCCAGTACAAAACTCTACATATGTCAGCACAACAGAAAAACATATATTCTGGTAAAATATAAGATCAAAAAGTTTCAGATGATCATCAAACTCAAGACATATTTGGAAAAATGTACCTAATCCAGTGATACTAGCATCTTGATAAAATATTTTATTTGCACTTTATTAAACTGAAAAGTGATGTGGTTTTATTTAGAAGTGTGTTCTATTTCGTTTTGCAATCCTGTGAACAGAAGCTGGATTTACAATGAAAACTAACCATTAAAAGGATTGATTTTTCACTGTTGAAAACAGATCATAGTCTGTATAGTTCAAATATATTAATATTTTTAAGTATTTGTATTTGGCAAATGAGGGGTTGTAACCCTGGTCTATTTCCCATAATAATTGCCCAAAGTTGTAAGATGCCAGTATTCATATACTTGCAATAATTCATGGTTCTGCGGAATCAGGATTTTTGAGCAAATTTTCTCAAAATTCCTCTTTTTCTAGAAGTTTAATAATTTTGGCCTATTTTGTGGAGTTAAATTTCAAATGGTTTTGTGTTTGCCAGTGCAATCCTAAAGAATCCTTTCTTGGGAGTAAGCCCCATTGAATAGACCTGAGTAGAATTCTGAGTAGACCTGCTTAGGATTGCTCTTTTCATATGTATGTTTTGTTGCATACACCTTCCCTCATGTTCAGCCAGTAGATTCTTTGTTGTGCCTTTGGTGGTGGTGGTGGTGGGGAAGAGGTCAAATATCAGCTGTCTTATCTTGTGCTTGAATAAACTATGCAGTGTCCCTATCTCCCACTTTTTTGTGAGTTAGATAAATTCTAGGAAAACTCTGGTGTATTGTGTGGAAAACACAGTACTATTATTTCATTCGTACTTTACTAAAAAGTGATATTATGTGAAACCAGGTACCTGTCAGTACCATCATATCTGAACTGACTTTTCAAATGCAGTTTTTAATTGAGTTGTTAATGATTGGTGGGAGAGACCCATATCTATTCCCCCCTCATCTGTTTATGCTTCTGAATCACAAATGCAAAATTTTGACGTTTGACCATACTTACTAATCCCTTTTTCTGTTTTGTGTTATGTCATCTCATGAAGACTGTGCATTACACACATGCCAAGTTAACTATACAGTTGTGTGAAATGCAGAACTGATACTTGTCTGAGAGGATGAATTAAACACCTGGAAGGTGGGAAGGACCCACTAGTATTATTTAAAGTGTTATAAACCATGAAGACCTGAGTAAAAATAAGCAGTTACCACAAATTTATAAGATTTTGCCTTTCTCACTGTTATTTCTTCACTTTTGCGTCATTCTATCCCTTTATCATCTCTCAATTTTTACATTTCATTATTCTTATGCTTGCTTCCCCCCCCCCCACCTGCTTTCCAGAAAACACATTTCTTTCTGGCACAGAAAATAAACTCAGATTGCTGGTAGTTATGTTAATCTAATTCAATCCTCTGTGGGTTAGAAGTGAAATTCTAATAGTGGAGCTGTTGAGGGCTTTTTTGTTAATGGCTTGGGGATTACATTGAGTTAAAGGCTCATTTCCTAATCAAACAGAGAGGGAGAGAGTGACTCCGAATATTTATGAGTCTCCTAGCGTGAGTTAAACATTGAACTCCAAAAGCAGGATCTCAGCGCAGTGGAAAGAGTTAAAACCCCTCAGGGCTGCTATGGAAAAAAATGAAACCAGTTAAGCCATCAGCATTTTCAACTGCTGTACAACTACAGTTCTGTAAGGGTGTGTGTGGGGGTGAGGGAGAATAATCATCCTGCAATGTTAAAATGGAAAGTGGGGTGAGAAATGTAAAACGAAGTGAAGTGATGCTTCAGATCAGCTCTCTTGTAGGTGGGCCTATAAGCATGGCTTGGTGCGTATTGAGGCCTTAGTAGAAGCTGCCAAGAAATTCACATTGTAATGGTGGGCTTTATGAATACTTGAGAAGGGGAGCTGCTTTTCTGACAGCTTTGATTTTTTAAAAAACAAATCTTAATTTTCAGTTTATTCCTTTTGGACTTTTTTGATTCTTAGCAAACCCCTTTTTCGACTGCAACACCAGCACATCCCTTCCCATCCTTAGCACTGGTATATGCCTCTGGGAGGAGAGATTCCATTCATCTCTGGCAGTGCCATTGTGGGCAGGATATAAATCTAAAACAATATTTGTAGTAAGCAAAATTTGAATTTGCAGTTTGAGAAAATGTTTAACTCTAAGAACATAAAAAGAGCTGTGCTGGATCAGACCAGTGGTTCATCTAGTCCAGCATTCTGTTTCACAGAGCAGCCAAACATTTGCCCAGGAAAACCAGCAACAGGACATAGAGGCTGAGCACTTCACCCTCGATGTTGCCACCAAGCACCTGGTATTCAGTAGGCTGCTGACTAAAATGCTTTACATTTGTTGGTATATCTTGGCTGTTCTGATTTTGCAAGGCTTTAGAAATGAAATCTCATAAGCTGCCAACTAATTATCATTGCATCAGCTAGTATTGTAATTTCATGTCATCTATCAAAAACTATAGTATAGTAATCATCCACCCCTTTACATATCAGCCACAAATCCTGTCAAATACAATTATTAGTGGATTTTCAAACTATTTTCTGGAACTCTGGATTCCTTAGAAGCTTATGCAGCTTTTCAGTGAAAGAGCAGTTGAGACACAGCTTGACTACCACTTCTGAATTTCCTGCTTACAGGTATATTGTGTGTTTCTACAACACATCCTCAGTTTGCAAGTGCTATAGTGATACTCATCACTGCCCTGTGTGAACTGTGGGCATCTGATATAAGGTTGCCTGGCAACCGGTGGGAGGTGGGGGAGGTGGGGACATGGGGTGGTGCTGCACAGCACTGCATGTGCCACGATGTTACTTTAGAGAGACAGTAACTTTAGGAATCTCTGGAAACTTTATGGTGAAACCACAGAACTTTAGGAATTGGCAGAAACTTTCCCTAGAAGTGACATCACGGCACACAGACCATCAATAGGTTTTTAAAAGTTTTCTCCCGCTGCCACTTGCAGTAGCAACAGGCAAAGCAGGTTGGCAGTGGGTGGCCTGGCAACCTGAATGTAAGAACACTTTGCAAAGTATTACATCAACAAGGAGGTTGCTTGGTAGAGAAAAGTATTTCCTAAAGGTAAACAGTTTGAACTGTTGTGATATACCACTGCCTATCAATTATATTCAGCCAAATACTAAATGCTATTGCACATAACTATCAAATACTATGTAAAATCTGTAAAGAGATCAAATACTGCAATCAAGTATATTAGCTTGTTAAATGTAGATCTCCAATATATGGAGCATAGCTGAGAACAGAGGTCATCTATTTAATATCAAATTTGCAAAGGAGAATTTTGATGACAATTTTGGAGCTAATTCATTTTAGCGTTATCAGAATAGCATGGCTATAAGAAACACACTAGCTTGTAATCTTTCTGATACAAGATAATAATTACTATAACCCACTTTGGAACCTTACTGAGGTCTCACACAATCCCATCAGCATGTGCATAAACTAGAGTGAGTTTGGGCTCAAAAGTGATCAGCCAACATGAGAGCTCAGGAGAACTTAATTCTGTTTTCTTGTATGCTGGACCAGTGATGTGGCTACCTCTGTGTGTGCTGAATGACGGTGACCATGAGCTGAGAGGATGAATTTAATGTCGAGAAGGCATGTGGATGCATCCCGAGCCACTCCGTGTCTTCCATACTGGGCATGATTAGTGCTCAGATTCTGAAGTGAAGTAGGATCGATTTACTTTTAAAAACCAAAGCTAATTCTGGGAGCATAGTCTAAATTTTGGGGCAGTTGGATACCATTACGTTGTGCTTTAAAGAAAGTATGTTTCTATTTACACACCCTATGAAATGAAAAGTTCTGGTTTACCAGAACATCCTCCTACCCTGAACTGATGACAACGAACATGAGTTAAACTAGGGTGTATTAATTACCATCTGAATTGTGCAAATAATTAAACTCACTTCCCCTCTAATGTGAGGTTTCTCTAAAAGGCTGCGCCTTTCGTTTCCCCAGTATTTGGACAATCCCAACCTGGCGCCAAGCCCAACATGACCATAGGACATGCATTACTTTTCCTTGTCTGTATCAAACGTTTCCAGAGAAAACTTGCCCATCAAGTTCAACCCCCCCCCCATATAGTACAAAGGTTCAGCTACTGATGCACAACATCCTGGGATTGTTCAGCCATCAGTGATTGGTTTGGGTACCTCCCCTCATCCTCAGATGCCTCAAGATGCTTACCAATTTAATTAGATTACAGACACCTAAGGTTCCCTGACCCGGATAGCCCAGGCTAGCCAGATTTCATCAGACCTCAGAGCTAAGCAGGGTCAGCCCTGGTCAGCAGGGTTGCCGAGAGCCACCATGGGCCTCCAGATGAAGACTCCATCTGGGACCCCCCCACCCATATGAGCCTGATCCAAACCAAATACCATAACAAAAACAAATTACTTGGCTGGCTATTAGCATGCATCTATAATAATAAAAAGATCCACATGTCCATTGGTCTGTCCATTTGTGACAGGCATAACTCATCAGGAAATAAAACTAGGAATCTTGAAATTGGCCACCAGCTTCAGGATGATCACGGGAGTTCCAGGTTCAAAAATGAAAGGAACTGGAATATCTTGGCCCAGGTTATCTCCAGACCTCAATGCTATTTGCAACGGAAGCTAAGGTTGTATAGTGGTTAAAGTGTTGGACCAGGATCTGGGAAACCCAGGTTCGAATTCCCACTCTTCCATGGAAGCTTGCTGGTTGACCTTGCGCCTGTCACACCCTCTCAGCCAAACCTACTGTGAGGAAAAAAACAGAGGCAGGGAGAACAATGTAACCTGCTTTAGGTTTCCCTTGGGCATAAAGGTCAGTAGTTCAGCAGTTCAAGACCAGAGTGCCGCATGACAGAGTGAGCTCCCGTCTCTGGTCCCAGCTCCTGCCAACCTAGCAGTTCGAAAGCAAGAAATTGCAAGTAGATAAATAGGTACCACTTCGGTGGGAAGGTAGTTCAGTGGTGGCGTCTAGTCATGCTGGCCACATGGCCATGGAAATGTCTTTGGACAGTGCTGGCTCTTCGGCTTGGAAACGGAGATGAGCACCGCATCCCTAGAGTCGGATTCGACTGGCTTTAGAGCAAGGGAAACCTTTACCTTTACTATAAAGTAAATAAATAAATAATTTCTAACCTGTTCCTCATTTGTAACTAGTTGAGGGTGTGTGTGTGTGTATGACCATCTTTTTACTATTTTAATAGATTATGGAGAAATATTAACTCCCCCTTCTGTCCATTATATTAACAGAGATTTACTCCTATACTACTATTAAAATACATTCTAAGATGCCAACCAGGATGGGTAAGGAGGCACTGACACCGAAAAACAAGGGAGGGCGGGGAAAAGTTAGAAGTGGGGGTAGATGAATGGCAGATTGTGAAAGGAAGAGAGCAAAACGAAGCAGGAGATGTGAAAAAGAGTTAAAGAAATGTAGGAAAGACAAGGAAAGGGCTTTGTTTTTTGGCTTTGATTTGCTACCACACACTAACAAGGCTGCCGCTTGGCAAGATCTGGCTGTTCAGGAGTTGAATGAAACTAAAGGAAAAAGAAAGTCATAGACTTTTTTAAGGAGGCTGCATCCTATCCTGGCTGGTCTTCCCTTGCTCCAGTGCAGGCTTGGCTGATGGGTTTAAATGGAAGATCTGTTCAGCAAATAGTTTCCCTCTGTCTTGTGGTGAGCTTTGCAGAAGGGCCCAGCTCTTTGCTGTGTTCTGCCTTCCTTGCACCCCTAGTGGCTGCAGTCAGAACTGCATTCGATTTTTTAACTCCAGCTGATTTGGGCCCCTCAAATTCTGTCCCCACCAGTTCTCCCTCTTGGAGGCCCTGCTGGTCAGTATTTGAATGGGAGACCACCAAAGGAATCCAGGGTCGCTATGCAGAAGCAGGCAATGGTGAACCTCTTCTGAACATCTCTTGCCTTGGAAACCCTACAAAGTCACTATAAATCAGCTGTGACTTGACGACAAACAAAACCAAACCCTGCACAAATCCTGCCAACCCAGTTAGGGCCTCACCAATCCCTCAAGATCAAGCTTGTTTAAAGGTGGGAAACTCTGCAGAAAACAGCACACCACGTAAGCCAGGATGGCTTTAAATAGTCTTCATCTCATTAGCGGTACCACTAGACAGCTGTTATTTCTCACCCACCCTCAGTGTCCAGTGCCCACCATTCTCTTAAGAAGGGTGTAGGCAAAATTCCTCCTGCCACTGTTTGGGCAGAAACGTGCTTCCGGCCATGAAACATTGCATAGCTCAGTATTAAATGTGTGTACTGTAGCAACCAATGTACATTCTGAACTGGTATCCTCCTCCTTGCCCTTCTTTTTGCCATGTATAAGGGCATCCACCCTCTTAGCAGATCTCTTAGGGGTCTCCCAACAACAGGTCTCAGATGAGTGTGGAGACTGCTATCTCAGCTCAAGATGGACTCCGCATTCTTTTTCTTCTCACGACTTATCCTACTTCTTTCTGGCTTTCATGAAATGCTGGCTTTTCATTGTAAAACTGTTTCACTTCCTCCACTATGTTCCAGTTGTGTTGTTTTTAACTCTGTAACAGCATAAGCACCCAGTTGGTGGAAATACTTATTGTAAAGGTACCCTCAAATGGGGTGGTAGCAATGGCATTTATCTTGAGAAATGCTCAGGCGCTGTTTTTAAAAGCCTGATTTTTCCTTTGAAAATAAAATAATAATTCCCACTAGAAATCTCCCCTTTCAGGTGGGATGATGCTCTCATTTACTGAAAGATCATCACTGGAATGGAAAATAGAGATGGCCAATCAGACTATGAACACTACAGGCATTATATGTTTGTTAGTGTATTAGTAGCATGGCCTCCTGCTACCAAATCTGGCACTAGACTGAATTTCTACTATTTAGGATGCTTTCTGCAGGGATCCACTCTAAATTGTCTGAAGTATTACAGCAGCTACCTACTGAACAGAATCAAGTTAGGTATGCCAACTCTGTGCCAGTTGCCCATTGTTCAATAACTTGCACTGAATTATTTTCTGTTCCTTCTAACTCAGGCTGAAATGTCACATAATGGCAGGCTTGTGTCTCCTCCCTCTGTTCACTTTTGTAATGTTTAGCAAAGCAAAATGTGGGATATGATATCCTTGGGTGAATAATGTCTCCCCCCCGGGGGGGGGGGGCTTTCCCTATGGCAGCTATGAAATGGAACAGGGGCAGGGAAACTCCCAGCATGCAGATGTCATGTCACTTGCTTAGCCTTATTAAACGTTACAGGGGAAAGAGGAAGAGGAGATGCGGGGATGCTGTTTTTGTCGGTAGCCGTGTGGCGAACAGGATATGCAGTCACCCTCTAGAAGCTACATCCTATCAATTCTGCTTAAAAGACCTGAGAAAGTCAGAAGAGTAGGAGAGGAATGTGCAAACAAAGGGGGGAAAACCCCTCACTTGGATAGATTTCCAAGCCCTGGGGACTAGCTTCCTTTTGATCTTTATGTCACTTTCCTGTGTTGTCAGCAAAACTCTTGTGTCCCATGAGCACCTTTTATATTTCAGTAACTTTTCCAGTAGCTTCAGGAGGTAAAAGCGCTTCCGTTTGCATAGCTTCCCAGGGTGCCTTCCCAGTTTTTGCTTTATTAGAAGGTGTGATTTGACTGGGGGAAGAACAGAAATAGAGCTCTAGTCCCTGTTTCGAAGCTTATTTATTCTTTCTTTATTAAAATATTTATATCCCGCCTTTCCTTTTGGCTCAAGGTGGCTTACAAATCAACAAATAAAAACATCACAATTCAAAGCATGCCAAATGAAATGCCCAGATATTCTCCCTGCAAAGGTTTCTGCAACCTATACCCCATTAAAAGCCTTGGCAAATAAAACGGCCCTGTAGAGCCTCCTGAAGGTTTCTAAAGACAGTGCTCCCCTCCGCTCCTCGGGCAACCCTTTTCACAAAGAGGAGCTACAACGGAAAAGGCACAGGCTTTAGTTCATGCCAGGTGAGTTGGTTGAGCAAGCTGTAGTCCCCAGGTATTTTCAAGGGCAGCACAATGTCGAGTGCATTACAGTAACCGAACCACAAGGTTACAAAAACATGTGTCAGCATGGCTAGATTCTAAGAAAGGAGAGATTTGGTGAATCAAATAGAAGATATACGGATGGATGGACGGACTGACGGACTGACGGATGGATAATCTTGGCCATTAGGTTCTGTCATAATCTGGGCTGTGCCACCAGAGGCACAGCCTGGCTAGCAGTAGGTGAGGCTGGGCCTACAATTCCCAGAAGCCCCTGAGTGGTTTTGGAGCCAAAATTGACCAATAGGGAAGAAGAGGGCTGGGGAACAAAAGGGCTGGTGCCAGAGCAGAAGCTGTTCTTTCTTCCAGAGTGCAGAGCCAGAAGGAAGGCTGCTGCAGGAAGAAACCCTCATCCTGAGGGAGGGGTGAGTAGTCTAGTGCCACTTGGAATACTGAGCTAGGGACAATATATATTTAGACACATTAGGGCATTTGATTTCTTTTCTTTTCACCAACTTACTGTTATTATTCTGCACCTTGTTGTTTGACCTCCTGTAAAATAAACTATTTTCATTGTTCACTCTGCCTGGTCCTCACGCCTATTATTCAGCCAAAAGGGGAGGTCTGAAGGCCTTGGGAGGGTGCTCTGGGCCTTCTCAAGGGAACTTAAATCCAGAGTGGTGGCAGCATCAGGTGACACCCCACCTGAGCCATGACATGGTGGCTGTAGTGGTGGGATGGACTAATTTTGGACCCTGGTGAGGCAGAGTGCCATTTGGCCTTGGCAGAGAATTTTTTTTTTTTTGCTTTTGGACTTAAGGAAGCCCCATTGTTTGAAGGTCCTTGCAAGACAAAGTAAGGGTCTGGTAAGGTGTGGTGAAAAGGTTTTCTTTACGTTCTAGCTGTCGGGTCAACTGGATAGTGAGGCAGAGTTAGGTAGTGCATGGCTGCGGTCACACGGAGCATTAGGCATGCTAGAGAGACGGAAGATAGGCAGATTTTCCGGGCGCGATCTCACCGCCACATTTGGGAAGCGTAGAGCTCCCGTGGCGAACCTGAGGCTTCCCGCCGAAGACGCGTGGTTAAAAACTAGTATCTCGGGCAGGCGTCTGATCGCGTTTCCGGTGGTAGTTCCAGCGCCCGCCCGTGCCCCCTCGTATAAAGGTGTTTTTTCCCAACTGTCCATGGGATGCGCACAAGCACCCAACGGGGCATCTGCACACTTTGGTGTCCGGAAAACAAAACACCCGCTTGCCGCGCCACTTCTTTGCCGCGGCGCAGGATTGTGGTGTGCCCGGCACCTCTCCCCTACCACGGGACCTCCACGGTACGTCTGCTGGCACAACCGTGCGTTATTTTGCCCTGGGGCAAACAGCCACGCCTCCCCCCGCGATATCCGGCCCGTGTGACTGGGGCCCATGTTCCTCTGATCTGGGAAAGAAAAATCAGAGGACACACCCGTGCCTAGAAGCAAGACCAGAGCAAGGGCTGCTGATCAGATATCTCAGGAGAAAGCAGACAGAGAGATGGTAGCCATGTTTGTGGGGGAAGATTTAGCAGAGCAGATGACTGTGGAACCCAGAGTCCATGAACCTGAGATGGCAGAAAAGAAGGCCAATCCAGAAGAAGATGTCTACCTGCAGTTCTTAAAGGACTTTGAAGATATTCCTGAGCAACCCAGCCGGCAAATCGATGTCTACCAGCAGTTCTTAAATTACTTTAAATATGTTCCTGGATTTTCTGCCACACAATAACCACCTTTCTCCTTTTGCTGATCATGTAAGGTTTCTTTTAAAGTGGGTTGCTCCTGCTCTTTCTTTTTCTCAGTTTCTACTTGGATGTGATATGTTTTCATTAAGTTTGCACACACTTCCTCACATCCTTTTTGAATCCCCCTTTTCAGAACTCTAATAAACTGTTCAATCATCTTTTCGCCCACCTCCATGTTTTCATCCATCTCCTCTTCCGTCCTCAGTGCAAACGCCATTTTATTCAACCTCTTAAATTCCTTCAAATTCCAAAGTCAGCGTTCTAAATATCCAACAAGCTTTCAGCCATCCATTGTCCTTTATAAATCCTTTCCCATAAACAGAGAGAGAAAAAATACGCCAACTACGGTATGTCTTTTTCCCAAATAAAAAAAGAAGACACTTAAAGACATAAAGTCCTCTCCCGCATGCCTCCTGGCCGCTATCCTTCTCAGTTCTGTGCAGACTTGATCGGGGTAATTTTTATTTTTTCCTCTCTCTTGCATACAACTCTGAAGTATATGTACTCACAATTGTCTTCATTTTCTTTTCCTCCTGCGTTGCTGCAATTGATGTGAATCTTGAATAACAATAGGTTAAAAGGGGGAGGGTCGGGGCTAGGTGAAAAACATGGAGACCATGATCCACTCCACTCTTCATCCCTGCTTCGGGGCAATATTGGACATCTCCCCCCGCCGTGCCGAAGCGGGGAGGGGCCGAAAAGAAGCCCCCTGCCACCGGTTCTCCCTCCAAGAGAGCCAGCGAGGCCCCCCGACACCGGGAGGCACTCAAAAAAGATGAAAAGGGATTGGGCAGCTCAGGAGCATCTCGAGAATCCGCCCGTCGCCCGTGCCGTACCGCCTATTTTACCCAGTGTTATTGAGTTCTGTGATTTTGTAACCCACCATGAGCCCATTCACAGGGAGAGTGGGACAAAAATGGAATAAAATAAATAAATAAAATAATTAAATAAGAATATAAACCTGCATCATACCATGGAACAAATCCCAGCCCACTGATTCTGTTCCTCTTGTGAAAACACTTGGTGTCTGATAAGGCATAGAAGACCCAGGGCTATTTTTGGGCAGGAACGCACAGGAACGGAGTTCCGGCTGACTTCAGAGTTGGCCACACCCACTACAGCCAAAACCTCTGTGTGTGTGGCTACAGAGGGAAGGCCTAGAGAGAGATGCCCCTGGTGACTTCAAGGCAGGTGGGCCAGGGGGGGCCTGGAAGGATCAGGGAGGCATTTAAATGCCTCCCCGTGCCTTCCCCGGCCTGTCCAAGGGCCAGCTTGCCCAGGCTCCCCGCAGCTACGGGGCGCCCGAGCAAGCCAAGGGAAGGCAGTTTAAACTGCCTTCCCTCCAAGGGCCGGATATGCTAATAAGTTTCTAATATGCTAATGAGTTTCTGTTGTTAGTTGTGGCCTATTATGCTAATGAGTTCCTACTGGGCTTTTTCTACAAAAAAAGCCCTGAAAGATCATTACCACTAAGGAGCTACTCAACTAATGCCATCCCCAAATTCCAGTTGATGGATAAAAACGAAGTGGTCAAGTGGTCAAGTGACATTGAACCCAGCCTTAAAAGCAAATTGAGATGTGGTCTAGGGTAGATGTGTCATTCAAGAAATTCAGTACAGTCCTGCACATAAGGCATCTCTCTTTCCTACTTCAGATCACCTGATGAATCTGTAAAAGAGAGGTACACGGCATCAGCCCTGACCTGGCTAGCCCAATCTTGTCAGAAGGCAAATTGATCTGTTTGTATGCCCGGGATAAGATTCTCTAGTAAAATGGATGAGGATACATTCTAGTATTTGAAATATCATGGCATGGAATATCATGTGAAGAGACTATGAATAGTAGGTTTTCAAGAGAGACTACCATGCTGCTTCAGTATGTTTGAATGAAGTTGTGAACGAAATGAAAATCAACTCTGGGGAGTTTCATCAACCCACTCTTTTTTCTGTACTTTTGGTGTGCTTATGGAAGACAGAATATGTAACAGTGTGGTTGTGTTATTAACGATTATAAAATAACATTGTTAAATACAGTGGAGAAATTGTATTTCATTTCATCCTAAGCGCTGAGTGTCAGCCAGTTTTCTGGTTTACTAGTTGTCTTGGGCTGTTACCATTTGTATTATTTTAGATCTTGGAAGCTAAGCAGGGTTGGCCTTGGCTAGTATTTGGGAGGGCGACCTCCAAGGAATGCCAAGGTCATGACATAGAGGCAGGCAATGGTAAACACCTCTGAAATGTCTCTTGCTTTAAAAACAAGTCTAATTCACCACCTAGTGGTGCATAATGCTAAAAGAGCTAGAACATCTGGCTGCCAGACAATCTTAGGCTCTCCTGGCTATTCTACATGCAGTGTATTATTATTATATGGTATTATCCTACCTATCAGTTTAATATTTAGGTGACTTGCATGAAGATGGTCCCAGGCTCAATCTCTGGCACTCCCAGTTAAAAGGATCTCAGAAGAATTAGAAAAGCCTCCACCTGGGGAGCTGTTGCCAGTCAGAGTGCTGAGCAAGATGAAACAATGGTCTGTTGATTCAGTGAGGCAGCTGCATGTGTTCATATGTTTTATAAAACAAGAAAATCACAGCAAGTGTTAACTTTTTTAATGCCTGAAGCCCCTCCCCATCTTGCAGAATTTATAGGCACTTAATAATAGAGTATCTATAGGGCAAGGAGGCATAGTTGCCCCACAAGCCTTAGGAGCCCACCTAGAGATGTAAAATTTCCAGACATTTTGCAGCCACGTTAAAAAAACCCACACAGGTTCCCTCCCCCTTTTGGTGTAGTTAGTGGTTAAGAGCGGCGGACTCTAATCTGTAGGACCAAGTTTGATTCCCCACTCCTCCACATGCAGCCAGCTGGGTGACCTTGGGTCACTCACACATTCTCTCAGACCTGTTCTCTCAACAGCAGTTCTCGAAAGAGCTCTCTCAGCCCCACCTACCTCACAGGGTGTCTGCTGTGGGGAGAGGAAGGGAAGGAGACTGTAAGTCGCTCTGAGGCTCTGAGTAAAGGGTGGGGTATAAATCCAACTTTCCCCCCCCTTCTTTTTGTGGGAGAAAAACCCAGAAATGTTGGGAAAAAATGATATATGTGCAAATACTGTCCTATCAAAGATAAAATAATTTTAACTGCTTTAACAACTTAAAATGCATAATATATCTTAGCATATAAAAATTCAATATTTGACATATTTATGGCATTTAAAAGATATAGATACCTTAGTTATATACAAGCAAAACTGTAAATATATCCAATATTTGAGAGAAAAGTGCAAGCTGATCCACCCTGAGCTACCTTAGCACATGTACCTTAATTTTTGCTATTTGATCCTTTTTCCCTCCAGCAAGGAAGGGCAAATAAGCTATCCAGCCTTCCCTAGACTCTACCCCCAAATATCCAGAAATTTCCCAACCTGGAGTTGACAACTCTATATCATTATAGGCACAGAAAAAAACTTGGATTTAAGAGCTGCATATCTCTACAGCCTGCCCACCTTTTCTTTCAAAGCATTTCACTCATCTGAAAAAAAGCAAATAATTCATAGGAGGTTTTTTTCCCAGTATTCCTCTAAATTTCCAATTTTTTCCATCAGAAAAATTGCAGGGAAAAGCCTCAGAGAAAAAACCCCAGTTACCCCCCCCCCTTAGTTTTTTCCTCTGGCCTTTCACATCTTTAGGCCCACCTAACTAGGATGGTTGCTGCAGACTTTTGCTGTCCAATGGTGTTGTAAAACTTTGAGCAACCACCCTATACTTAGGTAGGCTTTTGGGGGCCTGGAGCAGCTACCCCATCTTGTTGTACTATGAATGCTACATTATCAATGAATATCACTAGTATAACCTGCTGCTTAACTAGAACTGTAGCAGCCTGGTAGCACACCTGCATCTTTGCCTTGCAGTGACTCTTCCCCAACACTGAGAGTGCTGCAGAGCCAGCCCTTGGCTGTTTAAAAAACAGAAGTGAGTCTCAAAGCGGCAGCAGCTAGGCCTTCTGGACTGATCTAGTCCATGATTTCAGGTGACACAGGGTTACAGTCCCTTCAAGACCCTGGCCTTAGATCAGGTGACCAGGAGGTAGCCTAAGCTGCTGGTGGGACAGAGCTATAAAAAGGGTATGGGTTGTTGTTCCATATTATGTACAGTGTTAAATGTCAGCTATGGACAGTTCAGGCTAGATCTTGTCCGTTCTTGGAAGGTAATAAAACTTACTTGTCCTCTTTATCTTTGGAAGAATATTCTTAATGTTACATTTTATCTTAAATAGGAAAAATAAAATTTAATGTCGTGCTAATATGCTATCTTATGGCTTTTGCAACCAAGATAACCCTGCTCAACACTTGGAGATGGGAATGGTTTGTTAGAATACAGAAGGCATGGCTGAGTCCCTCAAAACAAAAAGTGGCGGTAATGATTAATGGGGAACAGACGCAATATATTGAAATTCAAAAAGGGATGAGACAGGGATATCCATTATCCCCTTTGCTGTTTATATTTGTATTCGAGATACTTAATGACTCAATAAGAGGACAGAAAGAGATTATGGGCCTGAAATTAAAAGGAGAAGAATTTAAACTTTTGGCATTTGTGTATGACTTAGTATTCATATTGGAGAACCCATTGGACTCAATCCATACTTTGAAACAAGAACTTGGAGACTATGGATCTGTAGCCGGCTTGAGAATCAATATTAATAAAACTAATGATTAAAAATATGGAAGAGGAGCAGGCAAGCCGACTACAAGATATCTCAGGATTTCAACTACAGAAGAAAATAAAATATTTAGGAATTGTAATGACAAATAAATGTAGCTCACTACAAGAGAATAACTATAAAGAATTGCTGAGGAAGACAAAACAGCACTTAGAGAAATGGAAAGATCTACAGATATCTTTGTTAGGGCGTATCGCAGTCACTAAAATGAATATACTCCCAAAATGGCTATTTTTATTTCAAACAATTCCTATTCTCCAAAATCAAAAAATCTTTAAGGAATTGGAACAAGCGATTTCAAAATTTATTTGGCAAGGCAGAAGACCTAGAATAAGACTGAAAGCTCTTCAAGATATAAAAGAAAAGGGAGGCTTTGGCCTACCTAACTGGAACATTTACTATAGAGCAGCTGCTCTAATGTGGATTAAAGATTGGGTCACACTAGAAGATAAGAGAATATTGAAACTGGAAGGCTGGCATGCCTTTAATTGGTACGGAAAGGCAAGTATGCATAAATATTTTAAACAGCATTGGATACGGGCATCTCTAATGAAAGTATGGGAAACCATACATAAGTGCTACTATTAAAAAAACTCAAAACTGATTGTCCTTTTATTTTTTAAAAAACAATTTTTATTATCAGGATATAACAAGTCCAATATTAAACCATTTAGAAGCGATTACACTCCCAAATGCATACCAGGAAGAAACACAAAGAAGGTATTTGGATATTTTAGACTCTGACAACCGTTTGAAACCACTAGAAGACCTATCATGGTGGCAAAGAGCACAAATAGAATCCAGGCTTACCAAAGATAAGAAAATTGGGTTCTATAAAAACTTACTAGAGATTTAAAAGATCATATATCCACGGACTCAAAGCTCATACGAAGGCTTTATGTACTTTTACTTGATCTGACGTTGGAGGAGATTGTAAAAGGGAATATGATTCAGTGGGCGCAGAATATTGGGCATAACATTAATCTAGAGCAGTGGGAGCAAATATGGAAGAAAAATATTAAGATTACGAAAGCTATTCCATATAAAGAAAATGTTTATAAAATGTTTTATAGATGGTATGTAACACCTGAAAGGTTAGCTAAAATTTACCCAAAATGCTCTAACAAGTGCTGGAAATGTGAAAATAAGGTTGGTACATTTTCCCATATGTGGTGGTATTGTGAAAGAATTTAAAAATATTGGATAATGGTACATGAAATTTCGCAAAAAATACTAGGCACAGTGGTGCCATTTACACCAGAGGTTATGCTGTAGAATATACTACCTGAACATTCCAACAAAGATGATCGCTACTTGATTGTTTTCCTCACTACAGCGGCCAGAATTTTATATGCGAAATATTGAAAATTACCAGAGATACCAACTAAGTGAGAACTTATAAACAAAGTACTAGAGGCTGCAGAACTGGACAAACTGACTCTATTGATAAAAGGTGCAACGGACTCTATATTTCAGAATACTTGGGTATGGTTCTATAATTGGTACGATAAGTATATGTAGGCAAGTTAAGAATGGACAGAAATGAAATATATTCTTAGATTGATAAAGATAGAGATAGATGGTTACTTACACAGGTTACAAGAATATTAGATTAAGGCAGTAATATAAATATCTGTTAAAAATGTAAACAACCCCGGTATATGTATGTGTGTAATGTTTGTATAAGTTAATATGTTAGTGTGTGTATTTTATGTGTGTATGTGTTATATATTTGAAAAAACTTGTCTCTTTGAGGCAGTTAGGAGTTAGGAGCCTGGGAGTGCTCTTGGATGCCTCCTTAACTATGGAGGCCCAGGTAGCAGCCACTGCCAAATTGGCCTTTTATCATCTTTGGCTGATCAGGCAGTTGGTTCCCTTCCTCGAACGCAACGACTTGGCAACAGTGATCCATGCGATGGTCACCTCAAGACTGGACTACTGTAATACTCTCTACATGGGGTTGCCCTTATTTATTTATTTTTATATTTGTTTATTAATTAGATTTCTAATCTGCCCTCCCGCCGAAGTGGCTCAGGGCGGCTTACACAGAATTTTAAAACCAGCAAAAAACAACATAAAATACAGTTCCATAAAACTCCAATAAATACAATTAAACTATTTAAATACGACGGCATCATATAATAAAGTTTGAGTGCGACACGACCACTGAAATCAGTTATTACCGGAATGCCCAACGGAACAGCTACATTTTCAGAGCTCTGTGGAATTGCTGGAGGTCCTCCAGAGCCCTGATCTCAATAGGGAGCTCGTTCAAGAGTGTTGGCGCCACCAGGGAGAATGCCCTGGTCCTAGTTGCTGCCAACCTGATGTCCCTAGGCCCGGGGGGGCCAGGCGGTTTTCTGTTCCAGATCACAGTGCTCTCCGGGGAACATACGGGGAAAGGTGGTCCCTCAGGTAGGCAGGCCCCTGACCATTAAGGCTTTAAAGGTCAAAGCCAGCACCTTGAAGCGAATCCGGAACGCTATTGGTAGCCAGTGCAATGACTTTAGCACAGGCTGGATGTGCTCCTGCATAGGAAAGCCCATCAGCAGCCTGGCCGCAGTATTTTGCACCAGCTGCAGCTTCTGGAGTTGCCCCAAGTGCAGCCCCATGTAGAGAGCATTGCAGTAGTCCAACCTCGAGGTGACCATAGCATGGATCACTGAAGTCAGATAATTACGTTTGAGGAAGGGGACTAACTGCCTAAGCAGCCAAAGATGATAAAAGGCTGTCTTGGCAGTGGCTGCTACCTGGGCCTCCATTGTCAGGGAAGCATCCAGGAACACTCCCAAACTCCTGACCCTCAGTGCTGGCACCAACGGTGCCCCACCGAAGGCCGGAAATGGAACCCCTAACCCCGAACCACTCTGATTTGGGCATAGGATCTCCGTCTTTGTCGGATTCAATTTCAGTTGGCGTAGCCTAAGCCATCCCGCCATGTCCTGCAACGCCCGGTCCAGATCTTCCGGGGTAGAGCCAGACCAGCCACCCAACAACAGATAGAGCTGGGTGTCATCTGCATATTGGCGACACCCGAGCCCATGCCTCCGGGCAATCTGGGCAAGGGGGTGCATATAGATGTTAAATAGCATTGGGGAGAGCAGTGCCCCTTGGGGCACTCCACAGACTAGTGGATGCCTGTGGGACAGCTTCTCCCCAAGTGCCACCCTTTGTCCCCGACCCTGGAGAAAGGAGACAAGCCATTGCAAGGCCAGCCCCTGAATCCCCACGTCGGTGAGGCGGTGGGCGAGCAGCTGATGATTGACCATGTCGAATGCCACCGACAGATCTAACAACAGCAGCAGCACCATCCCGCCTCGATCCAGATGCCTTCGGAGGTCATCCGTGAGGGCGACCAGTACTGTTTCTGTCCCATGCCCTGGGCGGAAGCCAGACTGGAAGGGATCCAGCGTGGAAGTGTCATCCAGAAAGCTCTGCAACTGTATCGCCACCGCCCTCTCTATTGATTTGCCCAAATAGGGCAAATTGGAGACCGGCCAATAGTTGACCAATTTGGCCGGGTCCAGAGATAGTTTTTTTAAGAGAGAGAGGACCATCACTTCCATGAAAGCCCCTGGGAACAGGCCCTCAGAGAGGGACCTGTTGATAATATCCCAAAGGGTGCCTTGAAACCCCTCGCGGCCAGCTTAATTAGCCAGGAGGGGCATGGATCAAGGCTGCATGTGGTTGAGCATACTGTTGAGATCAGTCTGTCAACTTCCTCTAGGCTGAGTGGACCAAAATAATCCAGAATGGACCAGAAGATGTGCATGGAGCCTCGAGTTCACTCACTGTCTCAAATGTGGCCGGGAGGTCGCGATGGAGCAGCAAGACTTTATCTGCAAAATAGCTCGCAAAAACCTCACAGCCTATATCCAATTCCCTAGCATTTTGTCTGCTCTGTGGCAGGTTAGTTAAGGACTGAATCGTTCTATACAACTGTGCCGGGCGCGAGCTTGCAGATACAATTGTGGCTGCGTAGAACTCCCTCTTCGCAGCCTTGGTTGCCATCTCATATGACCTCATAAACGTTCAGTAGGATGCTCTTGACGCCTCATCGCGAGCCCGCAGCCACTCTCTCTCTAGCTGTCTGAACCTTCGCTTCATTAGCCTCAGCTCCTGGGTATATCAGGGAGTCAGCTCTGAGTGAGGGCACAGAGGATGTCTGGGAGTGATCTCGTCAATGGCCGCCAAGAGTTGGCTATGCCAGTCCTCAACCAGCTCATCTAACGAGCCGCCGGGGGGCAATGGATCCCAAAGAGCCATCTGAAGCCACAATGGGTCCATTTGACTCTGCGGGCAAGCTAAAATCCACTCGCTGCCCAAACAGGCTTGGGGTGACAAATTCACTTGGGCCCTCAGGGCATGGTGGTCTGACCATGGAACTGCCATAGCAGTAATCTGGTCAACTGTAACCCCCGCCGTGACCAGCCTGATGAGTGGGGGCTGTTATGAATTGGGAGAGTCCCAGCACCGCCATGGACGATGCCAGGTCCACCACCCAAGAGGAGGCCGCATCGTTGGCATGGACACTGAAATCACCCAAGACTAACAGCCTAGGGTGTTCCAATGCCCAGCCCGACATGGCCTCCACCAGAGATGGCAGGCTGTCCGCTGGTGCGTTGGGTGGACGGTACACTAGCCAGACAGCCAAACTCTCCCCGGCTTCCCACACAAAGCCGGCACACTCAATGCCTGTGAGCCTCGCCGCTGGGAGCGCCCTGAAGGAGTAAGCCTCACAAATGAATAAAGCCACTTCTCCCCCACGCCCCGTAGTCCGAGATTGGTGAAGTACCAAGAACCCAGTAGGAGCCAACTGGGAGAGGGCGACCGTCTCCCCGTCTCACACCCAAGTCTTGGTCACGCACGCCAGGTCCGCATCCTGCTCCAGCAGGAAGTCCCGCAGGACTGAGGTCTTATTATTTATGGACCTGGTGTTGCACAACACCAATGTCAGAGAGGAGTTTTTTATCCTTTCCCTGCTGCCTGCCACCTTTGGGATGGGACACAGGCTGGAAGGTGGCCGAGCTTCTCCATTTCTCTGCCCCCTTCCCTTCCATCTCCCCCTGGTCCCACCGCTATACCTTCCCCTCCCCAGGAGCACTTGTCTCAAATCCAGAAGCTGCAGCTGGTGCAAAATGCCACAGCCAGGCTGTTGATGGGACTCCCTATTTGGGAGCACATCCAACCTGTATTAATGGCACTGCACTGGCTGCTGATAGCATACTGGATTCGCTTCAAGGTACTGGTTCTTACCTTTAAAGCCCTGTATGGTCAGGGTCCTACATACCTGAGGGACCCCCTTTCCCCACATGTACCCCAGAGAGCACTCCAATCAGGGGCTCAGAACCGACTGGCCCTCCTGGATCTTAAGGAGGCCAGGCTGGCAGTAACCAGGGCCAGAGCTTTCTCGGTGGCGGCTCCTCTCTAGTAGAATGAGCTCCCAGAGATCAGGGCCCTGTGGGATCTTTTGCAGTTCCACAGGCCTGTAAAACGGAGCTCTTCCACTAGGCCTTTGGAGCCGCCACTACCGGTAAGAACTGATAGCTGAGGTTAGAGAGCTCGGTTTCCTTTGGAACTCCAACAACAGCCTGAGCCAGCTGTCAGAAGGAGAATTAAAGAAGATCGAAGAACTAAGTTTGTAGTGTTTCAAATGCTGGCTTTGACTGTAAATAAAACTTTATATTTATCAAAGAACTGACTGTGAGACAAGAGAATTGAATAACAGCAGCCTCTATGAAATTAATGTTACTAGCAATTTAAAGGGTTTTAGAATTATTTTAACCTAATTTATATTTTATGTTTTATTGTATTATGTGCTGATCTTGTGTAAGCCGCCCTGAACCAGCCTTGGCTGGGAGGGTGGGGTAAAATTCAATAAATAAATAAATAAATAAATAGTATTATATCTGACCCTTTTGTATCCATTCTTATCCATACATAATGCGAAATATCAATTTACAAAATAATATGAAATAATATGAAAAGTTGTTACATGCAGGCAGCACTTTACACCCAAGTTAGACTGTAATTAGACCTCTGCTGTAGTTTTATAGTTGAAAGACAGTCCACTGTTGTTATCCAATGAAAAGCTGAACCGCTGCCTCATTCAGAAGGCTGCTGAAGATCAACTGTAGTCTTTGACTGTAGACTAACAGGGGGCCGGGCTGAAGCCTGTTTCGGAAAAGTCCTTTTTCAAAGTTGGAAAAGAAGACCTGTCACAATTTACAATAGCCATGGAGCAATATAAGATGCTTTTATAAATTCTACTTGTCAGAAATTCAAACAAAGCCACGGCTCCCAGGAACAGCAGTTCTATAGGATGTGGAGGCAGGGAATGGTAAACCACCTCCAAACCTCTCAGCTGCGACTTGATGACAAAATAAATAAATAAATATCCCATCACACCACTCATGTTCTAAGCAGGCACTTAGGAGGGCTTCTGTTCTCCGTTTTGCAGCCCAAGAGCTGACCATCCCAAGCATCTATAAGGCCTTTTTAAGAACAGAGTCTGCCTTTGAACTAATTTTTACTAACTAAACTAGCCAAAGCATTACAAAATAGTGATCACAAGCTTCACCAGACTGGATGTTAAGAAACACACTACCCTCCCAAAGAAGGTGCCCCATCCTGCATTTTTTCCTAAGGATCAAAGTCAAACCAGAGAATTTCTGCAGTAGAAACTGAAGGGGGGCATTTTTGCAAGCCCAGCAATGTACAGAGTACCCAGCAGTACCACTGCAATCACAGAGTGACCAGCACAACCCAGTGCCATTGTGGCAATTGCAACTGATTTCAAGCACAGAATCACAGTCCAAGCAAGGGGGAGGGTTGGAAACCCAGCAGAACCAGTATAAGATATAGTGCCCAGCAAACTCATTGCCTTCTGTTCATATTAACAAAGGTTTGCTACTATACTACTCTTAAATACATTCCATTACCAAACTGAATAGGGATGAGAAAGTCTTGAGACAAAGAAGTGAAAATACAGGGGAGGAACACAGAAAAATTAGGTGAAGGGGGACAGAAATGAATGAGAAATGGGTGGAAAAGAGGGAGAAAAATTAAGAGAGGCTGAAAAGTACTGAGAAGCGTTGAGTGATTTCAGCAAAGTACTTTTATTAAGCAGGAACAAGACAAAGGTAAGCCAGCTCGCAGGTCAGCTTATATGCTCAGAAACCCACCACCTAAAACACACCCACTAAGGCCCTATAGGCTATTTACAGTGGCCGAGAGTCCCATAGGCTCTTGGCCACGGACCTGGCCCTCTGATAGGTGCGGGCTAGGATCCGCTGGACTATTGTTCTCTTGGAAGCGAAGCTCTGGTGTCTGGCCTGACCGCATGGCCCAATGGTCGCGCACATGGTCATGGCGGAGTACATTACAGAGGGAAAGGTTGTTTTATCTTGCTGCAGCATCCTAACTAAAGCTTTGCAAGATCTGCCTGAGCTGGGTGCAAGGAAAAGAAGAGAAAAAGGCTAGACTATTGGAGAAAATGACCTGCAGGCTGGCAATTACTATAGCAGCTATCAGCATCCTGGCTTGGTTGTTGATAAGGAAGTTTGCTCCGTTCTTGGAGAAAGGGAAGCCTAGCGGATCCTAGTGTGCTTTTTGCTATCCTCAGACTTCCCTGCACCCCAGTGGTTGCAGTCAGAACTGCATTTTTAAAAAAGGAAAGATGTTTGGCTGGAGGTAGCATGACACTGGCTTCAAGGGCCCCCTTCAAGGGCCTTTCTCAAGCTGCGCCTGGAGCAGACCACACCCCATGCCCCACCCTTGGTACACCATGGCTTCTATCCCAGTCAGAGTGTACAATTTCTGATTTTAAAAAAAATCAAGCACATTCCTAGGGCTTTCTCCAGTTCGTTGGATCCTGTTCTTGTTAACTCAAAGTGTGACTGTGATGGAGTTTACTTGCACGTGAATATGCACAGGAGGACTGCAGCCTTAAATTTCCTCCCTCACTTATTCTCCCTGATTCCTGCACCCCCAAATCTATCCGGCACCCATCCCTTTTCATTCACCAGCACCAAATGCCCCCCCCATCCCCTGCAATTATCCTCACCCAGATCTAGGGGTTGCCAACTTTTTTCTTACTAGCTCCTGCTCCTGTGTATCTCATAGCAGCTTGAACTGCAGGAACAAGCAAGTAATAAGTGTTTGCTCTGTTTTGTCAAAAGTTCCCTTGCTGATTTGTATAGCCATTACAAGCAGAGGTGCGAACCAATCCTCTTTCTCGGTCAACCTTATCTGGAACTCCCATTGCTTTTTAGACACTGACCCCTCCCCCCCCAGTGCTCATTCTGAAGAACTGCCTGGAAATGTTTTTGCCTCTGCAGCATCACAGTATGAGTCTTAACAGCCCTGCCCCTTCCATCATGTTCTTCTTTGGGACATGAGTTAATTTAGAAGTCTCCCCTTCCCCCACCTTTTCCACTGCTTCCAGCTAAGGGCTCATTTACCAGATGACAATCCTGTTGTTGTAGAAGAGAAGCGTCTCTGGGCAGCTCAGGGAATGGGACTGGGGACAGAGGAAATGGTGGACTTTTTCAAAGTAGGGTTACCAGAGTCACGTTTGGAAACTCCTGGAGATTTGGGAATGGAGCCTGGGGAGGACAGGGACCTCAGTGGGGTGCAATACCATAGAGTCCACCCTCCAAAGCAGTCATTTCCTCCAGGGGAACTGATCTCTATAGTCTGGAGATGAGCCGTAATTCCGGGGGGATCTCCAGGTCCCACCCAGAGGCTGGCATCCCTAGCTTTTTGCAAGGAAGATCATGCCAGGAGGATGGCGACAAACAAGAGACTGGCTGCTGCCGCCATGCAGATTATTGTACAAGAGAGAAGGAGCACTATGTGCTGCCTTCCCAGTGGGCAGAGTGTGAGGCTGTCCGGCTATTCAGGTGCAGGAAGGGGGCAGGCAAAGGAAACTGAGCCAGCCCCCATAGGTTTGCCATCCCCCTGATAGGGGTGGGGGTTCCACCAATCTCAGGGGGCCCAATCTGCTGCCAGCCAGCTGGCCAGCGGGGGAACCCTGCCCCTGAAGTGTCCTGTTGTTCCCAGCGTGCCCTGTGCAATGACGTCACCCAGAGGTGACGTGACTGCACGGGGGATGCTCTAGCATTTGACTGAAAACTCTATGGTGACCATAGAATTTTTGGCCAAAGGCTACAGTGTCCCCTGCAAGATGTGCTCAGCATAATGATGTCACTTCCAGGTCTCTGGGGGAAAAAGTATGTTTGTGTTTTGTGCAGTCATTGCTGTTGAGATGGTGCTGTAGCAAGTGGCCAGCTGAGAGTCATGAGCTGCTGATGGATCGATAACATTGGGCCTTTAGGAAGCAGTAACACAATTCTATTGCTGCCCTTCCAAACTACCTGCATGTCCTGTAACCTTTTAATTTGCTTTAATTCATTGAAGGCCCTAGTGAGATTGTAATCTGGGATTTTGAAAAACAACAAACAAAAGTATCCAAAACAGGTAGTAGAAACCAGGGGTCATTTGGGGGGGGACGTGGGGGGACGCCATCCCCCCGGGTGAGGTCCGGGAGGGCGGGGCCTGGAGCTCCCTGCTGGTGCCCGCTGGAGGTCACCGCCGGCTGTGGGGAGGACACACTTCCGGTGATGTCAGGGGGTGTGGCATATGCTAATGAGTTATGCTAATGAGTCCCCCTAGCTCTTTTTCTACGAAATGACCCCTGGTAGAAACTACCCAAAAGTATCCAAAACAGGTAGTAGAGACTACCCAAGTCTACAGGAAAAGTACTTCTTATATCAGTTTACTTCTCATCTCCTCCCCACTTTGCATCCCCCTCTCCAGGACTGGCTTGATTGTCAAGCCCCCTCCCCTCCCCAAAGACAGCCACATACCTGCAGGACTTGCTCACTCCAAAGCAAGCCTATCTCTTCTGCAGCAAGGCACCCCTTGTGGAAGGTGGGGGAGAACCACAAATGCTTGTTGAGAGGCTTGAGAGGGGGAATCACACAAAAGGAAAAACAGCTGGGGCATATTGTGCAGGATTCTGTGCATAATAAGCCCTATGAGCTTTCCATTGAAAAACTAGATTGAAAAATGCTATCTAGTGGGAGTGGTGGGGATAGAAATTGAGCTGTGTAGGCATGCATTTCAAGGGAATGTGACTCAAGCTGACTCTGTGTGTGTATGTATTATGCGCAGAAACAATAGGCATTGACCTATGCAAACACATAGCAAATTATAGCTTCCCCATAAACAAATTAGCATGCTTTAAAAGGTGAAAAGCTCTATAAAATTGTCTCCCCTATTGTTTATGGTGTGTGTGTGGATGCTCTACATTACAGAGGCATGCACATTCCTCTCTCCCCCCCTCATCTGGAAATGGACGCGTGGCTCTGTCCATTTTGCCATTGTTCCTGCCAGTCTGGTCCCAGCAGGGGTTCCCTAATTAGCAATCTCTTCATTTCCAATCAAAGCACAAAGCAGCCCCAAAAGCCTCTCTTTATGAGGGAGCGGAGCAGTGGCTGGGGACACAGAGTGGGATAATTGCCTTCGCCACTGGCAGCGGTAAGCAGCCTGGCTAATTCATTATTGTAATAACTTTGCTTGTCCTTGGGGAGGGAGGGGGGGAGGGCCAGAGTGGTAGAACTGAGCCAGCCAGTGCTAGCTGAGGACATGCGGAAGTGGGAGCTCAGCCAGGGTTCAAGCAGAATGGGAATAATTAGCTAAGAAGGGGAGCACGTTGCAGGTGAGTCCCCCCCCTCCATTGTAAAATACCCCACAACACTGGTGAATGACCAACATCCAGAGGTTGAATGTTAGCAGGGTCCCACTCTGTCTTGCTCATGTATAAAAATACAATTGACCTAGTAACGGCAAGGTAATGAACTTGAGGTTTTGCTGAGAGAATAACAGAAAACTGCATTTAGGCTGTGATAAATCTGCTGCCATAGCCATGTGTCTGCTTTGTGGCATTAGTCTACCTTACGTCATCTCAGGAAATTATGGCCCATGTTTCCTAATACTAGTGAGATCTGAGTGAGCCAAACAAAACAAAGATGATTGCAGTTGTGCAGCTGCCTCCAATTGAGGTGTGTGATTTTAACAGCAAGGGGTGCAGACCTTCCTCTCTCCCCCTGCTTCTGTCCATGCTGCCCATTTTAGCCAGCTACATTCACTTTGGGTACTGGAGGTTGGCTGAGGAGAAGAGTTCTTGGGAAGAGAAGCTCCAGGCAGGTAGACCATCACTAGAGACATTCTGTGGTTTTCACCTGTGTGTCCTTGTCACTGTAAGGCTCCTATCATCTCTCATTCTAGATGGTTAGGAACAGCCTAAATAGCCCACCAGACTGGCCTGATCTTGTAAGAGCTTGGAAACTAAGCAGGGATGGCCATGTTTAGTACTTGGATGGGAGACCACCAAGGAAGATTAGTGTTACTGTGTGGAGAAAAGCAATGGCAAACTGCCTCTGTTCATCTCTTGCCTTGAAAACCCCAGGATGGGGTCACCATAAGTCACTCGTGACTTATGCCATACTTTACTTTTATATGGCCACTAGGGAAAAGGCCCGTTGTGGAAATAAATACAAGGAGATTTAGAAAGAGGCTCTGGGCAGGTGCCCCGGCCTTGGACACTCAGTGTCAATTTGCTGTGGCGACCTCAGCAGGGTATAATGACACTGAGTCCACCATTTTCCCCAGAGGAACTGATCTCTGCTACCTAAAGAACAGTTGTAATTTTGAGTGATCTCCAGCTCTCACCTGGAGATTGGCAACGCTGGTTCCCCAGAAGGGAATGGTTGGTTTGGAGGGTGGAGTCTATGGCTTTGTACCTGTCTGAGGTCCCACACCTCCTAAAACCTCACCCTCTCCAAGCTCCATCCCTCACATCTCCAGGAATTTCCCACCTGGAGTTGGCAACCCTATCTCCTTCACAGCCAATCATCAACCTACCTTTATTTCCCCCTCACTCTTCAGCTTTCTACCCCCCACATCCCTGCAGCCTCTCCCGAGCTCTGAAGCCCTGACTGCTACGTCACATTGGCTGTCATATGGGGGCCACCTCAGCAGCACATAAGGATATGGAGCCCACCATTTTCTCCAGGGGAACTGATCTCTGCCATCTGGAAAGCAGTTTTAATTCTGAGTGATCTCCAGCCCTCACCTGGAGATTGGACACATTTTACCTCAGAACAGCAAACTGTTTAGAATGTTAGAGGCAAAAGCCAATCAAGTCGCATATGCAAACGACCTCTGTGTTCCGAGGCAAAGGCCAATGAGGCTGCATATGCAAATAACCTCTGTGTTCTGACTGGCTATGGGGGGGGGAGAGGAACAGCAAACTGTTTAGAATGTTGTAGGCGAGACTCAAGCAATGCAGCCAGTGGATAGGGACAGATTCTGAGTGACACACCAGGGCGCCAACCAATTCTGCAGCGTATGGAATGTTCTAGAGAAGTGCCACCACCATTCGGCTTTTATATATAAGGGAGATTACAAGTCTGGTGTTATTTCAGACAAACTGGTCAGGTCTTCAGGTGCTTTAAATTGCTACTGCTTTTTGATGATAATTTTATATAGGTTCTGCTAGAAGTTGACTCAGTGCATGGGAAGCTAATGGAGAACATGTATAGAGTTGATGCTACAGACAGAAGTAGCCCAATCAAAGTCTGTATCGCTGAGAGTGAAAACAGCAGCCCAAGTCTCCTTCTCCCTTTTCTCCTACTAACACCTAGTGAAATCTCAGTTTGAGAGATGATACAGAGAGCTTTCCCACTCTGGCTGGCAAGTAGCAGCCAGTGGGGTGAATTATGGCCAGGGAAGCTTCCAGTGCAATGACATCGTGTCACATGTTGAGATTTATTACACCAGTGATTCTCAACAGAAGCTGTGGGCTGCCCCAAGGGGAAATGTGCAAATCTTGGCAGGCATTTGGCACTTGGGGGGGAAGTGGTAAGCATTTAGGATTTTAGGCAGATGCTTTCCTCCAGTTGTGATGGGTCCCAGCCCAGGTCTTTTCCACTGGCTCTGAAGAAGTAACACTCAGCAAACAAGGATCAAGGCCAAGTTTATGGAGCTAGCAGCAGGTAATTGCCTGAAATCTGTGTATCATATGCTTATTTCATAAGTATACCTGTAAAAAAAAAGACAAGTAATTGCCTTGTCTAAAGAGCTGGTTTTATGACATATTTTTTTAATTTGTTATGAACCAGGTTGCCAACTTTCATCTTCCCAGTGCTACTTCTTGCTTGAGCCCTACTCTTTTTCAGTGGCATTATGGGATCACTCCCAAAAGGTATGATAGGCCACTATGTTGTCCACCTTTTGTAAGAAATGCAAGGCCATTGTAACCTACATTCCAGTTAACTTAATAAGCAGGTTGTTATTTTGAGCGTAAGTTGTATAGCTGTGTTTTTCTTATTTGTTTTTTTTTTAAACTTTTTATGACTTGCAGATCAGGTGTGGGGTTTTTTTTAGCTGTTTTGAGCTGCCATGGTTGGTGGCACAGGCCACATATAAATATTTAAATAAATGGACTTCTGGTTTTGGCGACTTGCTGGTGGGTGCTCTCCATCGTGCTCTGATGAGAGCGGCCTGTAACCGCGGCAGATGGGAGGGGTCCCGGATGATTCTGGGGGCTCCCAGAGCCCTCGGAGGGGTTTCATAGCCTGGGACAAGGGGTGCCTCTTCTGAGGTGATGGCTGAGGAATCGAGGCTCTTCTTTGCCCCGATAGGTCCCGCCGCCACAAGACCAGTAATGGAGGTAGAGGCTCACGCCGGACTGAGCGAGCAAGTGAACCAGCGCTTAGAGGCTTTCCCTTCCTTTGGACGTAACGCATTGAATGAATTGTGAGTGTACATCTTCTTAAACTAGCCAAGCGCCCAAGCGGATAACCGCTCCAAAGCCCCAAGTCAATGCAGCGGAAGGGGGAGAAGTTAATCTCACCCTGGAAAAAGTTACTGTGAGAGCTATTACGAGGGGCAGAGTGATGGTTTTAACTGAAAAGTGTTAATCCAGCCGCGTAGTGTGCGGAATAGTAGAAATCGTGTGACTTAACAGACTTTCAGAGACTTAAAAGAACTTTTTTCTTCTGTGTAAACAATGTTGCAACGGGCTGATAAAATGGCAGTTAGGAGGAGACCTTCTACAGGAACTGCCAGCTCAGCGATGCCGGCCTCTAGACCAGAAGTAACCACTGACTTCCCTAATATGCTTGCCATAGCATTGCACCCTCTGCTGGACCAGATGACCAACCTTAACAATAATTTTGATGGGCTCCAAAAGCAATTGGAAGAAACTAGTATAAGAACAGAAGAAACAGTTAAAACGTTGAAAAAATTGATGCTAAGACAAATGCGATAAATCAGAGACTGCAGGTCATGGGAAAAGAGAGGACCTCTGATAAAGCAACTGCTACAGCTACAAATGGAAAAATCATCATATGTCCTGAGATTTCAGGGTATCCCAGAGCAAAAAGGGGAGAACTTGAAGGAGATTTTAAGCGAAGCTTTGGCTCCAGTGGCAGATCTTAAAGCAGAATTTTTACAAAACAATATGGATATGGTGTATAGAACATATCCAGACTTCATCAAGAAAAATAAACTGCCCGACGAAGTATTCGTTAAGTTCTCCAAGAGATCAACAAGAGATATAATACTGAAAGCGACTAACGGGATAACCCTAAAAATCAAAGGCGAAGAAACGAGACTTCTAAAAGACATTCCATTTGAAATAAGAAAAAAGAGGAAACAATACAAAAACTTGACATTTTTTTACAGAAGAACTCCACCTCCTACAGATGGATAATACCAGAAGGACTTATCTTCAACTACAAAGAGAAAAAAGAAAAGGTTGACTCTGTTACAAAAGCAAAGGCATTTTTGGAACAGCACCAAACAACAATGAAAGAAAAAGGGAAAGCAGAGGACAATAACGTGACAGAGGAAAACAGCGAACATAGATCGGGAAACAGCAACAGTACCTCAGGCAGCCCCTCAGAAGATTCAGAATCTGACAAAGGAAAGGCAGCTCCTAAATTTCTTAAAGTCAGACTGACATGATAAAAACAAGCACAGGGGGAAAATATGATAAATAGCTTAATACCGAAAGCCTGATTTCTTTTTATAAAGTACTAGGATGCAACTATTCTGCCTAATTATGTTTGTGCTAGTTTGATCTTGAAATAATTATTATTAACCTTCATTCCTTAAATCTTATGTGGGGAAAACATCAAGACTTGGGTACAATCTATGTACAACTATTGTAATATGATCCTTGCCTAGGTTTGTGTTTTAGGCTAGATTTTCCCCTATCCCTGAAAGTTTAATAATATTTAGCTTAATATACCAGAATACACTTTATTGGCTAATATTGTTTGTGTTGGAATATATCTGAATTAGCTAATCTCACTCTTCATCATGTAGAATGTTAAAGCTAAGGGAAATTTTGGAAAAAGTAATTCTTTATCGTATGAGATCCCCGTTTGTCTGTATTTTATAGTTAGTCTTTCCATGATCCCTGACCTTTTTAGTATGTAGTGAAAAAAATAGACATAAAAAACATTACACGAACTGTATCCCATTTTTCCTTAAGGAGTTTAGAGTGCCTGGCACAAGGTCACCCAGTAAGCTTCATGGCTGAGTGGTAGTTTTAATTCAGGTCTCCCCAGTCCAAGTTCAGCAGAAAAAAACTACTACATTACACCGGCTAGCTCTAAAGCTGATCTTAAGTGGCAGCCATGTTTTCTTTCTATTATCTTATTCTACCCTAATCCCTCTGCAGATCCTTAGTCATGTACATTTCTTCCTCTGAAGAATTTCCTATTCACAACTACTAGAAAATGGGAATTTGTACTTATTCTGTAAGATAATGCACCACAAATAAGGTAGAAATGAGAGAAACCTTCCTATTGGTTTTGGGATCCTCTTATATGCTGTCTCTTTGTTTGCATTCTCCAGCTAGTGACCATTCTTGGAGCGTGTCCACAACAGCTAAACTGCATTGGCTAAAAATTCTCAAATGGTAAATGTAGCGTGCAAGTGCAAAAGGCAATGTTGTGTTGCTTCTTGCCATTTATTTATTCAAAACATTTTAATGCCACTTCTCCAAATGTTTGAGGCACTTGACTCACGTATCTGACCTTGGGCTTCCTCCTTTCTGCAGGCATTTCTCTACTTGCCCTTTAGCTGAGGATAATGTTTACAGGTTTACCCAGAGAGATTGTGTTGGGGATTTTGAGGTTTCATTCACAAGCAAATTAGGAACAAGTGCAAAACGATGAAAAACATCAGGATAGAGATTAGTGTTGCTGCCTAGCCAGTATGTCAGATGTTGGCACACCTGGCGGCAAACTGATGAAAAGGATCATGGGTGGATACTTAGGATCTCAAGCCTCCTTGCCTTCCTTTCATCTCAGCGCATAAACTGTTGCACCAGTAGCAATTGCTTGTGAAAAGGTAAGAAATCGCAGCAATGGACAGGCGAGGGAATATTAATGATTCAATTTCCAGCTGGGTTCCACTCCAAGGCCTCGCTGGAAGATGAGCATTTTTAATCATAACTAACCAGAATGAGGAGTCATTTACGATGAAGCAGCCCTGTGTGTGTAACACATCTTGCACCTCTGTTTGCTGCTGGGGGGGGGAATTGTGCTCTTGGATGCAGCTGCATAGAATCTAGAATCTGCCGTGTTTCAGGAATGTACCATGTTCTATCAACCTACTGAAATTCCAAACCACAACAGGTACAAAACCATCCCCATAATCAAGGATGTGCACATATGTATTCATTTTCCTCCCAGCATGAATGAGTCTTATCCAGGGGTCATTTCGTAGAAAAAAAGCTAGGGGAACTCATTAGCATAACTCATTAGCATATGCCACACCCCCTGACATCAGGGGCCCGGCGGTGGACCTGCAAGGCCAGCGGGAGTGCGAAGAAGCCCCGCCAAGGCCCTCCCTGGCCCCAGGCAGGCAGGGGTGGGGAGAGGCGGGGAGGAAGCAACTTACCCTCCCTCTTCTCCTGCCTCCTCCTGGCTGAATGAGGGCTGGAAGTGGGGCGGCCGGAAGCAGGGAGCGGGGCTTCGTCATGTGCCCCGCCCCCTGCACCTCACCTGGGGGAACTGTGTTCCCCCGCGTTCCCCCCCGAAATGACCTCTGGTCTTATCCCATGGGGAAATGTACTTGTAAAGGATCCAAATTCATGTTCAAATATCAAATTTCAAAGTGCCAGTGGGTGACTGGGGAAAACAGCCCCATCATTAGAGAAAAATGGTGGCAGAGATCTAGAGTGTGACTAGGGATCTAATTACAATGTATTCTTGCAAGAAATTATCTAAGGTTCTAACAGGTTATATGGGCAAAACTGAGGCAGAACTGTCCACTGAACTAGATTCTTTTCAGGATATATTGAACCGTAAAACATTATACCAGTTTCCCATCCTCCCCCAGATGATAAATTGAAATAGGTATCTGCCCCCCCCCCCCAAAAAAGAGAGAACTGTGTTAAACTGAACTCTGTTGTTTCATTTCCAGGGAAATGAGAAAAGTATAGCATCATAATTATTCACAAGAGGTACGTGTTCTGAGGGACAGACTAAGCAAGTTACTGAAAGTTCCACATCACGAACTCAGGGCTCAGTTATCAGGCATATGTGTGTCCACTTTGAATCACAGCTGTTGCAAAAGGGGGGGTTGGGTTGGGTTGGGTTGGGTTGGGGGGGGAGATTGAGTCTTTCTGCGCACCATTGCCCCAAACTGAAACAGCCCTGGGGAGCTACTATATGTCCTGTAGGGATAAACATTGTATCTGGCACCTGGGTATCCGATAACTGATTTTAGAAAACTATGATATCTTTAAACACAGCACTCCCAGCATCTAATCTGTTTGGCCCTGAAAGAGTTCAGGATGACACCATGACAATGACATCATCAGATTCCAGACCTGCAAGACCAAAGTCACATAGAATCATTCTGATGTTAAAATAATTATGTAAAACAGTATATGGAATCTGTCAACGTTAATTTAACATGATAGTAAACAACTGGAACATTTTACCTTGGAACTGTCCTGGACCAGAATCCTTTCCTCAGGTATGCTATAAATTTTGCATTTCCCAACAAATACTTTTAATATTGAGATTGCATGTATATCAGAAGCTTTGTTTCCTGAGTGAGGGAGGTTAACTTTGACAAGCCCTTTGAGCCTTTCTGTATGTAGCTATGAGAAAATAAGAGTGAGTGGCTTACAAGGTGGAGCTCATTCTTCTCTTGGTGATGAAGCCCAGGAAAGAGAACTAGAAATGGACATGAGCATGGTGTGTGTGTGTGTGGGAATTTTCTCCACCCAGTTTCAGGCTTATGTGATCCCCCCCCCCCCAAGAAGCACTCATGTTCTGGTGGTTATGAAAAAACAAGAAAACTAACCACAACAATGCCGTTAAAATACTGTGGTTGTTTTCCTTTTGCCAGTTCAGACTTTAGCATACCCAGTTGAAGATCTATGATGTGAATCTTGTTCCCAGTTTGGTGTAGTGGTTTAGTGTGCAGACTCTAATCCGGGAGAACGAGGTTTGATTCCCCACTCCTCCACTTGCAGCTGCTGGATGACCTTGGGTGACCCATAGTTCTGACAAGTGCTGTCCTTGAAAGGGCAATTCTTGAAAGAACTCTCTCAGCCCCACCTACCTTACAGGGTGTCTGTTGCAGGGAGGGGAAGGGAAAGAAGTTTGTAAGCCATTCTGAGACTCCCTTGGGTAGTGAAGGGACTCCGAGTGAAGGGCAGGCTGTAAATCCAATCTCTTCTCTTTTTCTTCTCTTCATCCTCTAAAATGGCACTCCTGTCTATCACCTTTTTATCTTGCCTTTCCTCCAGAGGTGGTGTGTAAGTTTCCATCAATGTTCCCTCTAAGCCTGTGGAGTCTTGTGAGCAAAAATTCTACCTTGTGAGCTACTGGCATTAAAGCTGCAAGCCAGCAATTTGGCTGTTGCATAACTTAGTTTCCTCTGGAGCCTTCCTTCCTGAGCTAAGACAAAAATGTGTGAGCCAGAGGCTAAAAAACTGTGAGCTAGCTCACACTAACTCAGCTTAGAGGGAACACTGGTTTCCACCCTCATTCGTTTTGTTTTTGCAAGACAATGACTGTGGAGGGAAAACCAGCATGGCTTCTGCATAGGGAAATCCTGTTTCACCAACCTTTTGAAGTTCTTTGAGAAAGTGAACAAATATGTAGATAATGGTGACCCAGTAGACACGACCTACCTGGACATTCAAAAGTCTTTTAACAAGATAACCTCACCAAAGACTCCTGTGTAGGGTTGTCAACCTCCAGAGATCAGTTCATTGGGAGAAAATGGCCACTTTGAAAGGTGGATTCTATGGCATTGAAGTCCCTCCCCTCTCCAAACCCTGCCCTTCTCAGGCTCCACCCCCCAAATCTCCAGGTAATTCCCAACCTGGAGCTGGCAACCCTACTCTTTTGTAAGTGCAGCAGACAATGGTAACAACAGGAACCATAGAACAGGAATAAATGGATGGTTCTTACAAGGGAAGTAAGTAAGTAAGTGGTAGGGTTTCTCAAGGACTGATATTGGCACCCATACTATTTTATTTGTTCATAAGTGATATGGAAGTGGAAATGAGCAGTGTAATGGCCAAGTTTGCAGTTGACACAAAATTATTCAGGATGGTAATGACCAAGACTGACTGTGAAGAGCTCTAGGAGGATCTCCACAAACTGGATGAGTAAACAACAATGTGGCGAATGAAGTTCAGTGTTGGTAAGTGTAAGGTGATGCATTGGGGGGGGGGGAATCCCAGCTTCAAGTATATGCTAATGGGGCCTGAACTGGCTATACTATAATGCTCCTGTATGCATCTATGGTGGGGCCTTGTTTGGAATACTGTGAACAGTTTGGGAATACTGTGTGCAGTTTAGGTCCTGTATCTCAAAAATAATATTTCAGAGCAGGAAAAAGTACAGAAAAGGCCAGCCAAGAAGACTGAACCAAGAAGATTGGTTATTTGTGTGGTCATTCTAAGGACATCTTATCATCTTAAATGTCCCTTGCAGGGCATACCCTTCAATGGCTGGGTTTCTCATTCATTTTGAGAAATCTACATTAACTGCTACTCGGAACATTTAGTTCATTGGGGCTAGGCTGAATTCCACCTTTCACAGGGCTTATTTCCCTCTCTCCAGAGCCAAAGCTATTCAAGCCCTAGTTTACAAATTTCAGCACTCCAGATTCCAATCGAGGATTGCCGTCTGAAAGCTTCTGGGTTTAACAGCTGCAGCTACATCAACAGTGCGGCATGCTAGGCTTTGCATGCACCCACCCTTTACAAAACTGGTTTCTTAAGAATTTTAAGATGGGCTCTGACCCTCCATGGAAAAGACTGTCCATTCCTTGGTTTGTCATTCGGTCTTTGACCTGGTGGTTGGCTGATGATAACTTTCTGTGTGGAGTATCCTTGTCCCCTCCATGCCCTGACTTACATCTGTTTAGAGATACCTCTCTGCAGGGTTGGGGGCCCCACTGTAACTTTACAACTGTTAAAGGTCACTGGACCTCTGCTGAATGCAAATTACACATAAATGTCTTAGAGATTCAAGCAATTAAATACACTCTTACCTCTCATTCAGAGATAGTACACGGCAAAACACTACTTATCTCTACAGACAACATTGCCACAATTTTTATGTGAACAAGCATGGGGAAACAGGCTCTCTGAGGCTGTGCAGGAAAGCTTCCTATCTTTGGGAACTAGCTATTCAAAATCAGATACATCTGCAGGCTATTTATGTGCCCTGCCAAGACAACACCTTGGGGGATCTACTCAGTAGGGACCCATCCTCATCCCATGAATGGTCTGTACAGATGAAATATCTACTCCTATCCTTTCATGTTTTAAGGGTTTCTACACATAGATCTCTTTGGTTCAAAAGAATGCAAAATGCTCACAGTTCTGTGCCAGGGCACCCATAACTTGCCACTGTTTGGGAGATGTGTTTCTTCTCCAATGGTCCAATGCTCTATATTACGCGTTCCCTCCTTTCCCCATTCTGCAGAGTGTTACTGAAATTTCCACGACCAGACAACCTGTATTCTGATAGCCCCCCTGTAGCCTCAGTGAACTTGGTTCCCAATCCTGCAGCATCTTTTTTGGGGCAGGATCATCCCCTCATCCCCAGCACTAGACATAATATCCATAGGGTGACTTTACCACCACAATGTGCAGATGCTTCGTCTGCACGCTTCTTTCATTTTGCCATCATAGACCAGTACTCTGACAGGGTGGCCAAGGTATTAATTTCCTCCTGTAAACCACCTACTTGGAAGTCCTACCAATCCATGTGGAAACGCTTCTCAATCTGGGTCTCAGACAGGAAGTTTATACTGCATTCCTGCCCACTGGTGGATATTTTTGAATACCTTGTATCTCTGTTTGATGCAGATCTTTTGACCTCTTCCATCAAAGTTCATTTGGCAGCGATATCTGCTTTTCATTTCGGTATAGATTCAAAACTCATTTTTCCTATGTTCTTTCGAAAAGGTTTCTTAAAGGTTTGTTCAGTTTATACCCCCCTGTAAAACCACCGCTTGGAGTTTGTCTGTTGTTCTCTCAAGTTTAACTCATATACCATTTGAACCCCTAGCTACCTGTGACCTGTAGTTCTTGTCTTATAAGACTGCATTTTTGGTTGCCATTACGTCTGCATGTAGACTGGGCGAACTCAGGGCATTGAGACATGACTCTCCTTTTCTCAGATTCCACAATGCTGAAGTGGTTCTGAGGCCTAGTTTGGAATTTGTTCCTAAAGTTGTTTGTCATTTCCACCTTTCCCAAGATATAGTTTTACCTGTTTCCCCCCAGTCCTACTTCCCTAGCGGAAAAGACCATGCATACATTGGATGCGAGGAGGAGAGTTTTACTGTTTTATTTAGATAGGACATCCTCCTTTTGAAAAGAATCTTTTTGTTTCCTTTGCTGAACCCAACAAAGGTAGGGCTGTCTCTGCACAGACCATCTCAAAGTGGGTGATATCTGCCATTAGATTATGTATGAATCAGCACGCCTGGAATGCCTGTTCCCCTTAAAAGCTCACTCGGCTAGAGCACAGTCATCTTCTGCTGCATTTGAGCTGTGCTGGGCAACTCAGGCATCTGCAAAGCTGCAGTGTGGTCCTCTCCATCAACCTTTGTCAGACATTATTCTATCGATGTGGACTTGATGAAGGAAGCAGCTGTGGGAAAAGCAGTGCTACAATCACTCTTCCAATTAAATGGCCCGCACAGAAGACGCAAAGATGAAAACATGGTTGCACTTACCTGTAACTGATGTTCATTGAGTGCCTTCTGTACAGGCACATATCCCTTCCTCCTGCCCCGCTGTGGGCCTCTCTCTATTAGGTTCCACAGCGGCAGTCTAGGACCAGTGTTCCCTCTAAGCTGAGTTAGTGTGAGCTAGCTCACAGTCTTTTAGCCTCCAGCTCACATAATTTTGTCTTCGCTCAGGAAGGATGGCTCCCGAACAAACTAATTGATGCAGTAACCAATGTTCCCTCTAAGCTGTGGAGTCTTGTGAGCATATATTCTACTTTGTGAGCTACTGGCATTAAAGTTGCGAGCGAGTGATCTGGCTACTGCATACATTAGTTTGCCCTGGAGCCAGGGGTCATTTCGTAGAAAAAGAGCTAGGGGGACTCATTAGCATAACTCATTAGCATATGCCACACCCCCTGACATCACCGGAAGTGTGTCCTCCCCACAGCCGTCGGCGACCTCCAGCGGGCACCAGCAGGGAGCTCCAGGCCCCGCCCTCCCGCACCTCACCCGGGGGGATGGCGTCCCCCCGCATCCCCCCCCAAATGACCCCCGCCTGGAGCCATCCTTCCTGAGCCAAGACAAAATTGTGTGAGCCGGAGGCTAAAAAACTGTGAGCCAGCTCACACTAACTCAGCTTAGAGGGAACACTGGCAGTAGCCAAATCGCTCACTCACAACTTTAATGCCTATCGCTCACAAAGTAGAATTCTTGCTCACAAGACTCCACAACTTAGAGGGAACATTGTCTAGGACTGAGGGAAAGTGCTCCTCCTTCCCTTCACCATGTGACAGTTTGGATGTAAACTCAGCCTCCACCTACTTGTGATGAGGGGAGGGGAGCACTCAGCTGTAGATCTTTAGAAGCTGTGGAGAATTTCTCTGTGGCAGGCCTGCCTTCAGGTAGTCCCTTGTGTGCCTGCACAGAAGACACTCAATGAATATCAGTTATAGGTAAGTGCAGCTATGTTTTCTGGAATGGGGATGGTGCCTAGAGAGGGCAGAGTTTGGGAAGAGGACAGAGCTGAGCAGGGACCAAATTCCACAGAGTCCGCCCTCTGAAGAGGACATTTCCTCTAGGGGAACTGATCTCTGTGGTCATGAGATCAGATGTCATTCTGGGAGAACTCCAGACCCCACCTTGAGGTTGGTAACCCTAATTATTCGCAGAATGCTGATCTGCTCACCTAGCCAAAGCTGTTTTCTGATTCTATTCAAAAGGTGACTGTAAAGTATCTCTCTGTGTTCTTTTTCTAATTATTGATGCCTGTATATGATCCAGATTAATTCTTCTCAGCTTTCTTTGGAGACCTGAAATGTAATCTCAGGAAGTGTAAACATATCTCGATCTCAGATCAGCCATCTGAATGCACCTCTTAATCACACTGCCTTGTGTCGATGTGAGTTTTGTTTTAAGCTTTACATTTGTTAATTTCTTTTTTGGATTGTTTGTTCCTCATTAGACCTGGTGTACTTCATGTTACTTAAATCATTGGCTGAGAAGTGCTGATTCAGTGCTTGAAATTAATGTCCAAGTCATCAGCCTTGGATTCAGAGAACTCTAATTGCTGGTATTGCAAAATATCACTGGCATTCCTTGAAATACAACACTGCAAAGCCAGATTTGAAGGAATCCCAGGAGTAAAATCAGAGGGAGCTCTGTTTTATGATTAAAAAAACTAGAAAAAGAGACCATGAGGAATTTCAGACAGACGATATAATCCGGAAGAGGAACGGTTCCCAAATGGTTTCTGGTCTGTCATTTCAGACAGAACCGTTTTAAAACCGGTTCCCTACAGGAATATATTTGTAATTTCAGACACAAACGCTTCTGAGATTGGATTACTGTAATGCCCTCTACATGGGGCTGCCCTTGTCTCGAATCTGGAAGCTGCAGCTGGTACAAAATGCCGCGGCCAGGCTATTGATGGGACTCCCTATTCGGGAGCACATCCAGCCTGTGCTAAAGGTATTGCACTGGATGCCTACAGCATACCGGATTCATTTCAAGGTGCTGGTTCTTACCTTTAAAGACTTTCATGGCCAGGGACCTACATACCTGAGGGACTGCCTTTCCCCACATATACCCCAGAGAGTACTGTGATCAGGGGTTCAGAACCGGCTGGCCCTTCTGAGCCTTGAGGAGGCCAGGCCAGTAACAACCAGGGCCGGGGCTTTCTCGGTGGTGGCTCCACTCTGGTGGAATGAGCTCCCAGAAGAGATCAGGGCCCTGTGAGACCTTTTGCAGTTCCACAGGGCCGGTAAAACGGAGCTCTTTTGCCAGGCTTTTGGAGCCACTGCCACCACTAATGACAGCTTGGATGGGAGAGCCCTGTTTCCCTCCCCGGGATCTTTAAATGTAGCCTGAGCCGGTCGCCTAAGACGACCTAAGAAGACTAGAGGGCTGACTGCGAACTGTGTCACAACTACCACTGTGAAATTATGAAATTATTGATACTAGCACTTTATTATATTTATTTTAGCACTGTTTGATTGTTATATGTTGTTCCTAATCTATTTTATGTGTATTGTAAAAATTTTAGGTGTTTTATGTAAGTTGCCCTGAGCCAGCTTTGGCCGGGAGGGCGGGATAGAAATCTAATAAATCAATCAAATGAATCAATCAAGATCCTTGGCTCAAACCTTAACCTCACTTCTGACTCAGTAGATGGTTCTATTCAGATCATTAGCTTCAGCCCATCTTGTCCAACAGCAATCTGGGGGTAATGTGCTGGCCCAGTTTGCAGGGTTGTTGTGAGGATTATTGAGATAAGGGATGTGGATACTTTAAAAGGTCACATAAACATTTATTTTTTATGTTAAGCCCCAAATGGATGTAGATTTGTGCTGAACTAAAACAGGTTGGCCAGGATCCAGATGGCGTAGGCTAGCCTGATCTCATCTGTTCTCAGAAGCTAAGTAGCAGTAGCCCTGGTTATTATTTGGATGGGAGACTCTTTCTCTGAAAGACCCTGTGGGGGATTGCCATAAAGTGGCTGTGACTTGACAGCATTTCCCACCACCACCAGAATGGATTTGGTTAAATTTTTAATGTCATCTAAAAATGACTTAATATGGACTGAACAGATTGCTGTTATCTTTTGTATTAAAACACCTTCAGTTCTTCACACCTGTATGTGTATATGTGTGTACTTCGGTTGATCTAAGGTTTGTCTTGATATGTAACAGAGCTTTGCTTCTGATTCTGTGCTCCTGCAGCCTGCCTCTGATTTAAGGGCAGGTTTTATTCCCCAGCTGCCTCAGGGCTCCTCTTTTCTGATTGCATTAAAGTCTCTATAATTCTCCCCTCATTAATGATTGGCATATTTTTACCTCTCACTAAAACAGCTTGGAGGCAATTCTCCAAGGAAGGGGAGGGGGCTGCTTTCCAAATGAAACAATTTCATCTTGCTCCAGAAATGCATTAAAAAGGGTTTGTCAGGATCTTATCGCTAGTTAGGGGAAGCTAATCAAATTACTTCTATTTATTAGCAGTAGCAGCCATGTGTCATTCCATCAAATGCAGGTAGTGGGACAAGTTTGATAGCGCTGCAGTGTCAGTATTCCAATACTGGCCCTTCAGTGCCTCCTGCTGGGGGCGGGGAGCAGTGGTGTTGAAACTGTGAGTTGACCAGGACTCCCCCGCCCCAATTCTGCAGCAAAGGTGTCTAATTTGTTCCGATTAATGGGGTATAATGGGGAATAAATGCTAGAGAGTCCACCTTCCAAAGCAGCCATTTTCTCCAGGTGACCTGATCTCTGTCGCCTGGAAATCAGTTACAATAGCGAGAGATCTCCAGCCATCACCTGGAGGTTGGCAATCCTAATCGTGCAGTTAGGACCTGGGCACATGATTTTATATAGTAATAACTAGAGCTAGTTTGGTGCAGTGGTTAAGTGTGCGGACTCTAATCTGGAAGAACTGGGATTGATTCCCCAATCCTCCACTTGCAGTCACTGGATGACCTTGGGCAAGCCATCGTTCTGACAAAAGCTGTCCTTGAAAGGGCAGTTCTTGAAAAGAGTTTTCTCAGCCCCACCTACCTCACAGGGTGACTGTTGTGGGGAGGGGAAGGGAAAGGAGTTTGTAAGCCGCTCTGAGACTCCGAGTGAAGGGTGGGGTGTAAACCCAATCTCTCCTCCTCCTCCTCCTCTGTGTAGCATTGCCCTGACAGATCACAGAATCCAAAGTTAGCACAGAGTATAGAATTAAAATATACAGATGATATTGCATACATATAAACAAAACTGTTCGTAGGCTAGATCTGCAAGCATAGCATAGATTTGCATCTACTAAATCATCATTTTGGTTGGGCTTTTTTTTGGGGGGGGGGGAAGGGGGGGGGACAAGCTGCGGGCCTGTAGCCAGGATTTTGTGGCTTGTACGGCAATTTTTTTTCCGGTGGGGTTGTAAATATTTGCCATAATGAAGGGGGTGGCATGTGCCCCTCTCCCTCCCTCCTGAAAGATGTAAGGGGCCTTCCAGCTGATCGGCAGGCCACACGATCCCTGCCAATCAGCTGCAGGGATCTTTAAATCTTGCAGGAAGGGATGGGGAGGGGTGTGTGCCACCCCCTGCTTTTTCTCAAAAGCATTTAAAGGATCCCTTTGACTGGTTTTGAGAAGAAGGGAGGCCTTTAAGAAGTTGAGGCCCTTTAAGGAAGGGGGCAGAGCCCCCAATAGCCCCATTGTAGACCTGCTGTTAGTGCAGAAGCAGAAAGAATAAGGGCCGTTTGCCTCCTGCCTCTCTTTGGACTTAAATGGAAGTAGCAGGGCAGCAAGTGGAGAAAATTCCTTTTAGGCACAGGTAAGTTCAGAGGACATGACTCTTCTTTCTGTCACATGATTATGATGTCATGATTTTCCTGTCACATGCTCTGTTGGCCATAGTTTGCTGCCTGGGTCTTCTGTCTTGAATGATGGGAGATTACAGGCCTAGAAGCTGTATTCTGCCTAACCTTTATTGCCACAAGTCCTGTAGCAGTATTTTCTACAGCAATCCCCTTGACTGTCAGTCCTAAGGAAAAGCAAGAGCAGGGTTCTGATGACTGAGGCTGGCAACAAGAGTGCCGGATGTTGGGCTTTGTCTTTGCTGGGCATCTAATGAGTCTGTGTCTGACAGCTGAGTCCTTGCATTTCCTGACAAGCCTCTTCCCCCATTGTAGCACAAGGATAAGGTTGCCAACAACCTGGAGAAAAAAACACCCTGGCCCTTTAACAGAGGTTTGATGTTTAGAAATGGGCAATTGCAGCTTTTCAAGGCATGGAGTTACCTTTGCAGGCAGCTAACAATAATCTAAATAAATAATCTATTTAAGGGGCAGGACATTTTTTCTCCAGCTTTTTTTTTTAAATAAAGGCTTTATTTACTCTCCTAAAAAGGAGAGGTATTTCGCTTAAATAGAAAAATAGGGAGGGTATATAGTGGGAGAAAGAGAAAGCTGAGTGATATATTAACTTGTAAATTAATCTGTTAGTAATGTCCAAATTATCTTCTTAGGCTTCTTCTGTGTGCAGTCAAACTTCTTTCTTCAAACCAGTTAAAGATGTTATCTATGTTAGTGTATTAGTAGTGTTCATTCGATGCTCTGTTAGTTAAAGTTTCCTCGAGGCGCATTCAGAACCGCTCCTTCGCGTGCTGGCTTCTTTTAAATTCCCAATTTCATGGAGGAGCTTCTTCTGTTTCCCTCTCTCCGGCTTTTCCAGTCCTCCTCCGGGTCGCTGTTAACGCTTCCATTTCATATGCTGTAAATCTTCACTCTTTCATGCTCTTTCATGCCCTTTCAAAAGATCTCTAGCTCTGAGAATGGATTTTCTTTTTTCTTTTTATTCCAGTTTCACTTTTAAACGCTGCCATTCTCTTCGCTGGATCTTCCTCCGCAACTGTTGACTTTTAAAAGCGCTTGCAAGGCACTTTCTCGCTGTCACAGTTCAGCTTTTCTCACAGTTCCCCGCCAGAGTCACAACCATAAACATTCCAGACATTAATCAGCCGGTTCTCACGAAAAGCAGACGCCCAGACCGGAAGTTCCTCCCTTCTTTTCCGCTTGTCTTTTAGCCCAGCGCCGACATCTTATTATTTTATTATTTACTTTTAATTAAGTTCTTAAAACGCGCTCCAAGAAACAGAAACTTTCTCGCTTTACTCCAATTGCATCAAAACAAATCACGACTACTCGCACAGTCCATCCCCCCCCTTTATTCTCTCGCTAACGAAGTTAGAGGGTTTACCTCCTCGTCTTTTCCGCTGGGGGGGGGAGCGCTCTTAATTCTTTTTCTTCGCATTTGACAACTCACAGTTTAGCCGATCTTTTCTTTTTTCATTTCGTCAGTTGTTCGCTTTATCACTCGGTGACGTCTGGTGGCTCCGCTAAACCCCATGCGGGGTCGCTCATGCAGCAAGGTCCATAGGGGCAGGGCATGGCGAGAGCCTCGATTTCCGACCGCTCGGCCGAGAAAGAGGCTCCCCCCTAGTGCGCCCTAACGCGCCCCAGATCCGAGCTCCTCTCCTGAGGGGCTCGTTTGGGTCTCCGCTCGCGCGGATTCCCTCCTCCACCGCGGGTGGGCGAGACGCCCTCGGGAGCGACCCGAGGATGCATCCGCCATTCGCGGGAGCCAAACCGGAAGCCCATTTTTTCTCCAGCTTGTTGGCTACCTACACAAGGAGTTGTGGTCAATGTAGAAAATAAGAAAAGCAACCTCAGTGTTTAACACTCAGGTCTCCCCTGGCCACCGGTGGGGGATGGTGGTAGGGTTGCCAGATCTGGGTTGGAAAACCCCTGGAAGTTTGGGGATGAAGCCTGGAGAGGACAGGGACCTCACTGAGGTACAATTCCATAGATTCCACACTCTAAAGCAACAATTTTGTCCAAGGGAACTATAGTCTGGAGATGAGCTGTAATTCTGGGGGATCCCCAGGTCCCACCTGGAGGCTGGCATCCGTAGCAGTTGGCAAATACACACACACACACATATATGTATATATGTCACACACACACACATATATATGTATGTATGTTACACCAGGGGTCATTTAGTAGAAAAAGAGCTGCAGGAGCTCATTAGCATAACTTATTAGCATATGCCACACCCCCTGACATCACCAGAAGTGTGCACCAGCCCCTCTGACAGGCAGAAGCACCTGGGATCCATTCTTTCCCCCCTCTCCCTTCCCCCTTCCTGCTCTACCTCTTGTGATTTGCCTAAGTTCACACAATCAGCATTATGATCCTTTTAAAATTGAAAGTTACTTTTTTCCCACCATAGAGAACAATGGAGGGGATAGGGGCAACCTGTTTGGGGCCCCGTAGAATTGAACCCCCTGGTCCAATGTTCTTCAAACTTGGTTGGTATCTTGGGGAGAGGCTCCAGCAGCTACCCAGCGAGTTTGGAGTCTCTCCCTCAAACTCCCTCTCCTCCAGCCCCCTCAATATACCCTATGTTTTCGCTATTGACTTCAATGGCCCATAGGATATAATAGGGCAGAAATTGACATTCGGCTGGCCCTTTTTCAGGCCCGGCGGAGACTGAAAAGGAGGGGAGGGCAGGGGCGGTGGCTCTGCAGGCCATTTTTCAGCTGGGGGAGCCAGAATGACCTCTTGTGCGAGAGGTGGAATTTGCCCCTACGAGTCCAAGGCCACCACCCTGGGGCTCAGGGAGGCAAGGGAACATTTCGCCCCTCCCCTCCCCCGCGCGGGCGTCACAGCTGCCACCGAAAACAGCTGTGGTGGCCATAACTTTTTAAAGAGCCCCTCCCGAGAGCTGGGGGAGCCAGAATGACCTCAACGCCACTCGGACATCACATGCAAGAGGTGGAATTTGCCCCTACGAGTCCAAGGCCACCACCCCGGGCCTCAGGGAAGCAAGGGAATGTTTCGCACCACCCCTCCTCCCTGCACGGGTGTTGGAACAGCGATGGTGGCCCTAACTTTTAAAAGAGCCCCTCCCGAGAGCTGGGGGAGCCAGAATGATCTCTCGCGTGTGATGTACGCCTCTCGGACATCACACATAAGGACATAAGAGACGCCAGTGTTGGATCAGGCCAAAGGCCCATCTAGTGAAACACTCTGTCACACAGTGGCCAAAAATACCAGGTGCCATCAGGAGGTCCACCATTGGGGCCAGGACATTAGAAGCCCTCCCACTGTTGCCCCCCCCCCCCAAGCACCAAGAAGACAGAGCATCACTTGCCCCAGAGCCCCTATTTATACCTTGTGAGAGCCGTCCATGCTTGTAGCTGCCGCCACTTCATGTGGCAGTGAATTCCATGTGTTAATCACTCTTTGGGTGAAGAAGTACTTCCTTTTATCCGTTCTAATGCAAGAGGTGGAATTTGCCCCTAAGAGTCCAAGGCCACCACCCCGGGGCTCAGGGAGGCAAGGGAACATTTCGCCCCGCCTCTCCCCCCCGCACGGATGTCGCAGCTGCCACTGAGAACAGGGGCAGTGGCCATAACTTTTTAAAGAGCCCCTCCCGAGAGCTGGGGGAGCCAGAATGACGTCTCGCGTGTCATCACACGCGAGAGGTGAAATTTGCCCCTACGAGTCCAAGGCCACCACCCCGGGGCTCAGGGAGGCACAGGAACGTTCCCCCCCACGCGCGGGCGT
>NW_015170887.1:845349-849364 GCF_001447785.1 Gekko japonicus
GACCTCTTGTGCGAGAGGTGGAATTTGCCCCTACGAGTCCAAGGCCACCACCCTGGGGCTCAGGGAGGCAAGGGAACATTTCGCCCCTCCCCTCCCCCGCGCGGGCGTCACAGCTGCCACCGAAAACAGCTGTGGTGGCCATAACTTTTTAAAGAGCCCCTCCCGAGAGCTGGGGGAGCCAGAATGACCTCTTGTGCGAGAGGTGGAATTTGCCCCTACGAGTCCAAGGCCACCACCCTGGGGCTCAGGGAGGCAAGGGAACATTTCGCCCCGCCTCTCCCCCCCGCACGGATGTCGCAGCTGCCACTGAGAACAGGGGCAGTGGCCATAACTTTTTAAAGAGCCCCTCCCGAGAGCTGGGGGAGCCAGAATGACCTCTTGTGCGAGAGGTGGAATTTGCCCCTACGAGTCCAAGGCCACCACCCTGGGGCTCAGGGAGGCAAGGGAACATTTCGCCCCGCCTCTCCCCCCCGCACGGATGTCGCAGCTGCCACTGAGAACAGGGGCAGTGGCCATAACTTTTTAAAGAGCCCCTCCCGAGAGCTGGGGGAGCCAGAATGACCTCTTGTGCGAGAGGTGGAATTTGCCCCTACGAGTCCAAGGCCACCACCCTGGGGCTCAGGGAGGCAAGGGAACATTTCGCCCCGCCTCTCCCCCCCGCACGGATGTCGCAGCTGCCACTGAGAACAGGGGCAGTGGCCATAACTTTTTAAAGAGCCCCTCCCGAGAGCTGGGGGAGCCAGAATGACCTCTTGTGCGAGAGGTGGAATTTGCCCCTACGAGTCCAAGGCCACCACCCTGGGGCTCAGGGAGGCAAGGGAACATTTCGCCCCGCCTCTCCCCCCCGCACGGATGTCGCAGCTGCCACTGAGAACAGTCTTTGGGTGAAGAAGTACTTCCTTTTATCCGTTCTAATGCAAGAGGTGGAATTTGCCCCTAAGAGTCCAAGGCCACCACCCCGGGGCTCAGGGAGGCAAGGGAACATTTCGCCCCGCCTCTCCCCCCCGCACGGATGTCGCAGCTGCCACTGAGAACAGGGGCAGTGGCCATAACTTTTTAAAGAGCCCCTCCCGAGAGCTGGGGGAGCCAGAATGACGTCTCGCGTGTCATCACACGCGAGAGGTGAAATTTGCCCCTACGAGTCCAAGGCCACCACCCCGGGGCTCAGGGAGGCACAGGAACGTTCCCCCCCACGCGCGGGCGTCACAGCTGCCGCCGAGAACAGCGACGGCGGCCATATCTTTTTAAAGAGTCCCTCCGGAGAGCTGGGGGAGCCAGAATGACCTCTCGCCTGTGGTGTCCAAGCGGCATCACACAAGGCCACCACCCTGGGGCTCAGGGAGACAGGATAACGTTTTGCCCTGCCCTGCCTCCACGGGCGTCGCAGCTGCCTCCGAGAACAGTGGTGGCAGCCATACGTTTTTAAAGAGCCCCTAAGGAGAGCCGGGGGAGCCAGAATGACCTCTCGTGTGAGAGGTGGAATTTGCCCCTAACAGTCCAAGGCCACCACCCCGAGGCTCAGGGAGGCAGGATAACGTTTCACCCCACCCCCCTCCCTGTGGGCGTCGCAGCTGCCGGGCAGCCATAACTTTTTAAGGAGCCCCGAAGGAGATCCAGGGGAGCCAGAATGACCTCTGGCACAAGAGGTGGAATTTCCCCCTACAAGTCCAAGGCCACCACCCCGGGGCTCAGGAGGCGGGGAACGTTTCGTCCCCTCCACCGTGTCCCAACTGATGGCTGGTGGGAGCAGGGGGTGGGGCTTATGTACCCTCCCCCTGGGCTCCTGACTGGCGGATCAGTGCTCCGGTGTACTCCGGCAGGAACCGAGGCCTGTGTCACACACACATATATATGCGTGTTACACATAAAAGTGCTAAATAAAATCAGCATCAGAAATATGGTTCCATGACTTGGGCTGGAAGAAAAATGGAAAATGCTCTGAATCAGGGTAAACTCACTAAATTTACTTTTGAAATAGGCTCTGAATGCTTTTGAGTCACAGTGTTTTGAACTTAGATTCCTAGAAGCAGGCACTGTTGAACAGGATTACTAGGATTCTTGACCTGTCCCATGCGGGAAGCTATACTCTGGTATCCTTTTTATCCCATGTAGTTAAAAAGGCAGCCTGGAAAGGGCCATCACATTTCACAAAAAGCCATATCGATTGGTCTGTCAGAGTGTTTCCTGGGGTCCTTTATATCTCTCTGCCTCGTCGTTGGTAATGAAGAGGCCGAGTGCGGGGAGAGTCTACAGATGCCCGGCTGCTGGGATTTCTTCATCTTCTCATCAGGATTTTAATTAGACACGTCCGAGAGGGCACACCATGTGAGGGCGGGCAGGAGCTTTATCAAACAGGCCCCATCTTTAATTACTGTTTACTGACAGATAACAAGTAGTGGGGTTGAGAGGTGGGAGGGGGTGGCAAGTCTTAAAGGACAGTAACACCCAGAATATCCTTGCCCTGCAAAAGCGAAGGCTTCTGCAACTCTGTGGAAATTCACGACCATTCTCCTGATACCGTAATTCTGTGGCCAAGAAGGGGGAAGAAACTGGTTGCCTATATTGTAAGGAGCCATTAGATGGGAAGGGGTACAAGGCAAAATTATTTGGCAAGTCCTGAAGGAGAATTAATTCCAGAAAGAAAACAAAGCAAATGTTCCCCAGAGAGCAGAATGACAGTCAAAATCCATGTATTTAGGCCCCGGTCACATGGGCCAGATAACGCAGGGGGGAGGCATGGCTGTTTGTCCCGGAGCAAAATAAAGTGTGGTAGCCCGATCACATGGTCTCCCGAGTCTCCGTGCTTAGGCTGTTAGATCACACGGTGATGCTGCAGCGTGGCAAGGAAGTGGCGCGATCACACAAGCGTTTCGCGTTTGTGTGCATGCGCAGTTCTGCAGAGCAGCACTGCTTTCAGTTTCGTGTTTGTGTGCATGCGCTTATGAAAAACATCCAGTTTGCAACGGGATGTGGACAGGCGCCAGATGCCACAGGATACCAGCACTCCCATGATCAGACGCCCGCCTGTGCCGTGCGTTTTCCAGATACTAGTGCACTTTCCTTGGTACTTTTTAACTCTGCATCTTCGGCGGGACGCCACGGGTTGGCCACGGGTGCACTACACTTCCCAGATGTTGCGTCCCAAAAATCCGCCCGACATTCGTGCCTTTCGCGCGGCAAAATCTCCATGTGACCGGGGCCTTAGTATGTTTGTATCTTGCCCTTCATTCAGTGAACTCAGGGCAACATACATCATACTCAGTCCCCCATTTTATTGTCACAACAAACCTGTGAGGTAGTTTAGCCTGAGAGGCAATGACTTGCCCAAGGTCACCCAGTCAGCATCATGGCTGAGTGGGGATTTCACCCGCGATCTTCCACATCCTGCTCTGACAGTCACTAGAGGAAGTCTACAAATGCAACTCTTTTTTCTGTGGGAAAAGTACGTTCAAAACCATCAAAACTCAGTCAGATATATGTAGGCTGGTGAACTTTGTAGACCATTTCAGCTAGTATTGTATAAAGAACATAAGAACATAGGAGAAGCCAGCGTTGTATCAGACTGATGGCCCATCCAGTCCAACACTCTGTCACATAGTGGCCAAAAATACCAGGTGCCATCAGGAGGTCCAGCAGTGGGGCCAGGACATTAGAAGCCCTCCCACTGTTGACCCCCCCCAAGCACCAAGAATACCGAGCATCACTTGCCCCAGCCTGAGAGTTCCTATCTATACCTTGTGGCTAATAGCCACTGATGGACCTCTGCTCCATATCTATATATCTAATTCCCAACTTGCCCCCTCCGTGCGGATACTTAAATCAGCACGGAGGGGGCAGCTGGGGGGCTGGGGGAGGTTTGTGTACATGTGGGCCAGTCCCCACGTGTGCTCAAAAATAAAAAAAGTTAAAAAAAAATTCGGGGGGATGTTAAAATCCCCCCGAAAGTGCAAGAGCGTCTCCTGCGCGTGCGCAGGAGATGCTCTGCGAACGCTGCCGCCGGGTGGGTAGGGAGGGG
>NW_015170887.1:849578-894869 GCF_001447785.1 Gekko japonicus
TGCCGCCGCCGCCTCGGGGAGATCGAGGGGTGGGGGGTGGAGGAGACGGGGCTCTTCTCCCCCCCCGCGAGGATCGCGGGTCCCCCTCTTGTGTTTATCTAATTCTTTCTTGAAGCCGTCCATGCTTGTAGCCACTGCCACCTCCTGTGGCAGTGAATTCCATGTGTTATTCACACTTTGGGTGAAGAAGTACTTCCTTTTATCTGTTCTAACCCGACTGCTCAGCAATTTCATTGAGTGCCCAATTTCATCGAGTGATTCCTTTAGGTTCTTACAGCTGAATAGTATGTGTATTTGCCAGGGCAGGCCGAAGCCTTTCCACTGACTGAGGGGAAATGTCAGCTGACTTCTCACCAGCTGTTTTCTCCTTCTGTAGCTGGGGGAGTGTGTTTGTGTGAACAGAAGCAATTTGCTATGCTGCTTGCATGATGGTAAGAGGCTATGCTGATTCCTCCTTTCCATAGAGCCCCCCTGCCAAACCCCCCCCAATAGGGACTTTATTCTGCTGTATGTCAAAGAATTGGGAATGAAGGGCAGAGACAAGAATTCTTTCATATCACCAGGGGTCATTTCGTAGAAAAAGAGCTAGGGGAACTCATTAGCATAACTCATTAGCATATGCCACACTCCCTGACATCAGGGGCCCGGCGGTGGACCTGCAAGGCCGGCGGAAGTGCGAGGAAGCCCCGCCAAGGCCCTCCCTGGCCCCAGGCAGGCAGGGGTGGGGAGAGGCGGGGAGGAAGCAACTTACCCTCCCTCTTCTCCTGCCTCCTCCTGGCTGAATGAGGGCTGGAAGTGGGGCGACCAGAAGCAGGGGGCGGGGCTTCAGTGTGTGCCCCGCCCCCTGCACCTCACCCGGGGGAACTGCGTTCCCCCGCGTTCCCCCCCGAAATGACCTCTGCATATCACACAGGGCTAATGCAAACTAATGGAACAGGATAGCCGAGGAAGGAAGCTGTGGTGATGAGAAGCCAAGCTTAGTGCTGATGTTGTTACCTGCCAAGTGGTGTACCCTTCTGAGGGAATTTGTCTGAAGTCACTCAAGCCTGGTCTGGCCCAAGGGTTGCCTTGAGTGAAGGACATGGCTTATTACCTCAAATGAGTCTGTAAGTGAAAGCAGAGCAGAGTCTCTGCACAGTGGAATTGTATAGTATGGCCGCTTGAAGAATAAGTTCACACCTACTTGCTCTTAGAAAAGAAATAGAAGTTCTTTATTGTGAGAGAACTCCATACTAGATAGGAAAGGCAAAGGTGTCTGGCTACAATCTGAGCTAAGACAGAGAGAAATTGTAGAAAGCATGTCTAGCCCCCATGGCAGAAAAGAGGAAGAGAGACAGAGAAGGAAAGTGACAGGGAGGAAGAAACCGGAGAGTAGCATTCTGGGTAACAAAGGGACAGCATCTGGAGTGGACCAAAGGAAGGTAAGAAAGTATCTACATACTAACTAGAGATGCCAGCCTGCAGGTGGGACTGGGGGATCCCTGGAATTACAGCTCATCTCCAGACTACAGAGATCAGTTCCCCTGCTTTGGAGGGTAGACACCATGGCATTTTATCCCACTGAAGTCCCTGTCCTCCCCAGGTTCTCCAAATCTCCAGGAATTTCCAAACTCGGCTCTGGCGATCCTACCCCCCCACCCCATCCCCCTCTGCTGGTGGCTGGAGGGACCTGGCAACCCTAATCCTCTACTGCCCTCCCCTGAGACTCCAAAGTGTTTGCTGGCATTAAACGACATTGCACAGTCCATTCCTTCCAACAGTAAGCTCATTGACTGCAGGAGGGTTCACTAAAAGTTTTGGGGTCCAGCCTTGATAGAGCCCCCGCATTTATTTATTTGGAAAATTTGAACACAGTCTCTCCAGAGACCTGTTCAGGGGAGTGTACTCCTAAAACCATTAAAACACAGCATTAAAAACAAAACATTAAAAACAAGCCAGGGCATAAAAACAACATGAAACAGATTGGGAAGCCTAAAATGGAATTGATAAAAGAGTCCTCAAACTAGAAGCGGACTACAAAAGAGCTAAACCACATACAGCATTTTAGTTAAAAGCCTGGGTAAAAAGAAATGTTTTGGCTTTGGATATAAAGGAATGTAAGGTGTCAGGTAAGCCTTAAGTGCAAGGACTTTCCAAAGACAAGGTGCCACCACCACCACCACTAAAAAGCCCTGTCCCTGGTTGCCACCCACTACACTTCAGTAGACATGGGCAAAACTGTATATTTAGCAAGTTGTCCGGAATGGAGCATTTTGTCATCTTTGCCTTTCCCCATCTTTCCCAAGAAGCCAGATTTGGCTGAATTTCTGTTTAAAACTAACTTTAAGGGTACAGAAGACCTCTAGAGGTGTGGAAATGTGGTTTTCCAGGCTTCTGCTCACAGCCTATCCTGTCACTCGATGCTGTGTGAGAATTTATCTCAGCCAGAATTTTTTTCTTGCCCCTTACTTTTTTCAAAGCCATTGTATGGTGACCAGATGCCAAAGTGGACAGTTTCATGCCTATTTAATAGTTCTGTAGGTGGGAACTCTAGCAAATGTAAATTCTCATGTACAAATGAGAAAAGCTGCATTTGTTGAAATTCTGTCTTCCGTATAAGGAGTCTTTTCCTTTGAAACTGGTTGCCCTATCCATAGTTAGTCACTCATTACTTCTTCTGTTTTGATTTTCAGCACAGGCCTCTGTCCTGCTTCCTTCAATCCATCCATATTCTGTGGACACACACTTCGTACAATATGTTTTGTACTCAGGCAAACTCTATCCTGTCTATCAGTGGCTACTAGTCATGGTGACTAAAGGGAACCTCCATATTCAGAGGCAGTAAACCTTTGAATACCAGTGCCAGAAGGCCTGTTGGCATTCCAGAGGAACTGGTTGGCCACTATGTGAGACAGAATGCTGGAGTAGATGGACAGCTGGTCTTATACAAGAGGGCTTTTCTTATGTGTTTAGATTTTGAAACTTAAAATGTACACTCTATAGTGTTTCTGATAGGATGGGATCATATTATATGGATCTCAGATTTCCCCTTTAAAATGCTTACAAATGGGTCCTTGATGCTTTGCTGCTTGTTCTTCGTGTATATCTTAAAAAGGAAAGCAGCAGGTTCTATAAACTTGCTCCATTTACATCAGGCATGCCATTTTAAACAGCTATCAAGACATCCACAAAGTATGCCATTATATGAGTAAAATAAGTCGTAAGCCCACTGTAGAAATGTACTCACCATATTATGTTTTAAATCACAGTTCTACAGGTATGCAGAGGAAGTTGGCTGTGCATAGCTCTGATTGGCTGGAACTGGGGCTGTCACAGACTATCTCTCCTCCTGAGCAGTTTCTCAGGAGTGCCTTGGATAAATGGATGCAGTGTTTCAGAAATTAAAAAGATGGAAAATTCACTTGAAACAAGAAGCAAGGCAATCAATGCAATGAGTATTTGATTAATTGATTATGTTTCTCATTTGCATTTCAAACATGAAAGGAAGATCTGAAAAAAATGCACTGAGACTCATTTTTAGTGTACCTTTTAAAGAAATTTTTATTTCCCGTTTTCTTTTCTTTACATCTGAAACAACATTAATTTCTTCCTTGTTCCTAACTTTACTACCCCTTGGTGGAAACTCTTAAGTAAAGGAAGTGTTTTGCTTACACATGAAGCTGCCTTATACGGAGTCAGACCAGTGGTCCATCAAAGTTTTGTCTACCCAGACTGGTAGTGGCTGTCCAGGGTCTCAGGTCAAAATCTTTCACATCACCTCCAACCTGGTCCTTAACTGGACACACCTGGGATTGAATCTGGGACCTTCTGCATGCCAAGCAGATGCTCTATTACTGAGCCCCCCTCCAAATAATTTAACCTATGATATACACCTTCAGATGGTTTCCACTGGCAATACAAAAACTTTCAAAAAAGAAAAAATGTAGTTATTTGTTTAACACCATCCCAAATAGGTCTTTCTTTAGCCCCTAAGCATTTGAGGATACTTATGTTGCTCATATGACTTTAAATGCTCTGTTAGTCAGCAAGCATAGCACAACAATGTTCTGTATTTGAACAGTGAAATAATGCCAGCAATAGGCAAAAGTGTGCACCCACTCCCTAGGGATGTTATATGTCAGTGTCACTGTCCAGGATTGTGAAAAGCCATTCTAGGCTGACTAAGGCATGAATGATGTCATGCAGCCTGAGCTAGGCAGTGGCATATCTTTTGTAGCAATAATGTACATAAGCATTTAAATGGAAGCATACATGGAGACAGGCAGACCAACAACACTCGACAACTTTCTAGAATGCCCAGGTCAGGGGAAAAAGCATGAGAGTTCCCCCCTCATAGGATAGGCACAGTTTACCTATATAGAAAACTGAGTTTGGGACTTTAAAAATAGAAGTCTGAACATTGTGTCAGACTTATATACATATTTATATATTTTATAGGATTTCTGTACTTCATTTGAAAATGAAAATGGTTTATAAAATGAAAACTTAAAAATATCTCAAAAGCAAAATCCAGAATTCTCTAAAACACTAGGGGGACAATGCCATTAAGTTTAATTTAGGGATGCCAGCCTGCAAGTGGGACCTGGGGATCTCCTGGAATTACAGCTCATCTCCAGACAACAGAGATCAGTTCCCCTGGAGAAAATTGATGTTTCACGGGGTGGACTCTATGGCATTGTACCCCACTGAGGTTCCTGTCCTCCCCAGGCTCCAACTGCAAATCTACAGGAGTTTCCCAACCTGGAAATGGCAACCCTCTCCCCCATCAGCAGCCAGGGACAACCTACTTTCATTTCCCAAAGTAGGGTTTCCAACTTCCAGGTGGTGGATGGAGATCTGGGGTTGCAAACTGATCTCCACACAATAGAGATCAGTTTACCTGGAGAAAAGGGCCACTTTGGAAGTTGGACTCTATGGCACTGAAGTCCCTCTCCAAACCATGCCCTTCACAGGCTTCACCCCCCCCCCAAATCTCCAGGTATTTCCCAACCCACAGCCTGACAGAATAACAATGTGTGTGTAAAGTGCCATCAAGTTGCTGCTGACTTGTGGCGAGCAACCCCAACAAGGGGCTTTCAAGGCAAATAAGAAGCAGAGGTGATTTGCCATTGCTTTTGTCTGCAGAGTCTTCCTTGGTGGTCTCCCATCCAAGTACTGACCCTGCTTAGCTTCTGGGATCTTTAGTTTCCCCTGGCAAAATAACAGTATTTGTGTGTAATTCCAGGAAGGTAGCTGAATGAATCTATTGCAGCAAACTCAAATGGGAATCCAGCACCCCTCTAAAGACTAAAAAATTATTCCAGCCTAAGCTGTAATGAGTCAGATGCATGTGACCAAGTGAACTCTGGTTCACGAAAACTAATGCTGGAATTCACTTTGTTAGTTTTTAAGGTGCCCCAGGACTTCTGTCCAGTGTTTCTGCATGCTTCCAGAAGAAGCCAAAGAAATGGATGATGGTGGCTCAGTGCATCATCACAAACTCCTTCCCTACTTATGGAAAGGAAAGAAGGAGATTAGGGGAGAAACTGTAGGCAGCAGATTGTTCAGGAACACAAGCTCAGCTGTATTCTGCATCTAGAGACAACTGGTTCTTTAAGGTCTTCATTACTGCTTCTCCTGGTTAAGAACAGGGATTGTGGGAAGAGTCAAGGTTTCTCCCTGTCTCTGTTAGAGCTCTGGCTGATTTGCACAGAGCAGACGCTGAAGGATGTGCCCAGGAGCAGCAAGGACCCAGTTAACTGGACTGTTGTTCTTCTATTTTGCTACACAGATTATAGAGTCTACATGCTATAGATTTCCTGTCAGCCCTCATGAATCAAGTTCTACTGTTTTATTTACTGTTGGCCATTGCCTGTGAATAACATCATCCAGAGGCATACACTCTCACACTTGTGCAAATACACACACAGCAGATACACTGCTGTCACTGAGTTTTCAGTCCCTCCCCTCCCAGATCCCTCCCCCTCTTGTTTCATCCTTTTAGAGAGATCTCCTGAAAAGGAAGGCCCTTGTTTATCATCTGGGCATCTGGTGGCAGCCAGCAAACAATGCATGTTTAACACAATTAATAGCTAAGCCTCCACCCCAGGTGATACATGCTATATACTGCTTTCCTCTTCCTCAAGACTATTAGCATTTTAAGTAGAATAAAATATGGGCATTTCCATTTAGGCTTTCTAGGAGGGCAGGGGCCCTTAACTTACGGGGATTTTACATTTTTTTTTTTGTATTTTTAACTGTATTTTAATCGTTTAAATGTCTTAATGTTTTTTTTAAAAAACAAACACATTTTCCTGGTGCTGGTCAGTGCTACTGACCTGGAGGGCTATGGCCAGCCAAGAGCAAACAGAGCCCAGCCCCAGGAGCTCTGCCAGTGCTGCAAGGTTACTTAGTTTAGATTTGGCCAGTGGTACCAATGCAGGAGGCAGCAGTAGGTAAGCCATAGGTTGCCAGCTCTGGGTTGGGGAACACATGGAGATTTTGGTGGTAGAGCCTGGGCAGAGTTTGAGGAGGGGAGGGACCTTGGCAGCCATTTTGTTCATTCGAAAATTCTCATATTTACTACATATCCATCTACTTGGCAATGTCTTTGTTTCCTAGAAGCAACCTTTTCTATGATGACCTGCAAGTTTTCCTTGCCTTTTGAGAAGAGGTAGTGACCATAGGTCACAACAAGAATGTAGCCAACCACAGTGTCCTTAATGCAAGACTTGGAGGCCTTTTGCTGATGATCATTTTATTGTGCAACAAATGAAGAGTTGTTGCTTAGTTGTTGCATAGGGGAGGGTGGTGGTGGTCCATATATTCTCTTCCTTCATGCCACATCTTGATTGCATTTTCTAAGTGTTCTAACAATGTATTTGATCATTGGGGAAATATGTTCCTTTTCTACCCAGCTACTATGGCTACTAGTTCTATTTTAACCATGAGTGATATGTAAAAAAGTACTGTGTGAAATGGTTAAGACGCTGAACTGCAGGCTGTGGAAGGTTGGTAGTTCAGCAGTTCGAGACCCGGGTTGTCGCATGACGGAGTGAGCTCCCGTCTCTAGTTCCAGCTCCTGCCAACCTAGCAGTTTGAAAGCAAGAAATTGCAAGTAGATAAATAGGTACCACTTCAGTGGGAAGGTAACAGCGTTCCGTGCACCTTGGTGTTTAGTCATGCTGGCCACATGACCACGGAATTGTCTTCGGACAGCGCTGGCTCTTTGGCTTTGAAACGGAGATGAGCACCGCAACCCTAGAGTCGGACTCGACTGGCTTTCGAGCAAGGGAACCTTTACCTTTACCTTTACCTTTACTGTGTGAAATGCTATGAAATCACTGGTACTGTTTGAAAACGCTTCCAAGTTTGAGAACTTAAAAAAAAAATCTAATTTATTTTCCTGTTTTAGAGGCAGCTACTTCCTTCCGAACCACTCCAGGAGAAGCACTCAAGTAAAATGAGTACAAAATGGGGTGGTGGTGGTGAGGAATTCTGGGGCAACAATTTGGAAATCTCACCATCTGATGATGCCCCCTTGGATTCTGGACACAAATCATGGTTTGAGCAGCTAATTTTCCTTCTCTGCTTTTTCCTTTCAGCTCAACTCTCAGGTGCTCTCAACAATCTGTGCTGCTTGAGAATATTCAGTCCTCCTCAGGCCATTTTGGGGTCCCCCCCCCTTTCATTCTGGTTCATTTATAAGGTCACATTTTCCCGTATTCCTGAGGACTTCCTGGAATAGGTAGGGAGCCCTTCAAGATCTTATGAAAGCAGGCTATACCATGCCACCTTCCCTCCCTCCCTCCAGCAAATTACAAAACTTTTTAAAAAACCCACCCCATTCCAGTCTCATGCACATAAGTAGGGCCGTTCAGGATTAAAATCAGCTAATGTGCCCAAGATCATCCTGTGCTCCCAAATAGGTTTACTATGGAAGGGTGTCTGGAGAACAGATCGGTCCAGATGGTTTGTGCATGAATAATACGGGAGAACTTTTCTACAAAGTCTCAGTTCAGCTCCAGGCGTCTGAGGCCCACGATCAATTTAATTCCAAGATGTGTTGTGTGACATGATACACTGCTCAAAAGAATGTTATTTTATACATGCGAATGATGCGATCATCTTACTAAGGATTCTAATGGAAATGACTAGATAACAAGCACATCCTAGAAGGAATGAATAGTTAAATCTGCTGCTGTTATCAACAGGGCAGACGTGGGCATGTGAGAAGAATCCATTATGGCAAATTGAACCAAGGATTTCTTGTGTCCCAGAGCAGTATGATTGCCCATTATGCTCAGAACAACCACACTGGGTCAAACCCACATGAGTAGCAGTTGCTTAGGTTATTGCTGCACTGTGCATTCTGGTCTTGTGAGAGAGGCATTTCACTGGTACCCACAGGTCAGGAATCATCCCCAGGTGCTTCTTGGTATATTGAAAACAACACAAGATAATAATAAAGTACTTTGTGTGCCTATTCATTTCCCATGCTCAGCAGTGCAAGGCATTAGGAACAGAACAATGTATACCCTAAGTAAACTAAATTATGATTACTGTATAACAGGATTGTTGCATGATCTATGTGCTAAGGTTAAATAAGACATATGGCTTAGAACCTGTTTGTTTAAACTTTGTCTGCTTAGTCACCTGTTTTAAACAGGTGGGTAGGAGGTTTGTAGAGTGGATAAATGCATGTCTTCCTGCACAGAAAGAAGCACCTTCTGGGGAGGAAGAGAAATTCACTTGGTTCAGACAGTGCAGGGGAAAAGGAATGGGTATAACAGGCAAGTAGAAAAATGGTAGTAGGAAAATGATTTGTAGAAAAAATAGTTGTTTGTTAACGAAAATCTCCGGAGTCAAGTTCTGTTTCGAAGAGACTTCCTCTGAACAGCGTCAATATTTTTGAAAAGCATCAAGCATAAGCACAATGTAAATCTTGATATCAATGATTATAATCACTCCATCATGGTAGTATCTTTTTACTTGCCTGTTATACCCATTCCTTATTTGTTATACATGTTATACTGTATATTATACAAATTTTTCTTGTCAAATATGTTTTGTATTGCTGAATATTGATTGGAAAGATGTTATATATTGAATAACTGGTATTTTGTTGCTTACTTTTGCAGCTTCCTTGTGTGTATTCTCATTGTCTCTGTGGCTATGACTTTATGTCTGTGTTTGTTTCAGAGGGAAGGCAGAAGCCCCTCCTCCCCATGTGCCCTGGTTCTCAATCAAACCAGACCCTTGCTACACTTTTACTCAGGAGTTGCAACTGGGGACTTGCAGCTGCAATATGGCAGCAAGGCTCCTTAGCCAACTCACTGAAAGAGTAATGTGTAGTTTGACCCTAACATCCCCATCTCTGTGTGCCCAAGAGTGTAACATGTTCAGTGAACACTACATTGTGTTTTCCTTTAGACCCTGACCAACAGTAAACATAGTTCATATAATGTGTTCACAACATAACAGAAGCAGCGTTAACTCTTCTGTTTTGAACTGCACCTTTCATTTTATGTCTCTAAAGATGCAATTAATGTAGCATATTTGAGTACAATACATCCTTTCTCCTACACAGGCACATATCAATTAATTGGTTAATCTGCTCATGTGTCTAATAACCACTGGGTCCCAGCCCTGTCCCATAGAGATGCCTATCAACTAATTGCATAAGGTGACATTCTGGTACCTTTAACTTGCTTTCCACAGAACCTCAGTTAGCCAGCCACCATATGCGCACTAAATTGAGACCCAAATACTTTGCCTTGATGATAGTGCTGGACATCATTTGGATAGCATATTTTTAAAAAATCTGTTCTAAAGGGTTCCTATTGCATGTAATAAAATGCAAGACCCAAGAATGTGGGAATACATTGAAAACCTGGAGGTTTTTCTTAATTCACTGCAATAATGAGAGGGGGAAGAATATAAATTTGTTGGAAAGAATGAATGTTCAGTTGTCAGGTTTGAGTGTTTGCATGTCTGCTTATTGGGTTTTTAGTGGGTGAAACGGTTACACTCACAGGATGTTTTTAGCATTTTAGATTAAAAGCTACAAGTTGAGAACAGTGAATTCAAACTTCTAGCTCTGAAGTTGGCTTGTAACCTTCCTGCTCTATTCCTAGTTTAAAGCATTTCCATAAAGGCACCCATCTCTGAGCTGGATGCATCACTGATCTATGTGATCTGAACCGCATCATAAGTTAATGGTACATCACCTCCACGTTGATGCACAACCAAGTCATGGGATCCAAGCAGAAAATGGAGGGAATTTTTGATGGCCTTGCTCTGTTCAAATCTGGGTTCAGGGTGCTGTTTCAGATATCTGAATTAGGACAGGGAGTGGTTTTAGTAGTCAGAGGGGCAAGATTAATGGTTTTAAAGCCTATTCTTGCACATATTCAAGATTACATAGAAAGCAACATAGCAATTTTAAAGGGCATTTGCTGTAGTTACTTTTAAAAACCTTGTAACAACTACTGCATTGATAATCAGTCACTTGGAATAAAAGTTCTGTTCTAGTGTTTTGGGTGAGCCACCTTAAGTAGGTTGAGAGAGGCAGCACACAAATTTAAATAAATAGATTTGTGCCTTTGGCATGCATACCTAATATTTGATTATTTATAATAGTAGTCACCGAGGGTCAAACTAGAAGAAATTTGGGGAGTTCTCTGAACTGACCTCCTGTGGGTTTTAAAAAGATAACTGGCAGCTGCAGCAGCCTGTGGTTCTCACTGGGGTATGGCATGAAGAGCTTAACGTTTCCCCTGTACCATTTCCTGCTCTCCCTATCATTCCTGTATATTTTCCAGTAAGGCAAATAGCAGGGGATTTTTTGGGGGGGGGGAGTGGACTCTGTTTGGAAAAATAGCATATAAGAGAAGGTTACCACCTCTGGTAAGGGCTCTTGCCTTGAAAACCCTACAGGGTTGCCATAAGTCAGCTGTGACTTGAGAGCATTTTTCACCACCCCACTGTGACAAACAGGGTAGGTTCTGCCTCTCTCTAAGAGCAACCAATGAGAGCTGATGGAATGTTGGGAGAGATGGTTGGAAAACAGCAGTTACAGTTAGGAGTTGGCAGCTTGGGGATTTGAGGGGGGGAAGGAGGATGTCTGACTGAGTGGAACCATGCAGAAGAGTTGCTTACAGCAGGTTGCAAATAGTTAGTTTGTAACTAAAGAAGAAGAAGAAGAAGGGAAGAAGAGATGGGATTTATACCACGCCCTTCACTCAGAGTCTCAGAGCACCTTACAAACTCCTTTCCCCTCCCCACAACAAACACCCTGTGAGGTAGGTGGGGCTGAGAGAGCTCTTGACAGAACCTGCTCTTTTTCAAGAACAGCTCTTATCAGAACTACTGCTTGCCCAAGGTCATCCAGCCAGGTGCAAGTGGAGGAGTGGGGAATCAAACCCAGTTTCCCCAGATTAGAGTCCGTGCAATAGGAACTCGGTGCAAAAGTTCCATGGAAGTGAAATGTTACTTATACTTTCCTCAATGTTATGTTGACACAATAAATGACGGTTAACTTCTCATTTTGTTTAATCCTATGAGCTGCATGTTTAAGGGAAAGAAGCACACACACAATATCTTGGTCTATACATATGTTATAGGATATGAATAAATGGTGGCAGTGTGTGAATGAAACAATGTTTGAGCGCCAACCCCAATAAATCTGTGTGAGCAAGGGATAGTTACTAAAGGGGCTGGGCTACCCTGTCTGTGGATATCTCTGGGAGTGAGATAGAGGACCTCAGGTCTGAAATGGTGATGGCTCTCTGTATTTTAAGAGAGACAAGAAGGGTGGTGAGTGTGATGTCTTGAGCTTCATGTGACCGCTAACCTGAAAGAGAGGTTTAAGAGGGCAGTAGGCACTAGGGGTGTGCAAGGAAAAAAACTTGGTATTTTTTTTTGCTTTGGGCATATCAGACCCAAAAAATACTGGTAAATTTGGATTGGGGAAATATTTGGTATTGCCAAATATATTCAGATCTATTATACCTGCCGGGTGGGAAGGGAGGCATGTTAAAATGCCTTTCTTCCCTTCCCAACCCCCCCCCCCCACGGCTTCTACTGGTCAGTTTCACTCCCTGCCAGTAAACTGTTAGGTTTAGGCCATTTAAACCTATCAGCTGACAGGGGGATGGGGAGTGAAACTGACCAGTGGAAGCCTCCTCTCTCTGCCCTCCCTTCTCCAGCTGCCCCCTGGTGGTGGGGACGCTGGTGAGTGGAAGGCAGAAAGCCCAGGCATGTTTAAATGTCTTTCTTTCCCTCCCTGAACTCGGAAAGGGAAAGGAAGACATTTGAGCATAGCTTCCCACTCCGTTCCTTCCCTCTGTGAGTCTCCCTGGGGAGGGAAGGAGGCATGTTTCCATACCTTCCCTTTGCTTCCCCAGCTGCCTCACAGTGGTGGGGTGTCTGGGGAAGTGAAGGGAAGGCATGGAAACATGCCTGGGCTCTCTGCCTGCCCTTCTTCAGCTGCCCTACCATGGCGGGGCAGCTAGAGAAGGCAAGGCAGAGAGCCCAGGCATGTTTAAATGCCAAACTTTCCCTCTCTGTTCCTTTTCTCCACGAGTCTCCCCGCAGCAGTGGGTAGGATTGGGGAGGGAAGGCACTCCTCTCATGTAAACCGATCAGCACTGTGCTGATCGGTCTACATGGGAGGAAGCCATTTCAGCCCTCCCTTTCACTCCTCCCGCTCAGGAGCAGGGGGGTGGAGTGAAGGGAGCCCTAAATTGGCTCCCAGAGAGGCATTTAAACCCAACAGCTGACTGGTGGCTCTGTCTGTCAGCTGTTAGGTTAAAATGGCTGGTAGTGTTTGGTGTAGCTGAATGAATCTGAATAAAAGCTGGATAAGATCGGCATTTTTGGGTTCAGCTATACCGGTAGCCAAATACGGATCTCTGATCTATATTCAGCTTACATGATACCTGAAAAATACAGATAAAGCATTGTCGAATGCACACCCCTAGTAGGCACTCTTTGCGAGTGGAGAAGGGTGTCACGGTTACTCTCTCCCCTCATGCTACAGTACCACTGCAGCTCATACTTCTACTTAAAAGACCTGCAATAAAGCTCTTCTTGGATCTCCCAGTATCACATCTTGTTTGGTAGAGCATTTGCTTTGCACATAGAAGGTCTGAAGTTCAATCCCTGGTATCTGCAGCTAAAAAAGTGGTGATCAAGTGGTAGGTGATGTTAAAGACCTCTCCCGAAGAGACAGACCCAGTGGAGAGCTGCCGCCAGTCTGAGTAGTTTCAGGAAGGTGGCCATGTTGGTCTGCAGCAGAACAGCTGGATTCAAGTCCAGCAGCACCATAGAGACCAAGAAGAGAGTCAAGGTACAACCTTTTGAGAGTCAGTGTTCCCTTTGTCAGTTCCTATTGCATGTAGTAAAGCGCAAGACCCAAGAATGTGAGAATATGTTGAAAATATGGAGGTTGACTTTGTGGACAAAAAGTGGGATCAGGGTATCTAATTTCAAAGCAACTTACATTTAAGAAATGTGGTCATCTTCTCCACCCCCAGCTCTGAATATATTAAGCCCCCATTGGCAGGTTCAACGTGACAACTGGACAAACACTTGAAATGGTGTTAAAGATCTTCATTGAAAAATGCAGTATTGTTGAATCACTAGCTACAAAACTGAGACGGTGTGTCGACATCCTCTACAGTTTGATAGCAAAAATCCAGAAGAGAGGTGCTTGAAAGTATTTCATAACATATATAAAACAGGAATGGCACAGTGTAGTTCCAGATCATGATGTGATCAGTCATCAAAACTCCATGAACAGTTTGGCAGTTAGCTGGCAAGATGCACTATTTGTTTTGGGGTGGTGGTGGATGTTCTGCTTGCTTTGGGGAAAAATAGATGCTGCTTTATACATCAGCATCTTGTCTCAGGATGCCTGCCTGCTCCCACATGCTGAACATGCATATTTGCAAATAAATGTATCACAAGAGGCACTGCCAGTCTTCAATATGCTCTTCTGACAAGGAATTGATCCTTTAAAAAGCTTCCCTCCCCAGGGGCTTCTTACCACTCGGATGGGGTAGTGCTTGTCCCTTCATTTATAGGGCCTCTGAGTGGGCTCTGAAGTTTGGGGGTGGGAATTCTTTAATGGATGGGGCTTTCTTTTAACAGGATCTGTCTAGTACAAAATGTTTGTTTGTTGCTTTGGTGGAAAGAATAAAAGTGAATTGGAAGTCACCTGCCAGAGCAGACAGGCAGGCAGACTGCAAAGGACAAATGGGAGAGGCAGGACTGCAGAGTGCGTTGGGGTGCAGCTGGGGATGGGGAGACATAGATGACGGATTTATTTATTATTCATATTCTAATTTTTCTCTGCTCATATTTCTCCAACTGCTGGAAATAAGGATTTTCTTAACTGTCTCTGCTATTTCGTGACTTGTGAGCACTCTCTGTGACATTGACTTCGTCTTTGAGAGGGGGAGCTCCCTCTAGTGGTCAAGGACATCCCTACACTTCTCTGTGCCTGGCAAGACTCAGATCCAGCAATGCAGGGTTGAGTGTGTTCAGGTTAGTTTCAGCTGACTTTTGAATCTGAAAGCAGTGCACTTGTTCATGGGGGTTTCTTCACCAGGCAGAGCAGATGAAGTGGAAACTGGAAGGTAAGAAACTAGACAAGGAAATTTGTGGGGGTGCATTCCTTAGTTTTTCCTACTTATGTTTAAAGACCTTAGCTTCATATATTCCTTCAGAAATGTATGTAAACTGCAAGAGATTATTAGTTAGTACCCTGTAGTCTGAAGCAGAAAATCCATGCCCAGAAGTCTTTTTATGCAACATGAAAAATCTTCTGGGTTTAACTACACACAGAATGAAATTTGAATGACTCCTCCACAGATCATTGTGTGTATGATAACGTCACATATGTGTAATAAACTTGCACTTGATGACATTCATGTGGAATTCTTGCAAATTTCTACACAAAAGTAGGTCCAGAAATCCAGGGTCTATTTTCTAAAGAACTCTGTTTCTTCAGTTTGTCTGTCCACACCACTGCCCCCAATACGGTCTAATGCCACAAATGCCACCCCCTCTGATTTTTGTTCCTTTCACATACGCTGAAAGCAGTGCAGTCCATTGCAGAGTGTGCAGGAATTCAGCTCAGGTTTCCCTTCGCCTTCCCTTAAGTGGATTAAATGGGCTGAGGGGATAGTCTTTGCCTGCCTGCCTCAATCTTCATTAGTTAACATGTTTCACCAGCTACAACCACATCCTGGTCTGGGGAGGCAGGTTGGAGTGGAACGGATTGCATCATCTGTTTTGTGCGTTTGCCAAGAACACAAGTTGTGTTTGATCCCATTTAAAATGGGAGCCCAGTGGTACTTTATTTTGCAGTTACAGACTAACATCTGAAATTACTGATCCTATTTCTCCAGTTCTGGTTCTTGGTGGATGGTAGCTAAGCAGTTGAAATTGAGTCCAGACATGATGGCCACAGTGATGGCCGGTGAGACTGTTCCCTGGGAGGGAATGGGTGTACCTGTGTTAGTGAAGCTTGGTCTTCTCTAGCCAATGAGGCTTTTGACCCTCATGTCATTGCTGTGCCTAGATTTATCAGGCAGAGGTTATGGGCAAGGGGAAGTTTTCTGCAAGCTCCATCTGATGAGAAGCTGTTTCTTCTGGATTTGGACATTGTAATTGTAGCCTTGAGGTTTGACTGTTGTACCGCACTCTTTATGAAGCTGCCCTTGACAGCAGATCTGACAGTGAAGCTGCTGAGTTGTGCACAAAACACAAATGAGCACAGGGATCTTGTTTTACAATACCATCCTAAGCAGAGTTGCGTCCTTCTAAGCCCACTGATATAAGAGTGTAACTCTTTTTAATATTGCTCTGTAAGTGGGTCAGGCAGCCTTAGCAGAGTATTGTTTCTTGTGTCCCAAGGAAAAACACGCCAAACACACCAAACCTTATATACTCGAGAGCCAGTGTGGTGTAGCGGTTAAGAGTGTTGGACTGGTATCTGGATGAATCCCCACTCATGGCATGGAAGCTTGTTGGGTGACCTTGGGCCAGTTACATTCTCTCAGGCTAACCTACCTCTCAGGGTTGTTGTGGGAATCAAATGGAAGAGAGGAAAATGATGTAAGCTGATTTGGGTCCCCCTTGGGGAAAAATGTGGAGTAAAAATGAATTAAATTTAATAAAAATATTTCCTGAAAGTTGTTGTCTGAGAGTCCTCAAGTTTGCTCAGAAGTGTAGGTCAGCGGAGTTTTGGACCATGCTGGAGTAAAGTCTGTGTAGCACGGGAGCTCTCCCTGGTCCTGTAGAGTCTGATTCTAATCTATTTCCTGGAGTTGAAGAGAAAATGATAGCCCAGGTGATTGTTTTTTGTTCACATTCAGACTTGGCTTGATGACAGAGCCTATCTTCAATGTTAACTTTCATGCCCTTTTCATATGGTGGGTTTGAATGATGGGATTCATGCAGGGTTTTGATCATGCGTTGTGTACCTGTGACACTATAGCAGCATTGTAGTCAGTCAGAACCACAACACCCTAATGACAATGATGGTGATTGTAGAACTAGGGTACCTTGAGATGAGCTGAATATGCAAGCTTTTTTTAAAAAGTATATCACTTATGCAAGTGGCACAGGATTTCTCACTTGAGAAAGGAATACTTGAATTTGGATAATATCTTCTCTTGTGCCTGTCTTCTGGAGAGATGATAAGCGGTTGCAAAGAGAATATCAGAAATTTCAAAGGGGAAATAGAACTTTTCATCTTCTTATGTCTCTTTCCCAGATAAGTGCACTACACGTGTGGAATACTAAATCGGGCTTTGGTGCAGATGCAGGCTTGGATCCTGCACCTTTGTTCTGCATGCAGTTCTCTCTGGACATGGCGGAGACTGTCCTCTGTTGTGGAGCCCTCTTTTTCTCATGCAAGTCACTTTGGGGCTCATTGGAAAATACTGGAATTGCACAAGTGGAAGGGCTTAACTAGAGAGACAGCCAGCCGTGTAGTGGATGGGTACTTCTGCAGTGCCTGGAGAAAAGTGTGCTTGGTATAGGATCCCAGTCATTGTTTCTGGTGGTGTTTTCTAGATAGCAAGAATAGGTAGATCCAAAATTCTGCCCTAAAAGAGCAGGCTGATATGAATTACCCTTCCCTGAATGTCAGCCTAGAGTCCTTGTACTAGACTTCCACTACCATCTTCCCTCTCTTCAGCCTGTTAAACAATTGTCCAATCCCTTGAGAAACTTGATCTGAGAAAAAGTTTAAAAAACCAAACCCAAACCACAAGACAAAAAGTCCTTGCAGCCAAGCAGTTTTCCCTGAGGGAACTTAATGCAAAGTACTCAGCCCATTCTAAGTGTAATTGGTATGTAGTTGTCTCCCAGGAGGCCACCTTGATGCTCCCAGAAGCCTTTTCCTGCCCCCGAGACTTCAGTACATTCTGTATGGCATTATGAACATTCTGGGCATGAACTGCACTAACCTCCTTGAGACCCCAGCTGAGGAAATTGAGAGGATTTCAAGCGCCACCTCCTGCCTGCTCTCCATCCATCCCTAAACCTTTCCAAGCAGAAAGGGTCGCCCCTGGAGGAGAAAAAAAGAGCTCTATAAATAAATGATCTCTTCTGTCTTTCTCAATCAGCCCAAGGAGCAGTGAGTGGTCCTGGGTGACCAGCTTGCCTTAAAAATGGCTTTTGAACTAAAGTCGCCCTCAACATGATCTGCTGGCTCTTCCTCCTCTTTCTAGAACAGCAATTGCAGCCTTGGGGATGGAGGTATCTCTCTCTCTCCCCCTTTTGTAACAAAAAATAATCTTACTTGGTTTGAGCAGAATAGCAATTTTATTGGGACAAAAGGGGAAAGTTGCTCCAGGATGTGGTTGGCCAAAGATACTTTGCTGCCCACAGCTGTGGTGATATGCCTTATAAGAAATGTACCTTTGCAATGTAGCAGTAGCTACTGGGACAATTCTTGGGGACTGCTGGGCATGATTGAAGAGTTGCACCTATACATCCTTTGTGGGCACTGTGATAGATAGAGGAACAAATGGTGGCTTTCTGCACTGTTTCCTTGGTATCTCTAACAATTTAGCTTGCTTGGGCAGTTGGGATTGCCATTCCTGGGCTAAGCCCACGAGCACAAGTTTAGTTCCCCTCAGAACATTGGGAGTTGGACCTAGAAGTATCCACCTTGAACATTCTTGATGCTGTGTTCACTGTGGAAGCGCTTTCATGCACTTCCCATTACTCAGAGTCTGCTGCTGTTCTGTGGTGGCCCTCCCTCCACCTTTCCTCTCAGTTCTCCCCTGGTGGTCTTGCTCTTTTGATGACCCTTTGGGGTTTTATTGAGTTTGGCATCTCAGTACCATTCTGAGCTATGACAGATGAAAGCTGTTCAGTGCAGCTGCGAGACTCTGACTTAGCCCAACCAGCATCCAGGGACTGCAGAACAGTGCTCTTGCACAGTGCCTGTTTCTCTCTCCAGGGTATTGCAGCATGTAACATATATCATCACCCGTCACTCAGAGACAGCTTTACTCACTGTACAAGTATTAATTAATTAACCCTCACCGTGTGCTGTGAGGGCAGCATTAAAATGCTCATTTCCCCCCATGAAGGCACTGAGAGGTTAAGTGACTTGTCCTAAACTGCTCATTTAGTAAATGATAGATCTGGGAATAGAATGGTTCTGAGCCCCTTCAGTCCCTTCTCAGTATTATTTATTTAGATGGCATACTTTGCTGTATTCCTAAAGCTTGGAAGCAAATAACATATGATTGCCTGGCAACTGTGATTGCTCTTTAATAGATGCACAACTGAGGCAATTCAGAACCAAGCATGATATGAGCCCATTTACTGAACATCCAATGCTCTATGTGGGGACCTTATATATACAGTGATCCTTTAGAAGCTCTTGAGATCCAATCTCAACGAATTAGTACTGGAATTGTATTCTAATGATAAATGGTATTACCTAAACATCTGCATTGTATGGTGATGAGGAAATTACAAATTTTAGCTAGGTTCGAAGAAGAAGAAGAAGAGATTGGATTTATACCCCACCCTTCACTACCCAAAGGTGTCTCAGAGCGGCTTACAAACTCCTTTCCCTTCCCCTCCCCACAACAGGCACCCTGTGAAGTAGGTGGGGCTGAGAGAGCTCTTGACAGAAACTGCTCTTTTTCAAGAACAGCTCTTATCAGAGCTATGGCTTGTCCAAGGTCATCTAGCCAGGTGCAAGTAGAGGAGTGGGGAATCAAACCCGGTTCTCCAAGATTAGAGACTGCGCACTTAACCACTACACCAAGAAGTCCAAATCACTGCTAACAACTAGAGTAGAAACTCTGTTCTTTATTGACTGACCATGATCACGGAAAGCTTCTGTTCCTAAGAAAGTTCAAGATGCTGACACTGTTATATTATTCATCTTTGGTACTTATAGCAAGTTTTACATCATAAGAAGGCAGTAGCATACAACCAATCAATGTATGCCTACTCAACACTGTACTAACTCTAAACCAATAGAAAAGCAATCTATACTTATAGCAAGTTTTACATCATAAGAATGCAGTAATATACAACCAATTAATACATGCCTACTCAACACCGCACTATAAGCCAATAGAAAAGCAATCTAAACCAATAGAAACACAATCTAAAGCATAGTTTTAAGAATACTACTACCTTATCTATGGTACGCTACAAGCACACATAAACTGCTGACTACTCTAGTTTAAGAAAACAGGATCTGTGCTAAAGGTTAGTTTAGGTTAGTTTGCCATATGAGGTGAGGAATGCAGACTTTTGGAGACCTCAGCTAAAAACACAGATACCAGTGCTGACCCATCACTGGGTCAAACGTTCCCTACAATTCTTTACTTGATCTTCACAGACATGGCTACAGTATAGCTCATTCACATTTCACCATTTCCCCCTTCAATGGAGGAGGAAGACATATGCCCCCTACCCTAGTTAGTAAATGTCAGCTTCTCCTTCCCCTCTTGGTTATATGGGAAAGTGATAAAGACATAGGGAAGGCAGTGTTTTATCATGTGCTGAAGCATTGCCTCCATTGGACCTTCCCCTCTGTAGTTCTGTCTCCTATACCAGCTATGTGGCTCAGGAAGGGGAAAGGAAGATTGTGACTATGGCCCTGTTCATACGAGGCGTTTTGGGCCGGGAGTGGGACGGAACGGGGGCGGAGCAAATGGGCGCGATCCCACGGCAACATCTGGGAATCATTGCCTGCCCGTACCTGATCCGTCCCTCTCACCAAAAACCCACACTAAAAAAGAACCACCTACCTAGGTGGTTCTTTCGAGTGGAGCGCCTCAAGCCGGGCCGTGGGATTGGCCGGCGCATCCCAGCCCCTGGCCGTACTGCGCATGCTCGAGCATGCGCAGTTCGGCAGCCTCCCCCTCCCATCCGACTCTTCTTTCCTGGCATCTGATCGTGCCAGGGAGCGCCGCGGCATCTCAACTTTGGTGCGGCTTTTAAAAGCCGCACTTTCCCCTGTGTTTTCCCTGCCATGTGGCAGGGGCCTAAGATAAGCAAGAGGTGTGGGGGTATGGGGTAAATTCAGATAGCAGCATCCTCTTGGGAGATTCACTCCTCTCCCACAGTTTTCATGGGCTTTGACCTGCCATGGTCAAGGGGAACTCTTTTGATGTTTTTTAACTTCATCTTGCTCCCTAAAACATGTTGTGTTTTATTAGGGGAAATATCCCTGTTGTGATTGGATCTTTTTTTTTTTTTTATTTATTTTTAACAAATTTTCAAAACATTACATAGATCGTCATCTTAAAATTTTTCACATTTTTAGAGTTGTCCGTCTATAATTTACATCTTGATACAATTGGGAAGGCTCACCTTCTCACTAATACAAAGTTAATTAGTTTGACGTTCTATCCAGTCGTATACCTTACACCACCTTTGATTTTGATATTTTTGGTCCTTATTTTGTAATATTTGGCTCAAATTGTCCATTTGAGCTAACTCCAAAAGCTTAGATACTAAATCCTCTTTCGAGGGTAAATTATCCGTTTTCCAATTTCTCGCCACAAGTATACGTGCTGCAGTCACTATATATACTATCAGGTATTTATCTTGTTTTTTATAACCTCTGGGAACTATGTTCAGTAAATATATCTCCGGCACTAGTTCCACCTTTATATTCAAAATTTCATAAATAATTCTTTGCACCAATTTCCAAAATTTACGTAGCTTATGACAATTTCACCACATATGATAGAAGGTCCCCACATTTGCTTTACATTTCCAACAGTTACTACACATTTGAGGAAAACATTTCGCAATTTTGTCTGGGGACCAGTACCACCTGTGATACATTTTATAGATATTTTCTTTGTAAGCTACCGCTCTCATAAATTTCATTGTTTGCCATATACTATTCCATTGGTCATCATCTATCTGTTTTCCCATATCTTGCATCCAAGATATCATTAGCGCTTTAACGTTTTCGTCTTGTTCATATTCTTCTAACATGAATCTATATAACTTCTGAATTAATTTGTCGCTAGACGACAACCATATCTTGTCCAACTGGTTGTTTGCATCTTCAAACCCCCTTGTTTTGTCTTTGCCGTATCTATCTTGTAGGAGAGTACGCTCCCACCATGTTAATGAGATCGAATGCTCTTCTCGTAGTTTCTTCTCTGTTTTTAAAACATTATTATTTTCTAACAATATGTTATACCTGGCCTTTTTTTCCTGTAATAAAAGTGGTGGCATTACAAAAGCCTCAGTGGCGCAACCCATCTGGCTGTTTTTCTGTAATATCTTTCTTTTATCTCTTTCCACACCATATTTAATGCTCTTCTCAAAAGATGTTGGGTAAAAATAGAGTGTACTTTATCCTTATCGTACCAAATGTAGGAGTGCCATCCCATGTAAAGATCATGGCCTTCCAATGATAAGGTTCTACTGTCTTCCAGGGTTATCCAGTCTTTAATCCAGACTAGCGCGGCTGTCTGATAGTATAATTTCCAATTTGGTACATTCATTCCTCCTCTTTCTTTTACATCTTGTAACACCTTCCACTTTATTCTAGCCTTTTTGGGGTGCCAGACAAATTTTCTAGTCACTTTGTCCAATTCAGTTAGGAACTTTATATTTTTCAAAACAGGGATACATTGAGCTAAAAATAGGAATCTAGGGAGTACATTCATTTTTAGGGTTGCTACTCTACCCATCATTGACAGTGGAATATCTTTCCATTTCATCAAGTCACTTTTTATCTCTTCTAATAGTTTATCGTAATTGTCTTCAACCAAGAAGCTTGCTTTATTACGGACAGTAATTCCTAAGTATTTTACTTTATTCACAACTTCCATTGCTGTTATTCTTTGAATTTCCTGTATCACATTGGGTTGACAGTTCTTTGTTAAAAGTTTTGTCTTTTTCAAGTTTATCTTGAGTCCCGCTACCGCGCCATAGGCCGTGAGTTCTTCCATCAGCAAGGGGAGAGATTTATTGGGGTTATCTAATGTAAATAGTAAATCATCAGCGAATGCCAATACTTTAAATTCTTCTCCCTTTACTTTTAATCCATGTATCTGTCCATTACGCCTTATTGTATTATTTAGTACTTCCAAAGCATATATGAACAATAGCGGCGATAGCGGACAACCCTGTCTGGAACCTTTTTGCACTGTTATATCTTTTGTTAAATTGCCATTAACTATCACTTTAGCATATTGTGTCGAGTATATTGCCTTAATCATGGACCAGAAGTAATTTCCACACTCCTCTTTCTCTAATTTCTGAAGCAGGAAGTTCCATGAGAGGTTATCAAAAGCTTTTTCCGCATCTAAAAACACCAAAGCTGCCTCTTTTTCCGGGTGGGCTTCATAGTATTCTAGTACATTGATAACTGTGCGCAGATTGTTCTTAATCTGTCTTTTTGGCAAAAATCCCATTTGATCCTGATGTATCGTTTGAGCCAGAACCCTTTTTAATCTATATGCTAAAATATTGGCAAATATTTTATAATCTGAGTTTAACAAAGATATAGGTCTATAATTTCTAATTTCCTCTCTATCTGAGTTAGGCTTGGGAATTAAGGATATTAAAGCATGGTTCCAAGAGTCCGGTACTCTTTGTGTTTTTCCTATCTCTTGACATATATCTTTTAACTGGCAGTCTAACTGATGTTGAAATATTTGATAGAATTCTGCCGGTATTCCGTCTGGCCCTGGTGTTTTTTTCTTTTTCTGTCGTTTGATAGCTTCAACTACCTCACACATGGAAATTGGGTCTTTTTATGCTGTTCGCTTATTTTTGTTTCCTTTACTTTCTTTTCTAGATCATCTTTAATTTGCTTTCCATCTTGAATACTTTGCTGGTACAGTTCAGTATAATACTCTTCCACTATACTTTGAATATCTTGTGGAGTAACCTTCTCTTCTCCCCTTACAGTTTTTAATTTAATAATCGTACGCTTTTCTCTTTCTTTGCGAAGCTTATAAGCTAGCCATCTATTGGGTTTGTTTACGTTTTCAAAATAATATTGCTTTGTAAACTCAATTTTCCTTGCTATCTCTTTATTCAAAAGTATATTTAACTTATGTTGAAGGAGTTGTAATTTCACCCTGTATTCTTCAGAATTAGCTGCTTTTTTCATTCTACATTCTTCCATTCTCATACAGTCCACTAAGTCTTGATACGTCTTTTTCTCTTGTTTAATCTTCCAAATGTTCTGTGTGGTAAACCAACCCCGTATAAAGGCCTTGAAGGCATCCCACACTGTTCCCATTCTCATCTCTGTGCTGTTATTTCTTTTAAAAAAGTCAGAAATTTCTTCTTCAGTTTTCCTAAATTTCTTATCTCTTAGAAGCCCCAAGTTCATAGTCCATCTATTCTTCCTTTGCTCATTTTTCAGGGTTAGCATGATTGGGCTGTGATCTGCATATGTTTTTGGAAGGATTTCACATTCTATCATTTCATGTATTGCCTTGGAGGTTGTCCAGATCATATCAATCCTGGACCACGAGTTATGTCTCGAGGAGTAGAAGGTAAAGTCACTCTTTTTAGGATTTCTAATTCTCCAAGCATCCACGATATTAAATTCTTCTGTTATTTGAAAAAAGCTTCTTGCTGCAATTGCTCCCATTTTTCTTCTTTTCTTCGTGCTCTTTCTATCAATTGCAGGATCGAGAACTGCGTTAAAATCTCCCGCTAAGTAAATATTTTCAAACTCCTTCATACCAAAGACCTTGCGCAGTTCTTTATAAAAAACCTCTTGATTTTGGTTTGGGGCATAGATGTTAATTATAAGCTTTTCTTTTCCATTTAACATTATAACTACTGCTACTATCCTTCCATCACTTGACGCATATAGCAATTTGGGGCTCAAGTTGTCTTTCACATAAGTTACCACCCCTCTTTTCTTTTTTTGGTCTGATGCTATGAATGCATTTCCTAATTTTTTGTTGCATAACAGTTTTTCATCACCTTTCTTAATATGTGTTTCTTGAAGACAGATAATATCAACTTTATTTTTATTAATTTGATGAAATGTTTTTCTTCTTTTTTGTGGGCTATTCAGCCCATTTATATTAATGGATAAAATTTTTAGAGTCTTTATTGCTGTCATCCTAAATTTTTACTGTTTTTTTTAAACTGCTTTTTATTGCTTTTTCCCCTTGTGTTTATATTTAAATCTGGTTAATATATGATAAGGGGTTTTGCTTGGTTTCTTCCTTTCCTTTTTTGCTGCAGCTCCTTTATTAGGATTGTTCTGATGTTCCTTACTTTCTTCTTCCTCTGACTCAGTAGTAACATCCTCCTCCTCCTCTTCTCTTTCCTCTTCCTCTTCTCCATATTTTTCCAGAAAGAATTCGATTTTAAATATTGAGTCAATCCGTTGCCTTCTTCCATCATAAGAAAAAAGTACTCCTTCGGGAACTAACCATCTGTAGACTATTCCATTGTTTTTAAGGAGATCTACCAATTTCGCATAAGGGACCCTTCTCTCTCTTACTCTCCACGGCACTTCCTTTAATAATTTTATCTCTTCTCCTTGAATATTCATTTTGGTTTCATATGCCGCTTTGAGTATGTCCTCCTTCATCTCCTTTCTATAGAATTTGACGTGGACCTCCCTTGGAAGTTTATGTTTCTTCGCGTAAGCAGAGTTCCTCCTATAAATTTCTTCGATGTTACTTGTTATTTCTTCTTTCGTACCAATCTGCAGTTGATTGGCTATGGTTTGTGCTAGTTTATCTTTCAGATTTTTCTCAATTGCTTCTGGAATATTTTGGCACCTTATTATTTTTGAAGCTTTTTCCATTTCAATATTTATTAAGGTGTCCTCTATTCTCTCATTTTTTGCTTTTAGTTCTAAGACTTCAGAGTCTATATCTTGAAACTTCTCTTTAAATTTCTGTTGTATTGTAGTCATTTTCAATATTTCCTGTTTATTATCCTTGATTTGTTTTTTAATTTCTTGTGTTTCTATTGTAATTTGTTTCGTTATTTCGTCCATTTTATTTTTTAGGGGTTCTATTTGCGTTGGTATTTCATCCATCTTGGCTTTAAGCGGATCTATTTCATTTTTAATTAGCGCCGGGAAGGTTGTTTCTATTGTTTGTTTCAGTGCTTGTGAGACTGTCTCGTGAATCATTTTATTTATCTCTTTCATGATGGTCTGGGGTATACTCATGGTGCTAGATTTGAATTGACTTATATTCCCTAATTGCCCTGGCGAGGGTAAGGATGGCTTTCTACTCCCTGAGTAGCCTGCAGCCATAAATTTTGACCAATATTATTTGTTGTAGTTTACTCTTCTTTTGTATATTCCAGCGGGCTCTTATGTATTATAAATACTATGTATTTATCTATTTGCTTCTGGTCCCTCTTTAACTGTTATTTCTTTCTCCCAACTCGCCCCCACTCCGTCCTATCATGCAGTCTCTATAATTCCCTCTTAACTTTATTTTATACAATGTCCCTTTAAGTCTTCGGGTTCTTCCAAAAAAAAAAAAAACCCCTCCTTATTTTATGTAAGTGTTCCTTTAAGTTTACAAGTTTTTCCAAAAGCTCCGTATAATCTACTCGGCTCAGCGTTCGCTCTGCTTCGGGCGCCTTTGCCGCACCTCCGCTTTTTTCCGGCACGCCCCGAACACCTCCGAAGGGCCTCCTGGCCGTCTCCGACTCCACACGTCACCACTCTGCCCCTCGTCCGCTCGGCTTGGCTCCTCGTGCACTCGGCCCACTCCGACTGTCTCCGACCGCCTCCACACACCTCCACACGCCTTCTGCTCCACCCGTCACCACTCGGCTCAGCTCGGCTCCTCGTCTGCTTGGCTCCGCTCGGCTCCTCTCCGACTACCTCCGTGCGTCCCCGGCTCCGTCCGTCACCACACACCTCTGCACGTCCCCGGCGTCTCCGGTTCCACACGTCACCCCGCCTCTCTCACGCGCCGCTCCTCCTCTGCACACGCCCCGAATCGCTGCGCTCCAACTCCGACTCCCCATTTATCCTCTGCAGACGGCTCACTGTGGAGCGTTTAAAGGGCCAACACTTATTCCCCACGGGGCTGCACACACGTCCAAAACAAAAGAAAGAAAAGAAAAAACCTTTTTGTAGTTTGCTATCCTTCAACCTGCATATATATCTTCGTCCCCCCTCCTTTTTCTCTTCCACCCCCAGTTCTTCTCCTCCCCCTCTCGCTTACTAGCCGCTAAACCAAATGCACAGGGATTTACTAATGGAGGACCGTGGAGATAATGGCGTCTCTCCCACCCCCCTCTTGGGACCAAGGTAAGGTAAGTTATAACGAATTTACTTAACTTTCTGTTTACAAGGACCTTCTTTAGTAGGGTTGTTTCTTTTCAACTCTGAAGAATCCTCTGGGCTCCCCTTGCGCTCGGCTTGACTCAAGGTCGCGTCCGGGCTCCTTATTCTCCTTCCAGTTTCAGGACACTTAGTTAAGCGGAGAGAGTCGCCACTCTCACACACTTGCAACTATCAAGTCCTCTACCAAAATCCTCCCCACAGGAGGGTTTTGAGGCGTTCGACAGCCTTTGTAAAAGGAAAAAGGATCAAAGAGTGCAGGAGCTCACTGCCACACACCCTCTGTCGTTGAGACCGGATCCGGAAGTCCCTGTTGTGATTGGATCTTGATGAACTATCAGGGGGTTGCTCTTTGAGAGAACTGTGGAAAAATTCACCCAAGAATTTGCCTAAATATTTCAATCACTGGGACCACACTCTGTGTGTTCTCAAGAGCCTGGCTGCAAACTAGTAGCAGGCAGAATGGAGGGGGTTGGGGGAAGGAGCCATCAAACTCCAAGCACTGAACCTTCAAGTTCTTGGTTATACTAATGACTCTGGTCTGCCATCCCACATGATGTTGGAAGGTGACATCCAGGGACAGAGAGGGAAACAGCCAAATTGCTAAGGAATTCTCTTCCTCATGGTACAGGAAGATTTCAGTGACTTGGGGGTCAGCGGTGGATTCTCCCAAGGCAGATTATAAATGTTCAGGACACAAAGAAGCAGCTCTGTCTTCCACAGCTTCTGACCAGGGAGAGACATGCCATGCTGGACTAAGTTTTTACCTAGGGTTTGTCCATCTTGCTACATAGCAATGGACAAATAGGGAAAAGTCATAGCCATGAGAATGAATGTAATGCTGAACTTTAAACTACTGCGACTTTTAGTAGAGCTAGCCTCTCTGAATGAAGCATCATTTAGGATAAGTTCTGAGTGTATGGAAAGGGGACTGTGTGTACTCTTGCTCAGCCAATGAATGCCTGTGTATTCTTTTTATTCATTTATTAAACTTCTTTGTATTTTGAATGCTCTGAGCCTGATCCTTGGAAATGCATCGTGCCTATTTGGTCTTGCTATCTGAAGTGTGGAAACAGGGAGGGGCTGTGGGTAAGTTCGCCATCTCTAGGCCAAGATAACTCAAAATTATGAAGTTGAAACAGGTCTCCCCTATGCTAACTTGTAGGAGCATAATGGGAGGTGTAGCAATTAAACAGAGGAGGAGGAGGAGAGTTGGATTTATAACCTGCCCATCACTCAGAGTCTCAGAGCGGTTTACAATTGCCTTCCCTTCCTCTCCCCACAACAGACACCCTGTGAGATAGGTGGGGCTGAGAGAGCTCTGAGAGAAATACTCTTGAGAGAACAGCTCTAAGAGAACTGTAACTGACCAAAGGTCACCCAGCTGGCTGCATGTGGAGAACTGGGGAATCAAACCTGGTTCTCCAGGTCAGAGTCTGCTGCTCTTAACCACTACACCAAATGGCAGTGGAGGTACAGAGTGCTAGACATGCAACTCCATATAGCAAGAGATACTACCAGAGTCTCTGATGCAGGAGTTACCCAGTTTGTTTGTGCACCCACAGGATGTGGGGGAAACTGGCAGTATTGCTGAGCAGAGACTTGGGATGGCCATGGGATTTCCCAAACTCCCTAGGACTAATCTGAAGGAACAGGAGGGGCTTGTGAATCCATTCCTTCACAAGAATGTTTCAAGAGGACAAGTTGATAGTACAATAATTGTTAATTCCCCTCCCCCATTTACAGTCTTTAGGTCACCTATCTTCCATCAGGGTTATGTTTTCACATCCCTCCAATGCTCCACCTTTAATTCAAAAGAAAGCATCATCACTGCAAGTAGCTTAATCACATCTGAAGCTTTGCATTTGGTTGGATATGATGCCTTGGCTCCTCTTTTGATGCTGCCTCTGCTTTCAGAATGCCGACACACACACACACACTTTTTTATACTGCATATTGTCTTTGTGCAGCATCATACATAAAATTATCCCACAGCTCTGAACAGGAGAGTGCATTAGGAAACAAGGTGGGGATAGAACCCAAGGCCTATTGCAAAAGACAACCTGAGCTTGGGAACAGAGTGGGATCATGAGTAACTGTGGGCAGATCTTAGACCTGCCTTGCAGCTAGGCATAGACAGATGTGTCTTTTTGTTTGTATATTGTCATTGTGAACAGTTTTGGTCTGCCTGGTTTCATTGCTTGTATTGATAGCTTGTTTCTTTTATGATTTTTAAGAAAGTCAACATATATGGTATGTACACTGTACCTTAAGTCCAATATGTTATATAAAATTCTATACAGTATATTAGGTATAATGCTGATTTGTGATCATACAAAGGACACTGAAACGCAAAAAACAAAATTGCGGATTTGATTCGCACAAGAGAGAAGCAAAATCAAAGGTGGGGGGGGGTATTTGAATTGAGCCAGCAAGCTTGTGAGGTTCGACAGCATACTGTTTCCCATCCATAAAAGAGCAATAATTGTCACCTATCTCACCATGTTATTGTGAGTGCAGGCATAATAAAGCACTAAACATGCTACATAAATGATGAAAGGTAGAGTTAGCAGGGTTCTAACTTAGCAGTTAACCCGAGAGATAATACTGGAGCTATTGTGGTTGGTGCACACAGCCCTGCGTCAGTTGCAGTGAACAAAGAAAAGTAAAGATTGCCAGGGTCATAGCAGGACATGCATAGAAGGCATAAATCACATTGCCCATGCACAAGTCTATTGTATCATTACTATCTTGAATGCCGCTTGCTTGAAATCTTGATTACTACATGCACAAAACCTTGAACTTCATGTGTGCAGCTTTATGGGCTCCATCTTGAGAAAAAAATATTTTAGTTACTGGAAAGGGCAGAAAATGGCAGTGTCAGGTTTGATTTATACACAATTTCTTTACTACACAGAAAATGCTTTCATGTAGGAAATAACCCATAATCTACATAAAGATTGTCTAGTCTGATACTTGCAAACATAACTCTTTGTACACACCTTGAGAGGGCATGGTACAGCATGGCTTCTCAGTATGTGTACGTGGAATGGACTAATGTATGTGTACGTGGAATGGACTATACCACTTCTCTATATAAACACTCACAAGACGGCTCCCATGCTCAGGAAAAAACAATCCTCTTTCTTCCTACCTCTCTTGGCATCTTGGGCACTGTTTCCAATGTGACCAAGGCACCACTCTGCCCAGGGGAATGCAGTCCTCAGAGTGCTTGCTGGGAGACGGGTGTGTTTGGGGGAGGTATTTTCCTACCCATGTGATAGGCTGACTCAGCAGTCCTGTGCCTGTATAAACAGCTGTGACACCAGCTACAGCCCTAATGTGCAACACAGGACTGAGGGGGAGGGTAAAAGGGGGGGGCAGGGAAAGATGCAGAATGGAGAAGGGGAGGAGAAAAGATGCAGGATCAGAAACTGAATGAACAAATTGATTTATTCTTTGCTTTGCCCATTTGATTTCATTACCCAAAGAAACAAAACTAAACAGCATTTTATTTTTTTTTAAATCACATATTTTCCCATTCATTTGGAAAAGAATGTGCACTCCCATTTCTTTATACTAGCTGTACTGCAGCCTGTCCTTGTGCCCTTGATTTCCTCACAGCTGTCTCTGTACATTTTACCTGGCACAAAACTAAGGTGATCAGGTAGCAGGCAAACCCATTTTCCACCTGGTTTGCTCTCTCTGTGTGTGTGTGTGCACACACGCACACACATTTCATTCATTAAGCTATTTGCAGAATTGTGCCATGTTTCCATCAATGCTTCTCCTTTCCTCTGAGAATATTCTGTGGGACAATAATGTGGGGTGGGGGAACAGGGACTGAAAAATAAATTCAGGACTTCTTCAATCCACTTTGTTTCCTTTTGTTCACCAGCAGCATGGTGTTTATCAACCAGTATAATCAGGTTTGCTTGGCATGGATTCCAGGTTCTCATGTATATTATACCAAATGAAATTTCTGCCAGTCATTCTGTCAGCTTGCTGGGATGTTGGCCATCATTTTATGATAAAAGTTTTTTTAAAAAGAAGGAAAAAAGAAAAATTAATCAGTCACAAAATTGCTTAGTCATTAAAGTACGGGAGGTGAAAGTGTAAAGTCAGTTTCTGAGTCCATCATCTCTGAGAACAGCACAAAGGAGGAGGGGAAGGGATGAGAGATTGCTGTTTCTCTTTAGAGAAGAGGAGATATGATGAGTTTATGCCCCTGCTGTCCTGGTCCTGTTACTAATGTGTTTCTTGCTTAGGTAAAAGGAGCCTAGCCCCATTGTCATGATAGGGGTTTGAAGAGATATGCTAGGGCCCATCCTTGGCTGTGTGCAGCTGCTTCCTTCTTCTGGTATGGCACAGCAGTGCTGCAGTAGGGTTAGGCATCATGATGCACTACAGTGATGGAGGTGTGGCTTAGTGACAGAGCATTTGCTTTGCCTGCAGAAGGTCCCAGGTTCAGCCTCCTTTCTATCTAAGGAACAGATATGAGAACTCTATCTGAGACCTTAAGAGCTGGTTGCAGCTATAGCTGACAATACTGACCTTGATAGACTCCTTCTAAGGCAATTCCATGTTTATTGGGTAGGAATGGGCCATAGGTCCCCTTAATACAGTATCCTATTGCTTGTATAGGCCCATTTCCTTTGCAAAGGCCAGCACAATCCTCATTTAGCTTTAAACATGGGCAGGGTGGGGGTGGGAGTGGGAAGATTTTGTCTTCTTTTCCAGTGGCTGGGGTGCTGCAGGAGCTGGATCTAGATTTCAAACTATTGCATTTTCTATATGTAAAGCAGAGGTTGCAGTTCTGCAGTGACAAGCAGTTACATTGGATTATATATGACACCATATTATCTGGGCTATGTGTAATCTCAGACTCCATCAAAGTGCAGAAGAAGCCCTAAAGTGATGTTGGGTTGATGTAGGGTACAAGGCTGCCACTATGGAATATTAGAATGTGTTAGGTGAAATGGATCACTTGCACAGTGAACAAAAAATCCAGATAAATAAGCAGGTCCCTCCAGTAGGTTGTCTTTACAGAAAGCTGCCATTTGCCTTGCATGACAAACTCATAGCAGAACTAGTAGGGATACTATTCATACAGAAGATGAGTGAGTGAGAGCTCTCAGTTGTTTTAGAGGGATATAGTGGCCAGTTGCATATATATTTGGATCTTAAAGAATCTCAACAAAACTATTGAAAGAGAACATTTCTGACTACAAATGAGAGAAGAAATCACAGTCCAGGTTTCCAGTGCCAAATACTTCAGCAAGTTGGATGCTTCCTTAGGATTTTGGCACCTAAAGTGAACAGCAGAAAGTTCTAAATTATGTATATTTAACACTCCATTTGGAAGGTACAGACTACTTCCGTTTTATTCTGGCAGAGTTTATGCTCCCAAAGCATTATCACAAAACTTAACAATGTTTTATGGAGAGTGAATACATCTATGAATGTGAATACATCTGTGGATATAATCTTGGGCTCTACTAAAGAAGAACACAATCACCGGCATCAGCAATGTATGGATGCTGGATTGCTTTTGTCTCTTGTGAATCAACGTAGGATCTATTTTTGTAAAAAAAAAAAATGTGCTAGAGACCACAAGAACTGCAGGTCTAAAATGGAAGGGGCAAAATATGTGTATGAAGGTTATCAGGTTGACTGTGGTAGGAGATATAATTTCCACTGCAGGGGTTAAATCAGATAGCAAGAAAGTTCAGATTGTTAAAATGATACCAGGGCATCTGGCGTTCATTGAGTGTGTGTGGGTGCATGGGGAAACTGGAGGAATTTATATTGACTGTATCCAAACCAAAGCAGCTCTGCTGAGGAAAAGTTTTAGAAAATAAAAATGAGAGTCACTGGGATGCACACAAGGAAGAATGATAGACTGCTGTCAAACAACAACTTCCTCAAGTGCCTGTATTAAAATTTTATGCTCCAAGATAGGCCCATCAACATTTCACCTAGTTCATCACAGTCAGGGTTAGGACCAGTAATTCTGCAGAAACATGATGACCACTGGCAACCCTTGGCAGCAGCGTATTCATCTAAATCAAGGACTGATCTTAGCTTGTGAGGAAGAGTTATTGAGAATCTTGTTTGCTTGTGAGTGCTTTCATCAATATAGCTGATGGCTGGACAGCTCAGATGGAAAGAGGCCACAAGCCCATCATAGTGTTGTGTTGTCTATACCTTAATGTCTGCTGAATTACCGTACTTTAAGGACCAGTGGTGGCTTGTGGGTGGGGTTAAGGGAATATTCCAGCCTCTACCACTGTCTGCACTGGAGGAGGAGAAGGTGTCATTGTTGGCAGTGGGTGACAGGAGGCATTTCCAGAATTGCTGGAGCCAAATCTGCATCATGACCAGTGGACTTCGGTACGAATGCAGGGTGATGACTTCACTTACTGGCACCAGGTTCCACTATTTACTCAGAAGCTGCACACCGGCATGGTGTTGTAGCTCTGACAGCGATACCTATGTTGCTACTTCACCTGCTGGTAAGAGAGCTGCCTCTCTCTCTTTAGTGGTTTAGAGTGGCAGAGGCTTGGGTATTTCCTGCACTCTGCTCCATGAGCCACTGCTCTTTGGGACTCAGTGAATGAGGATCAAACAGCAAAAGTATGATGTAATTGTCATTTACATCCCAAGCAAATGTATGTTTATGGCATGTGACCTTTCCAGAGCTAACACAGTATTTTGAATATAGAAAATACATCAGAGCTTGAGGTACAGGCCTACGTACACTTATGTGTCAAACCACTCCCTGTAGCAGACCACCCCCCCAGGGATCAAATTAAAGTACAAACAGAGAAATATGGCTGAAGGGAATTTGAAGTAAGCGTCCATTGAGGAAGACCATAATATAAAGATGACTGCTACCTCAGTATGAGAGATTACTGGAAATGTAGATATGAAAACTGAGTAATTGACAGTAAAATTGTTATGGCAAAGTCTCTAGAAGAAAATGAGGGCCTTTTTAAAGCTGAAAAGTATAAAAGATGAGTATGAGACATGATGTACTGTCCACAGATCAATCAGCACTGTTAATACTATATATCTCTTCGAAATTTCATCCAAGACAAACAGAGCCCTGAAACGTTCAACCAATACCAGAAAGGTTGTATGAAAAGGTGTTTATGTGGTACTCAACAATAGTTACAGATTATTTTCCTTTGTATGCAGAATTGTGTATATAGTATGGTATAAGCAGTACATCTAGAAGGATCAGCCAGTTGTCTTGAGGCCTGACATTCCAAATGAGGTCTTTAGTGATAATGGCCATCAATTTGCCAGTGCTGAATTCAAACAATTTGTTATAGATGCTTACATTAGCCTATATTGCTCACAGTGGCCCAGTGGAAAGATCCTGGTGGTTGAAAGTGCCATCAGGCTGAGTTATGGCAACCATAAGGTTTTCAAGGCAAGAGATGAAGAGAGGCCGACCCTGCATAACTTCCGAGATCTGATGAGATCAGTCTAGCCTAGACCATCCAGGTCAGGGTGGAAAGATCCCAACAGACAAACACGATTAAAAAAAGCATTCAATAGAGACATGATTATGACATTACTGTATTTCTGACTTACTGAATTGATGTAGTGTGTCTTGTCCCCAGTGATGTTGCTAATGATCTATTCTATATGATCTATTCTACCAATTGCTAATACACTGCTGAGAAATCATAGTCATGAGGCCACAAGAAGCACAAAAGCAGGGAATGAGAAGCATTGAATGAGAAGCATTTGAATGTGGCCAAAGAGTGCCGGGGCATCTGTAAAGCAAAGAAATTAGAGGAGCCACATTTTTGCTGTAATCCAGTTCTTTGATTCCTCCTACAATATTCATCGTCTTCAACAGAGGGACAGAATGAGACTTCTGAAACAGGCTATACTTTTCACCACACAGAAGCAAAAGGAGCCACACCAGCAATTAGAAAGCCTTTCACTTTCCACTGAAGAGCTGGTACCTGAACTCTCTGCAAGAAAAGTGAAATCTCATATTCTAAGACCAGCCAAGAGAAAAAGTGATGTAGGGAAGAAGAAACTCTCTCCAGAGTGAGGTACAAATTGCCCAGTTTAGGATTTCCTTTATTTTTTGTCCAGTCATTACGCCTTCACTCTGCACTCTCTGTTGTTCCTTCTTTTGGATAATAGTGAGGTAATGGCTGTTGACAGGTGAATGGGTTCTCTAGTCACATATGCAATTCAGTCTCCCTGGTTACTCAGGCTTAAAGCCTTTAGGTGCTGTTGGACTAGGATTTCCCCACTAAAACCACTCTGAGGGCCACTTTTCTTTTTCATTAACTTTATTAACTCTGTTGTTATATTAATTGGTGCAGACTCTTTTTTACAATTTTTACTCAGTGGGGTTTTTTGTAATCTCTTCTGCCAGCCCTTCATTTTATCTGCACTCTACAGTGTGTTCTTTCTCTGCACCACACTTGTCTCTGAGTTCCTCTCTCTGTTACTCCCCTTTTTCCTGTTCCCCCACTACATACAACTGTTACAACCCACTTTTAAATACCTATTTTCCCCCCTCTGTATCTCTTAACGCTCTCCTGTAGCCCTCTTCACAAGTTACAGTGAATGCACATAAAATCCATGTACAGTGTACATTTGATTTTTCTTTATATGGCCATTGAATAACTTGCACATTACATTCAATATGTGTACAGTGGAACATAATTGAAATCTTATGTTTATCCACCAACTGTTCCCTGGTTTCATTTGTAAAGTAAATGAATGTTGGCTCTTTCTTACTGATGAACACATGTACATGCAAAATGTATGTGCATTTGCTGTAACATGTAAACAGGGTTTCCCCCAATGCATTACCATAGGTCTCTTTTAGTCTGCCCCTATTTTTCTCTTTCCTCACCCTGTAGGTCTACCTGCACTCTCAGTTCGTCTTTTTCTTCATTTAGTATTTCTCTTGGGGAGGGGGGCTAACCTCTTTCACTTTCTAAACTATCCACATAGTAATAAGAGTCTCTGTGCAGAGTGGCTGGATAGATGATTGGCTGCCACAGATGACACATGCCTCTGAATCCAGGGAAAGGAAGAGCAATGCAGATGTAATTATGCTGTCATTCCTGGGAATACCCCTGGGGATGCAAATATTCAGGAAGGGACTGCATAGGCCTTGGCCTTTGTTGGGTTCCATCACCCTGTCTGTGGGAGGGAAAAAGCACTCATTTAAACAACCAAAGTTTTTTGATGTGGAGACTTTTCCAGTTATTGACGTGAGCAATGTTTACAGGGCTAGAGGCCTGTCTCAGAACATAGTTGTACCTGGTAGCTAGAAATATATTTTACCAAATGTTCATTTTGTACCCAGTGTGTGAGTGTGAGGATGTAGTGAGTACATTGGACATGGAGGAGGGAGGCAAATGGTGATGCACCAGTCCTTTTTTAAAAAAACATTGAAATATGACTACATACTGGGCTGTCAGAGTTTCTTCAATAAACTCCAGAGTTATTTGATGTTCTCCTTAAGAGAGAACGGCTGCTTTTGTGAGACGAGGGATGCTTTTTGCATTAGGGAGAGGAACAGAAGGTGTGGGATGCATGCCCTGGTTTGTTGTTTTGCTTCTTGATGAGGATGGGAGCTGAAAAGATGCTTGTTCTTTCTGCATTGTTCTGCTTCTCTGGGACCCTCTGTCATAGACTTTGCATTAAGCCATGGTCCTATTCCTTTTGTTGTATTGCATTGGCCCATCATCAGTTAGGATGAGACTAAATGCTATTGACTGAGCTCCCCAACCATGCTGTGCCTTCAACAGCTCAACTAGTTTTTGTCTTAGCACAGGGCAGTTTTGCTCAGATTCCAAAAATCTGTGATCTCCTCCCCCACTAATACAGTTGCATTAGAGCTGAAAGCATTGTCTGATTAATTGGTGTGATCAGTTAATTAAAATGGAGATCTAATTTGTCCAAATTAGCTTTCTGGACTTTCCCAGTGCCAAAGTTAGGATTTGGCTTTACTCCCTGTGCTTTCTCTTTTCTCTTGCAGTCCTTCAATTTTTCTCTTTTTAGCAGAATTTTCTGCAAAGTGGGTGATGTGGTCTGGTTGTTGAGGGTCAAGGGGGCAGGTGAGAGAGTGGAGGCTGAATCCCAGCAGAGGTATTTTCTTTGCTGCAGGGTACTTCTCAAGGGGGGGGGAGGAGACAAAGTGTTGTACGAGGGATCTTGCTGGTGTGATGAAGGTCAGAGGGACTCTAGGATAGCAAGCCATGTATTTGTATCTTGGAGATGAAAGTGTAAGACACCTCCATTTAACAGGGGTTTTTTTGCATTTTTTAGGAGATGTGCTATGAAAGTTCTGATCCGTTGTGGCTGTTCCATGTATGAAAGTCATTGCCTCATGTTGCAGCCAATGTTCCCTCTAAGCTGTAGAGTCATGTGAGCAAAAATTCTACTTTGTGAGCTACTGGCATGAAAGTTGTGAGCGAGCGATTTGGCTACTGCATAAATTAGTTTTCTCTGGAGCCATCCTTCCTGAGTGAAGACAAAAATGTATGAGCCAGAGGCTATAAAACTGAGCTAGCTCACACTAACTCAGCTTAGAGGGAACACTGGTTGCAGCCATTAAGCAATGGACCTCCATGTGTGAACTCATCCTAAGATAAATTTAATAATAAAAAAAGATTTTAAATTGGTATGGACATGGTCTATCAGAAGCATTTTGAAAGTCGAGTGATGAATTTAAGTGTGTGTGACAATGCTTTTTATCCCAGGATTAGATGCACTCCATTCAGATGTGATTACCAAGACTTTCATGGGCCCCCCCAAGTGGAAATTATGTTAGATGACAGAAGACCACTGCTCTTTCCTCATCATGTGCAGTGTTGGAGCAATGGTTCTGCTGGACCTTTTTGTCAAGGGCCAGTTTTGGAAGGCTCTAAAGCTCCAAAACAAGTCAAATTACATCTTGCTTTCTGACACAGGGATATTCCAGATGATAAATGCTGCAGAGTCCATATTAGTGGCCTCTTCACTTTCTGAAAGATGGAAGTGGCTACTCTGGAAAAATGAAAAGTTTCATTTGTCCTTTTACACTGACTATAAAGTATTATTAATTTTTGTATCAATAATGGTTCTGTCGAGCCTTTTCAGAAATCCTCCTTTCTTTTTTGCATGGGCATTTCTCTGTCAGCAGGAGTCCATTATCTGAGCACAAACCTTCATTGTGTTACCGTTATCAGTTAATTAGACCCCATGAAGTCTGTGCCAGCCAATCAGGTGGCTCCCTGGCTCACTCTACTAGGTCCTGATAAAAGTTAAAACCTCAAATTAAAAACTTCAGCTATTGGAAAGCAGCACCTGTCTTAAAATTCAGCATCTGTTCTTGCAGGTTCAGCAAAGTAGCACAAGAGCATGGAAATAGTGGGGCACATTTTGTTGTTGTTGTAGGGTGAATCTTTACAGTTTGATGTGCAGATATATTGAGGGATGATGCTTTCAAGAGAACTAAACATGCAATATTCTGGAACAGCCCATGGCAGGAATTCTTCCTTCAGTAGCAAAAGCTTCAGTCCTGTGGTTCTTTTAAAGTGTGGGGCCTTAATGAGCATGTGGGGCTTCCCAGCCTGCAAGGGCTTCCCCATTCACTGAAGCAGGGTGTGCACTTCTCTTGATGTTATTAATGGTTATTTTCTGTGACTGACTTCTTTGTACTACTGGGACTTGGGCATTGGCTCATGGTGGTGGTGGTGCAAAGGACCATCAAGTCACAGCCAACTTATGGTGACCCTGTAGGGTTTTCCAGATAAGAGACAGTTTGCAATTAGCTGCTTCTGTATAGCAACCCTGAACTTCCACAGTTGTCTCCCATCCAAGTGCTAACCAGGGCTGACCCTGCTTGGCTTCCAAGATCTGACAAGATTGGGCTAGCTGGGCCATCCAGGTCAGTGCCTGGCCCATACAGTACAACAACAACAACGTCTCCCTAATCTTAAATCAAGATAGTAAAACAATTGTCCTGCTACTGTCCATCCACACTCAGATTATCTTCTTTGTGAAGTTGTAGAGTTCTCAGAAGCCCTTAGGACAATGGTTTGATTTAGAAACTACTAAAACACAAGGCCAAAATACAACAAGAAGGTTTGTTGACCAGTCATAAGAAGGAGCCCTGGTTCCGAGTACATGTACCAAGCAAAGACCCATCAAGACAGTTGATACTGCCTAATAGTTGCACTCTCTATATACTGTTCTGAGCACAACTAGTCCACAGTAGTTCACTAGGCTGGGATCAAGTCATAAAGTCCTGGAGGTTGACTAGACTTCTCCCCTTTATTGGTCCCTCAAAAATTAGTCCTTTTAATTCCCATTCCAAACCACAGCTTAAAATATTAATATGACAGTATGTATGAAAGTGTTCTGAAATATCCTGGAGAGTGAGAAGATATTGTTCACTTTTCTTTCAGCTAGGGCAGTCTGCATGAAAAGGGTGGAGTGGTTGAAGAGGAGGAGGAAGGCAAGAAGCTGAAAGTGGAGTATTGTTGACGACAAATGTGTCCAAGATCAACTAACTTTGTAGAAAAATGGTACCCCTTTTATGAATACACTACACTGAATGACATTTTACCTCAAAATAGATCTTATAGAGACCTTGTTCTAATCTGAGTGCACTAACTATCCCATCTCTCTGGCTATCACTATCTGCTGTTATCATGGAGCTTTTATTGGGAGTTAAATATTCAAAGCTTGCATTTACTAATTTTTTTACTATAGGTCAATCAGTTTATTTTGTTGGTTTGTTAGTTATACATTATAATTCTACATGCTCATGTGTATATCAAGTTGGGTTTATTGTTTATGTATTGTTACAATTGAGATTTTCAATAAAGATCTTTTTTTTAAAGTTTGCGACAATTCTGTTAGCATTGTATACAACTGCTATAGAATTCTAACTGTCTCCACAACTGAAACTAGTTAGCTCTTCATTGGTTATTTATGCAAACATATTGGTTCTCAACTTTATTTACTTTAGGAATTGGGTATCTAGGTAGGTTCAATGACAAGAAACTGTTTCCAAGTATTTGCAGTAAGTTTTGGATGCACAGACCCTCCAGAACACATGAAGTCATGCGCAAACATTCATACCCAAGTATAGCCACTGATTCAGACATTACAAAGTCCACACATCTCCTACAAGTTGGGCATGGGTAATGTCAATCAGATGTGCCTTGGGAGTTCTGTGACTGGAACGTAATTCCCAGGCATGTGGAGATTCAATTCAAATTGAGACCAGGGTATGTGGGAAGAGGAGGCTTAAACCTTCCCCCTGCACTGTTTCCCCAAACTGAAATACCTCTTTCTCAACCTGAAATGGCACTGGGGGCGTGTGTGTGTCCCTGTGGTGCTATTCCAAATCAGGCTCATGTGTGCCTGGGAATTAAATTTTGAGCATGGAACTCACAGAACACAGTCTGTCACCAGGATACATGGGGGATTTATCCTAAAATGCATGTGCATACAGATCCTCATAACTTATAATGAGTCTGTGATCCAGAATATCTAGGAACAATATTGTTCTCTTTTTGGCTAGCCAAAAATCACACCAATGATCTATAAAGTCCTCCTAATACAGCAGTGAAATGATGAACTGATCTAATTTTGGCCCTGCTCGGTGGAACAGGTTTTGTTGCTTACAGATTCTGCTCTATTGAGGGGTAAACTAACAAATGCCAACATGTATAATAAAGCCCCAACTTTCTAGAAAATGAAAATAAGCATCTATAAATTAAGTCAGAGGTGCTGGGTGCATCTGAATCCTTACAGGAGAAAAAGGTGGCTGAGTGTGCATGTGGAAGCATGATCTTGAACAAGAGCAACGACAACAACAAAAAAGGCAGTGGGGATCCCTTGCTCCGTCTTCTCTTACAACTTGCATCTGCTTTTTATCCTGGTCTTTCAGCTTGGCAATGATTCATTCAGCTTTACACATTCATTTATGTAGCACTAATCCTCAGTTGTACATATTTAATATTTCCCTCCATGCTATGTAATACATACTAAAATAATAAGAAACTGACCTGCTTTTAATGCACATTCCAGCCCAGAAAGAGGCACAGAATCTTACATGATGCCCCTGCATACAGGAAAGCATTTTATTCAAGCAGTCACTATTATGAAACATAAGATTTGACTATCTTAATTTTTTTGGCTAGGCTTTATGGTGGTAAACTTTTTTGGATACCTGAGTAAATCTAACTGTGGTAGCCATCTCAGAATGTGAGTGATTTGTTACCATATCAGTATGACTTTTATCCATAACGGTATATTTTGTTCCTTGTGCTTTGTATTTCTGGTTGCTTGGTTATTTTCTGTATTTTTATTGTATTATTCTGTACCATATGGACTATCAAACTTGTTTATGACCCATTGGTCTGTGAGCATGAAGTATAGAATAAAGGAAAATAAAGTTACCATATAAGTAAAATGTTATGCTTTCCTGCCTTTGTGATAATTTAACACACATGCAGATCATATAATGTTTTTTTTTTATATGTTCATTCAGTGTATATTTTCAGATACTATGCAAATAAATAATGCATATGATAGAACAGAACTGTTGCTTTGTAGTTGATGTATTAAAAACTCATGTCCTTTAGGTATACAATGAGTTACCGGCTTTGAAATTATTACAGTCAGGTTGCAAGAAGTGCAGCAAATTGATTTTTAATGATTATTTGAATACAAGGTGCTTTTGAAGATACATATTAACTTTGCCAGGCTCAAACCCAAAAGTATAAAAAATACAGAACCGGCCTAATACCTTTCTAAAAAGATATGCATTCTGTTGGCCAGTATAGTTTCTCATACCAGCAAGGTCCACCGATCAGCAATATTATTCAAATATATTTATTTAATATCCTGATAGTTTTCCATCTGGTGAATTCAGCATAGGAAAAAATAGTTGAATTAATAGGGAACGGCAATTAACAAAATCTTGCTTTCAAAACTCCTGTCGTATGCAGATCATTGTCTTATACAAATGTATTTGCTAACTTCTATGAGGCTCTTTAAACATAAGACATGGCACATTGCTCTTCATGAGCTAAGGTACAGTTTATATACAGAAGAAGAAAAGAAGAGATTGGATTTATACCCCACCCTTCACTACCCGAAGGAGTCTCAGAGCAGCTTACAACCTCCTTTCCCTCCCCCCCTCACAACAGACACCCTGTGAGGTAGGTGGGGCTGAGAGAGCTCTTTTGAGAACGACTCTGAAATAACTTGTAACTGACCCAAGGTCACACCAGCAGTTGCATGTGGAGGAGGGGGGGGGAAACCCAGTTCTCCCAGATTAGAGTCTGTGCTCCTAACCACCACACCAAACAGAAAGATAGACATCTGTTTGATATTTTGTCCTGTACGCTAATATTCTCTTGAGTTCCACATCACTGACTATGGTTGCACAATTGAGAGTGTGCCATACTCTTCCATTTTCTCAGTCTTTTTGCAGTCTTATTATATGCAAGCTACACTATAACATATTTCTCCTTTTTTCTGTCTCTCCCACATTCTGCTGCTTCCCGCCTTGTACGACCTAGCCCAAATTTTCAAGCCAGTAAATACTTAGCGTCTGACTTAGCGTATGTTTCTCCAACATACACATGCTCTTTGTACCTCTGCTTTTCCCATGACAATAAGAAATTGGTGGCAAGGTGAGACTGGTATGTTGGTGGTAGAAAGTGCCATCAAGTCATAGCTGACTTGTAGCAGCTCTGTAAGGTTTTCAAGGTAAGAGATGTTCAAAGGTGGTTTGCCATTGCCTGCCTCTGCAGAGCAACCCTGGACTTTCCTCTATAGCACATGAGATCCTCAGTAGGTATAAAATTAAACAAACTCATTAACTTTAATGAATCTGGAATGATTCACACCAGCTGACGTGTTGGCCCTTTGCTTTAGCCCATTTTTCACCTTAGGCTCCTGGAGAACAATAGATTATATGAAACAACAAGGTGGTCACTGCTTCCCATTTGGATTAGGTAAAAGATGATGAGGATATTCTTGGAAACATGCATATGTGTGTGTGCTTTAAAAAACCCAGCATTTTTACTAATTAGCTTCAATATCCCCAAGTTTGGTTTAGGAATGGTACAAGTAGGAACTGAAATCAATCACAGGCAACTTTTAATAGAATATGGCCAATGCTGTTCCTTAGCAGGAAGGATTGCTTTTAGTCTCAATTTGGTTTGTCCAAAATTGTACATCAGGAAGGTGGTAAAGATGGGTTTACCAGGGGATCACTTCTGACACTGTGTTTTCCACCGTAGGGATTGCTTTTGGAACTATTTATATGGAAGCATGTGCAAAAATGTTCCTTTACGAAGAGTCACCTGCACAGGAACTACTAAGTGAGTTGAAGCCAGATAAAGAAAGCAGCTGGAATTGCCATTTTAATATGGGTTTACATGGGGTGACTGAAAACTGGTTGGAAACTTCAGCTGGTCCAAAATACAGGAGCCAGTTATTGTCAGGGGACTGAGTATAGGGATCATATCATCCCTGTGCTGAAAGATCTGCATTGGCTGCCTGTTTGTTTCCAGGCACAATTCCAAGTGTGGGTTCTTACTTTTAAGGCCTTAAATGGCTTCAGACCAGATTACTTGAAGGATTGACTCCTCTCATACTGTCCAGCCACCAACCAGTAAAGATCCTCTTCCCCAGCCCTATTCTCTGACCCCAAAGATGAAGCAGGTGGCAACCAAACATATGGCTTTTTCAGTGGTGGCACCTGCCTTCAGAATGCTCTCCACTTTGGGGTTCACCTGGGGCCTCTTTTAATGTCCTTTAGGTGCCAGGCCAAATAATCTCTCTTTACCCAGGCTTTTGAGTTAAAGCGTTCCATCTTTTTATGCTGTTACTAAGAACTATTTCTAGTTTGAGGTTTGTGTTACAGGTACCATGTCAGGCTGCTTAATGCTTTTTTTCTGGCTTGTTTTAATATTGATAATTTATGGTTGTTATTTTTATTATTTTAATGTATTTGTTTTTATTTGTGAGCCACCTCAATCAGGTCTCCGGAGAGGTAGCACATAAATAAATTGTACAAGTTGTGAAGCTTACCCATTCTGATGAAATTTGTTCAGTTGTACATCACTGCAAGAGTCATTCTACAGACATCAAATGTTTGCCAGAACAATTCTCAGGGCAAGCCTGTCCCTGTGTATGTACTGAGCATCAAATTTCATGTCATAGCTTTACAACTGTTGGTGTGATAAAACTAAGTACATTGAAGTCTGGTTGATTTTCACTGTGTGGAAAACTTAAACGTGCTTAACTCCTCTACTGAAATCAAGAGATAAACATGTGTATGCAATGGCAAAGCTGTTGCATGTGTGCTGCTAGTATTTGGATTGCCTGTTCATGCACACACGGCAATATAATGTAATTCCTGTATATCACACTTACACTTCAGGATAAAAAAGCCAAATATGTAAACTTTCCTTTACTTCTTATGGAAGACAGTATACCAATGTAAAGGGATAAGAGAGTTGTCATAAGCCTTGCGCCCGTGCGCTCTTTTTCCTGTCTGAAGGGGGTGGGATGAGGCCAGGAGACAACTTGCGCAACTTCAATCCAAAGGTTGCAGAGAGACTGGCCCTTCCGCTCCTTGTCAGGCAGCCACAAAACGCCGGCTAGGCTGCGGCTTCCGAAGCGTGGAGTGTGAGAAACTCCTGAGCTGTGACCCGGAGCGGATCACGGTAGAGCGTAATACCGATACTTCACACACACACACACACCCCCCGTCAGGCCCCGCTCCTTCCTGGTTTACTCCTTCGGCTTTGCCTCAGGATCGCCGCCTTCCCGCTCCCAGCCGACGACCCTCCGGCTCCTCCCCTCCCCCATCCCAGCTAGACGCTCCGCGCGGGCATCGGACGCAGCGCGCGGACTTTTTCGCGCGCCTCCAAACAAGCGGGCAAACAATTCGCTCGCAAAGCCGCGCCCGCCCAGCCAAATGCAACCCACCCGCGGTGAGGTCCGGACTCCCACATTCAACCCACTTGCCGACGGCAACCCCTGCTGAAGGGAGGACCGCGCGGAGGTCGGCGGCTCCCTCGCAGCCTCCAGTCCCATCCAACTCGCGAGCCGTCTGGCAGCGCAAGGGCGACGCACTCCCTTTCCGGTCGCTGTTCGGCCACGTGTGGAGATGTTGCTCGCACTTGCTTGGCCCCCTGCCCTCGCTCCTTCTCACTCATTCCGCTCCCCCCCCTTGCTCTGTCACTTCAAGTCCAACCCCTGAGAGGTAGCCAATAGCGGCGGGGCCACATTCATCAGTCTCGCAGTCTTAAAGCTACAGCGGGGGGGGGGGTAGCGGCGTCTAAATCTCTTGCGCCTGGGACTCCTCGGCTGTCTTCCGTCTCTCCGCTTGTCTCAGTGTGATTGGATGAGTGGGAGCGTGTGGATGTGCTTATGTCTTTCTCGTCCTCTCTCTTTCTTTCTGTCCGATTCTCTCTCCCCTCCGCGCCCCG
>NW_015170887.1:894890-930312 GCF_001447785.1 Gekko japonicus
CCCTCTCGCCCGCCCCCCGCCGTTTTCTTTTCCCTTCTCTCCTGGTCATTTTCTTTAGTGGCTGGTCCGCTTTCTTTCCCTTTGCTCTCTTTCGCCTCGGTGTGATCTAGTTGCTTTTCTCTTGACAACTGGGAATGCTAAAACAGAACTGATGGACATTTCCGAACTTTGCATCTCAGACCCTCTCAGCTACCATAACCAGTAGGTGCCCTCGTTGCTTGCTTGTTTATGAATGTTACTTTTTTCGTGTGCCTGTGAATGGAAGTGACAGGATAGCATCTGAGTGCACTTGTATCGTGCTGTTGGGAAGGGGGGGGCGGTTGGTTAAACTTTTTTGCTTTCCCCATTTTTTGAAGACATGACCTACTACCGGCTGTCACTTCTCTCGGACGGAAGATGTGCAGGGGGGGGGGGGGGGAGAGCAGAAATCATATGCGCTGAGGTGTCAGTCGCTTGCTCTTCGCTGAATACAGGAAGGATGAAGATCCTCATTTAGAACAGGTGTGATGCCCAGCCAGTGGGCTGTAGGGGAGAGAGGCTTCTCACAGATACCACTTAGTTCGGACCGTCTAATTTGCGTCACTTTAATTAGAAATCATATAAATTTCTCTCCAAAGTATGCGTATTGATTAAAAAGGGGATTGTTTTTGGCTTTCAAAAGCTTGGTGTTTTGTTTTATTCTCAGCAATTTTGACCAACTCAGAGATGCATATATACCAATAATTTTATATATATATATAAAAAAAATAATCTGGCTTTTAAAAAATATATGCCATCCAAATCCCATACAGAAAACCAAAGGAGTCTTGTGGAACCTTGAAGACTAACAGAGTGTAACTGACTACAGGGAGCTCTGCCTTGTGAAAGCTTGTCCCACATAAATTTGCTTGTCTTTGAAGTGCCACAAGTCTCTTTGTTATGTTGGTTACAGTAGACTAACAGGGCTCTTCCTCTGGGATTTGCCACCAGGGAAGCCAGCTCTAGAGGTTTGTAGTTCATACAGCATAAGGAACCGTTGAGCAAGTATCCCAAGCTGGGATGGACAAGAGACAGATCAGCACCTGCTGGCATTCTGTTTCTTTGTGTGATGTAATGGGGAACGTGCCCAGTGGTGATGCTTTGCATGAAATTGTTTTAGTAAACAAAGGCCCATGCCTTTAGAAAGTGGATGGAATTCTCTGGTCATTTTGTGTCTACTCTTGCTAGTGCAATTCATCCCTATGGTTCCTTCTCATAGATAAAGCAGTTTCTCAGCCAAGACCCCTTGTTTGTTTTGTCTGCATGAATATTCTCTATGGTGTCATCTGACCCCAAGCACTATCAACACCCCAGATGGACCTGGTGTAGTTTTAATAGTAACACCTTAGTAGGCACTAAATAATGAATAAATATATTTTCAATGAAAAGACAATTTTTTACTCTTTTCCTTTTGACCTTCCTCTTTCTCCTTTTTTCTGATTAGCTGTCATTCCTTGTCATTTGTCATCCCATTTTATACTGGTCCCTTGCATGCCAATAAAATATATTGCAAATCTAATCTACATTGGGTTTTGTTTTCAGTAGCGCTATGGTTTCTGCCAAAACCTCTTAGGAGTTAAAGGTCTCACTTTCAGTTTTTATTTACAGTTTTCACCAAATGGTGGATTAAGAATAAATAAGGAGTTGTATAACATTTGGTATTTTACTAAAAATCGAATTAAAGAATGAAAAATCTCCTTAAAATAGAATGCATTTATTGCTTTGTAGTCACTGGCACTATGTTTTTCCTCTTAACTTTTTCCCTAGTTCACACAACTTACTAGTGGAACAAGGGAGATTTATCTAAAACCACAAAAAGAACCCAAAGTTGAAGCACTTATCTGATGGTTTATGAATGGCTTGGATAATTTGATAGTGCTAACAGAAGGTCAGCAACAGTGCTGTACCTAATGTAATTCTGTCTGCTTCACTGTTAGCTTGGTTTCTAATTAAAGAAACAAAAAATGGATCAGAAGGAAGTGCCTATGGAACTCTTAGCACAGAACAAGTGGGCAGAGGTACAGTTTTCCTTCCAGGTAGTAAACTCATGATTTTTCCAAAATATCTTTTTCTATCCTAAAATATTTTGGGGGACAAAAATTTGAATTGATTTTACTTATTTTAAAAAGCATTATATATTCAGAACATTAAAAAACCTTGAAAGCTCATTTTTGAGCAGTAGATGGATGGATAAAGGATGGGGCAAAAGAGGCACAGGAATTCTGAAAAATACTGCATAAGTTGTTTGAATGTCCTGTTTCCACTTTCATTGACACTTCTGTTGCATAGTTTAGAGTGTAGGGATGAGTCAAGGCCAGCTACGGCTGTATACTATTACTGATTTACTTAGTGCAAGTGAATTTTTAGAAAAAGCATATAGACAGAATAGGACTATTTTTATTAACTGTTGATGGCCAAGTGTCATCTGTCATAAATTCCTACTAAGGGCAGAGTTCATTTAAATAATTTGCACAATTATTTAAAAGCTTTTAGAAATTATTTTCCTGCCTTTCACAATTTCTCAGAATGATCACAGGTCATTTAGGTAAATCGCACTATTAACCCCCTCCTTTCCTGTAAATTTTTTAAAAGCAAAATGTGTATGAATTTGTAATATCTAGAACTAACTCTCCCTCTCTGCCTTTGCAAAGCTGGTTTGTTATTAAATGGAGAGTGTGGCCGTAGCTGATGGCCGGTGCCTTTTAGATGTTTCAAACATTCCTTTGGGACGTAATACTGAGAGAGGATGGTAGTAAGAGGCAAAGAAGTTATCCATGCAGGTTTTTAAATTGAAAAGAAAGGTGTCCACATTACTGATTTCAGATCTTCTAGTGATTCTAAGCAGGGCCCGGTTGAGCTGAGGAAATTCAAATGCAGGACATGGTCTCCTGCATTTTACCTTTCTGGGGTAAGAAAAGGTCCTTCACCTTTCCTTCCTTGACTGTTCAAGTGATGTGAACACTTTAACAGGGAACTGAAAAGAGGAGCTGACCATTGCCTTACTGGTTTCTGAATCTCAGAACCTTGCCCTAAAGTGACCACTGAGCATTTAGTTCTATGGCTGTTTATTAATCTGATGTCTGCTGATAATTTTTGGATTTTACTTGTGGTTGCAAAAATGCGTTGGAAAAATTTGCCTATCTGTAGCATGAGCAACAAGATCCAAATGGAAACCTTTTGTAAGAGCAGGATTAAGCAGGCAACTATATGAAAACAATGAATTTACAGTTTATCTTGCAGGCTGAAACAGGTGAAGTGCATCAGATTTGTCACAGCGGACTGTCAATGCCCATCTGCATACAGTGACTACATAATATAGATCTGTATGAGTGCATAAATATGTATACTGTCCCTCTATATCTATGCATATACATCTTGTCTGTATTTGAGTTTTTTAATCCATAGAATATCCCTTAAATTGAAATCAGTACTTTTTCCTCTTTAGCATTAATGTCACAGTCCCAAATGAGAAGTGTTTTTCCTTGTTTTCTTTTAGCTACAGCTTCATATGTTGCTTAGAACTACAGGAAGACACTTTTTGCTATTCCTAATCAATAGCTTGCACAGAAGAGTGAAACAGATGAAAGTTACTGTATTGTAAAAATAATGCCACGGGGGGGGGGGGGTACACCAAAGAATTCCGTGACTGTCATGTGTGCCCATTAAAAATGCTTTCTCTCTCATGAAAGAAAGATACATGAGGTGTTGGCACGATAAATGCACAAATGGTTAAACAGTTGCAAAAAAGTGAAAAACAAATAATTGCATTTGTGAGCACAGAGAGACCTAGATACAGAGTGGTACAGTATGATTCCACTTGTTATTTAAAACTATAACAAACTCAGGGAATTAATTTCTTTTGCTGTTTTTTATGTTGATCCTTATTCACAGACCAAAGAAATGTGACTTGGTTTCTGAGCACTTCACTTTGGGCAATGAAAGAGAAATCATTGTCAGAAAGGTTGGAGTAAATGCTCGAGTTCTAGGCACTCCTGGAAATCTAGAATGGGGAACTGTTCTTTTTCAGTTCTGTGACAGGGAAGAAATTCTAAACAGAAAGGCTGAATGAAGCTGTAAGTGCTCTGAGTACTCTTGGAAGCTCTCTATGTTTGTGTGTGTGTGTGTGCTTTGTTACTGGAAGACCAATTCTAAAAGAGGCTTTAATGCCAAGGAAAGGATTTAGCTAACTTCCCTGAATAGGTTTCCTATTGTGTATCTGGTTCCTTTTACCAAGAGCTTGGATAGCTTTGAATGCTAAAGGACATTTTTAACGTTTCCTTTTGATTCTACTTTTTTCATGTCAATTATTGAAAAATTATGGAAAGATCAATTTATTATTTTTAGGTTAAAAAACTGGACAGGGATCTTTTAATTGTATTGATTGGAAGTAATCAATAGATATTGCATTTAGCCTGAGAGAGAAGAGACTTTGGAGAAATTCTATCAGAGAAAGTTGCTGTGACTGAAATTTTACAGCACAGCTTTTTATCCCCTCAGGAGAAAATGTTACTCTGGTCCTAATTTTCTGATCCCTTCCCATATTCATCTCTCTTCTATCATAATTTGGTGATGTGTTTTACAGATCAACACCTTTTTATTATTGGATGGATTAAATATCATATTCCTCTTTCCCCAGTCCTGAAAACCTGAAATATTTCCATTCTGGATACAATCACTTTAAATAATTGAGATAAGGAGGAATGGAAAGATTGTGCGTTTAAGCTGCTATGGAAGGAAGGTTCTCTAGCACAGTGATGATCGATGGCTTATAAGCATGTTTACATCAGGATGTTTTAAATTAGGGAACAAAACGCCAACATCATGTTTAGCTGAACATGTTCTTGGCATGCATACTCTGTTCAATGTCTGGGGGGAAAGTGCCCATAGCAACTGTTCCGCGTATAGAATTTAATGGTAGCCCCTTTGATACCTCTTCTACTAACTTAAAGTGAGTTTGGTGTCATTTATTTTTATATATGTACATATGTTAGAAACATCGTTTCCAAACATTACTTTATTGGATGTTTGTTTAGAAGTACATCTACATAAGCAGAACTCACAGCATATAACCACAACAAAACCTCCTGTTCTTCCTATTTGAAATACTTAAAAGGTGAAATTAGAATCACTGTATTTTACGTGTTCAGGTTGAAATTGTAACACTGTTGGTGACTGATTGCAGTTTATAAATATTAGCACAATTTATAAATATAGCTCAGAGAGAAAACATCTCCGCTTATGGAGAAGTTGCTTTGAGAAGTTCTTAAGTGTTCATTTTTCTACCTTTGCTGTAGTAGTGTAGCCTCTTAACCTCTTCCCATTAGAAAAGCTACCTATAAAGTGGCACTTTCAGCTGAAGTGCAGGTAATTTTGTTGAAAAACATTTCTGCGCTGCATTGTGAGAGGTGGCTATCTGTTAGGAAATTGTGGCTGCTTGCAGTGAAACACATGGTACAATAATATGTTGTCATTTTTTAATTGCAAATGTAATTAGCAAACAAACTCTGAGGGATTAAGGAGACTTTCATTCCACATGATATGGCCCCATATAAGTCATGCAGGAATGGTGTGTGCTGTTTAACCATCTGACAAAGAGTCTTGTGGTACCATAAAATCTAGTAAATGTATTGTGGCATGAGCTTTCATGAACTAGAACCCACTTCATGAGATACATGAGGTGTTTCACCTGTTATCATTGTCTGCATTTTTGTCTGGGAATGGTTGCTGCTTCTAGATTTCTGCCTTGCAGTGATGACCTTGCTCCTTTTGTTAAAGTCCCCTTTGCTTTGGATGCTTTTAAAGAAATAATTTCATTTTTCCCATTATGGAAAAAAACACATGCCAATAAATATTAGCTTGCTGAACTGCTTGGTGTTCACAGGCACCTCAGAAGGCATTACTGTTAATTGCGGCACTGTATTTTGCACAGGCAGATTGCAAAAAGCAACCCATTGGTATCCTGAAAACAACAGAATTCATTCATAATAAAGTCACAAACTTTTGAGTGTGTGTATGTATGGGGCGTTGTTGTTTGCTTTACATGCAAATTTCATCATGCTAGAGGTTCTCTTCTGCTCCCTTATGTATGCAGTGTTTAAGTTGCGGTAACATGCCATGACAAAGCTGTTTTTGTTTTGTTTTTTAGTGTGAAAGGGAATGGATTGAGCATAGAGAGAGGCGGCGTGTCTTGTCCGATTCTGCATTGCCGGTGAGGCGTTGATTTCTAGGGTATCTCCATAATTATTTCATCCTGTTTGTTGGGTGGCTGGGAGGAAGGGAAGACTCTTCTGTGTTAGGATTGTAGGCAGAACTCTGGACAGATCCTTGTGTCTTCCCCTTGTTCCTTTCATTTTTCTATGCTTTTAAAATATGCACCTGTGCCTTATAAGACTGTAATAGGTAAACAGCATTTGGGACTTTTGGCTGGGAGCGTCTTGTATGTTAACAAAGGAGGCACGCTCTTACATGGCTTCTGAGTTGGCCGTATATACTTTAGCTGTGGGGTTTTTTTTACCCTTATGCCAAACCATGGCTATTTGGGGGGAGATTCCCCCTTTTTAAAAATTCATTTGTTACTTTTCTTTTTTTTGTCCTTCAACTTTACAGCACCTTCCTATAAAAGTATCCCTGTCTTTGTGAACAGTCTGGAGATTGTGCTGCCTGCTGTCTTCTTTGTCAGAAATACGGTCATAGTTTAAAATTGCTTACTTTTCTGGTTTGCTTTTGCATAGGATAGCTGTTGATCCCCCCCTCCCCCCGTAAAACTACAAGGAGAATTAACGGGAAGAAACACAATGTTCAGTCATTTCGCATTTTATTTCTAAAATAATTTTGTAACACTCAGTAAGTGTGCCCCACAGACCAAGTACATAGCTTTCTTTCTCCAGAATACTTTGTAGATCTGTAAAGTTGAATGTGCATGTAAAAATAAGCTTCACAAATGGGTGGCTAAGGTTTTTTTTTTAAATACAAAGAAAGTTTTTTCTTTTAAAATGCAGATTTATGTTAAAACCCTATTAGCTTTTTAACTGTTTATCGTATGTGACTTTAAGAATATAGATATTTAAGGGCAGAGGGCTCATTTATAGAACACTCATTCACATTTTTATAAGGTGGTTACTAGCTAGTCATAAGGAAAATTATTGGGGGGGGGTATTTTCCCCAGATTTTTTTCACCCTCAGAATTTGAAAACAAAATGGTTTCTGAGTTATGGTAGCTTTGGGTTTTTTTCTCTGTGTCCACATCTGGTATTTGATATGTGAAGATGAATTCCTTCGACAACAGCTAATAATGATGATGATGATGTCAAACAGTATAGTGAATCTTCATTCAGTGTACTGCTTGTAACCCACCTCCCTGCACATTCTGCCTTTCTGGATATTTCTGTCTTTTCCCCATCTTTCTCCTCTTACAGCTTCATTCAACTTCTCAAGTGTTTCTATTTTTATGCTGTTTGCTTTTTTGGTAGCTTGGGGGGGGCACGGGTATTTTGTACTGCTGTAAGATGCTGAACAGCAATTCCTGGGAAACCTGAAACCTTAATGCCCATTGCCTATCACACTTCAGTAGTCAATTTGGCATATAGTTCTCTTTTGCAGTGAAGAGTTACCTGAAGGGAAGAGGCCCCTCTACAACTAACTGGCCTATTATGCAGTGTGATTTGTGTACAATTGAATGTAGTCTGCAATGTACTTTAACCTGGGACCAGAGGCAGAGGGGGAAAAAAATGTGTTGCTACTGTCCAAACTGCCTTTCAGCCCTGGAAAGTAATCCCAAGATAGGCTGCCTGATCTGATGTCTTAATAGCATTTCTTTTCAAGGGAGTTTACTTCAACACCTTAGAGGACTTTCCTCAGAGTCAGAAAAAGACATAATTTGAGAATGACAGCAATTGGGACTGATGTATTTACATACTAATGTATACTTCCAAACTATAGCAGATAGTTTAAGTTAGAATAAGTGTTTATGATTGTACTTTCCTTCTTCCATGGGCCTTTTAAAATTACTCATAAGTCTTTGTAACGTAAGTCTTCATAACACACCTAGACACAGATATCAGGGAATTTCTGTTCTGAGTTTCTATAGTATCTATGCTTACAAGTAGGCTATGTATATGAGAATCAAGATATAAGTAAATTAGTATGGGTTATGCACAATGTTCCCTCTAAGCTGAGTTAGTGTGAGCTAGCTCACACTAACTCAGCTTAGAGGGAACAGTGGTTATGCACAAAATAAATAAGTATATATACTATGTATCTGTTTACATCTTGTGTGGATGTACATGTTAAAGCTGTATCTGTACTACTCTCACATATGTATATCTTAAAGTATATCAGTTTGTAGGTATACACACCTTACTGGTGGGTTTGGTTTGATATGGAACAAATAGAGGTGGAGAGTAGGTAGCATTGCTTGAGAAGTTTTTTGGCTGTTTTAAAAATACTGCTAAAATTCAAAAAGATAAAGAGATGCCACAAGTTCAAAATATGAACAAATTACACTTCACTTTTGCTAAGAATGAGGTAAAAAGATTGAGGATGGTATAAATCCAGACATTTTTTCCATTTGATATTTTGTTTGGATTTAATTTGGACCTTTGAGAAACTGTGAGGGGTTTTGGGGGATGTGTGTGTTTATGAGTGTATGTTGTACATTCAGTGTTTATGGCGGTTTGGAAAATTGCATATATACCTTTTGTATCTACAGTCTTTCATGCTGGAAAAAGCACTTAGAAAGATTGCTCTTGAATATACTTTACCACACCAAACAAGGTTTCTCTTTTTAATTCTAAAGAAGCCAACAAACAAATTGTTTTCTATGATGTTTGTAATTTTCATCCTGAGAATAATAATGTGGAAAGAATTATACTAAAAATGTTAGTCTCTGTCAATTTTTCATTTGTCTCAGGCTTCCAAATCTTCAAGATACTTTTCTGCATTGAGAGATACACAGTCTGTAACAGCATGATCAATTACCTTTGTGTTCAATACATATATATGTGAGGAAGCAAAGTTACAATCCTGTGGACAGTTACTAAGGGGTAAATTCTATTGGACTCAAAGCAACATACTTATGAGTAAGGATTGTGATATTTGCTTTAAAGAAACCCTTAAGATAACTGTTTGCAATATTTGCAATAAATTCCCCCTTTTCTCCTTCCCTTTCATTTTATCTTCAATTCTCATGAAATAATTTAGGAAAATAGAATAAAACATTCTTTAATTGGTGATTGAAGAATAAAAGAATCAGCTGTTCTGGCTGTTCTTTTTCTGTCGGCCTGAAGCTTCTTTACTTCAATCTGTGCAAAATGTTATAGATTCAATTCCCCTGCTGGCCCAAGACTTAAAAATTAATTCATGAATAATAAAAACCAATCAGTCTTGTTGAGTTTAAGAAGGATTAGAAGAGAGGTTTCTGTACAGAGGCAGTTATATATCTTGGTGCTGATGTTGTTGGACTTTAGATATTGTATTGGGTCTCGCTAGTTTATCAGATAACAGTATATTATTTGCAAAATACAGTTGTTATCCTGATGACTAACGAGCCTAATATTGGATGGATTAAAGGGGTCACACAGCTCAAGTCTTTTACAAGTTCCCAGACCCTTTAGAGATAATTCACTTCATTTGAAAGCATTTTGAAGGTGCAGCAATTGTAAGAAATTGTATTTGAACAAGTGTCATCCTTGCTACTGTGGCTTTATTAACTAATAGATCTTTTCACAGGGATTTAGACTTTTAATTCTCATTAAAATCCATTGAGAGATTTGGATGAACTAATAGTGTTTTCTGATCCATACATGGTACAATGTTTTCCATGATGTCTCTGGCCCTGGAGGTGTTACCATCTAGTAATAAGAATAGAACAAGAAAGAATAGTTTCTAAAGTCAGACCATCCTCTCACCATCAAAAATCTTTTCATTTCTTCCTGCTCAGAGGAGGTTAGAGGTACCCAAGGTTTTTTTTTTTTAACAGAGCCTTTGTGCCAGTTCAGGCCTCAGGCAAGGGACTGGCCAAATTGTCCTGTGTACCTTACCAGGTTCCCGTCTTTTATTGCTGGACTGTTACCGCTTACCCTATTAATTTGCTTATAGTCAGGTTTATGATCTCCCAAGGTGGCCAAGCATTTATGGTTTCCCATAACCTTCATCCCTGGTCTCTCACTTTAGTCTGTTCTACGCAAGAGATCGTAAAACCATCCCTTGAGTTTTATGTCTTGTTTAGCTAATGCCGTACTAGGGCAGGCTCTGAAAAGGTATGGCTAGGATGTCCAACCTTTATGCTTGGTCTCTGCAAAGGCAGAGGCACCTGATGTTCTGAGTGCTTCTTAACTATGAAGTCAGAACAGATAAGAATCAAAAACACAAACAGCGTGAACTTCTCAAGCATGTTTGTAGGAGATAGAAAAATAATCTATAGCCTGTAGGGGGTGGAAACAATATTACATTTGTTAAACTGCAATGTTTAAGGTGAATATTTCACTGGCCTTCTTTAGTTAGACTTCAGGAAGTAAGTTGTTTTTTCTCTATCTTCTCTGCTTTGCCACTGATTTTCATTAGTACCATCATGTGATCAAAGAAATCTTTGGTGATTTTTATCACTTGCGTTGTAATCTGTTAATGATGGAACTGCATTGAATGACCTTGGGCCACTCATTGTCTCAGCCTAACCAACCTTACAGGGTTGTTGTGAGGATAAAATGGAGGAGGGGTGAATGATGTTGCCAGCCACTCTAAGTTCCCACTAGGGAGAAAAAGCTGAGTATAAATAAATACATTTTTTGGTTTGCATCTCAGAAGTGGAATTCCTTTTTGTATAAGAGAGGAAGTGAAATATTTTTTCTAAGATAGCACCTCCCACCAATGGCTTTCTAAAGGATTAAAAATAATCAACAATTTTAAAAAAAACTCTTCCTGACGGATCAGGGGCACTGTTTTAATTGATCAGGAGTTTTTAAAGAAAATAATCAGTTAATTTTACTGACTGACCTTGCAGCCACAATAATATTATGGTTATACATCAACATGCATCCTATTTCTTCCTATTGGCATAAGTCTGCAAATTATGGGAGTGTTATAGTCTTGAGTTAGGGCAGTCTGGGGGGTTAGGATGGGAGGATGATGGAGACAAGTTGGAGGCCCTGCTTGTTCTTTTGTTAAGGAGTCAAAGATGACATGGTGTAGACTGAGAAGGCTGGCAAAAGGACGGTCTTAGGGGCGGCACAAGTTCTGCATGGAATCTGCTTCTGCAATAGCTGTTTTTAAGACTGGGGCATTTTCACAAGTGATTGCTCAGTTAGGATACCTGTTAAGATGGAAAGTATCATTTATGAGTGCTCCAAAACCAAGGACAAATATTGTTTTTAAAGAAAATTGAACATACATATAATGCATCTTTTTTACATTCAAATAACTGATATGGGTAGTGCAAAGTGGAGGAATCGAGTCAGTTGTTAAAATGGCCTGCTCAGTCATAGCGATGTTTGCTCGAAGAACAATGCAAGTATCTGTGTGTGTGCGTGCATGTTTATATGTTTAAATGACAAACAAGGTTGACTCTTATAAATACGTCATAAAAGAAAAGCTGCCTTCATGCAGCATTGCTGTATCTAGGCATGCTTTTAGTGTAGTCTGAAGCAAGCTTGTTTTTTAATATAAGAGGTGTATTGGGCAAAGACATGTGACTGTCAATGTCATCCTAAGCAGAATTGCACTATTCTAGGCCGATTAACTTCAGTGGAGTTAGAAGGGTATAACTCTCTATTGCGGCTTTGGTGGGCACAGGCCAGCCACTGCTTTAGAAACTCCTCTGCTGAATAGTTCCAACAGCCACAGAATACAAATGTAGAACTCTGCAGCCCCCTACAGGACTTGGTTGACACTCAGCAACACATGAGTTTGTTCCCCCCACCGGCCAGCAGAACAAGGAGGCATGGAAGCCTTGAGTTGCAGTGAAGGGTCACTTGCAGTGTTTTATTTTACAGATGTAATCCTGAGAGTTAATGAAATTACATTGTGATTTGAAAGGTACAATGCCAATTCTTCTGTCATATATCCCTGATTGTTTAATCCCTGTCTGAGGCACAGAATCATAATGCCTGAGGTGGATATGAGCTAGGTTCTCTTTACTGGTTTCTCTGAGCCATTTCAGGATTCTGCTCTGTTTTTGGAAGCGGGGCAGTCTCATCTTGCCTGGTATAAGCAATAGACATTGTAAACAGGAGACTTGACCAAGACAGCCTTTACCTGTTTTTGTAAACAGCCATGCTTAGCAATCATGTATGTATAGAATAAATGGAGTACCTTATCTATCTAGATTCATTTTGGTATTGTTAACATTTGGGCTTCCTCCCCCTCTGTCTCTTCAGAGGCAATTTATTTCTGAGTCCAAGTGATCCCATTGTGTAACGGTTTCATTCTTCCAATTTGGTCTGCGGGTTTTTTTCTGTCATACTTGCCTTTCCCCAAATTTTTATTAGCATGCTAAAGATTTTTTTCTGCCTTTATTCCTTACATTCTTCATTCAGTTCACATATTACTGGCTTTTAATCAGGTTTTATGGGCTAGGCAAACCACCTGATAACTTCTGCCGCTTCCAAAGTTTGTATTTATATAATAAATAAATAATATATAACAATGTGATATTGTAGCCCCATAGAGGGTTTTGCTGAATGACTTTCTGAGGTTTTTTTTTAGCCATGACACATTCTAGAGGCATAGTTGGCTTTGCCTCTCATTTGAACATTCAGTTTTTGTCAGTTGTTCTGTCCTACTGGTTGTTCTGTTTCTGAATTGCATAAATATTGGCTGAATTAGCAACACATTTTGCTACTTGATATTTCTATTGCTTATTTTATTATATTGCTATTATATTGCTAAATAATGCTAGGTAAGTACCACTAGTTTATATTGATTAATTTGCATAGGTAGTTTGTTGCCAGTCTCTTCTTAAACTAGTATGCAACTCCAGGAAAATACTAATTGCTCTCCAGAAAAGTGTAATTCTTTTTGGATGAAAGTTATTTTCTGCATGTGATAAATTGGGGTGTGTGTGTCCTGTTGGTTTCAATAGGAGATTTACAGTGCAATTCTAAGAAAAGTTACTCCAATCTAAACCCACGGATTTCAATGAGCTTACACTGGAGTAAATCTGTTTAGGTTTGTACCATTAAGCATGTGCTTAAATTTCTCCAGTTAAAACTCAAGTGACTAGAAAGTACTAAAACTTTTGCCTGGCTCATGTCTTTTAATTATTGTGTAAGGCTATTTTTAAATACATTTCTGACCCATTCTTATAATTCTTGATGCCAACCAAGAAAAAGTGTTCAGAAAGAGGATGGACTAAATCAAGGGGGTGGATGCTGCTGTAACATCAGAAACTGGAATTTTACTTTAGCATTTCAGGTGGCTATTTATGTTAGGTAGAACAAAACACTTGATACATGAATGACCGGCATGCCGATATTTCTGAATTTTCAAGAAAAAGACTGTACCATAACAAGAACAAATCATTTTCCTAGCAGCACAGAATCTGTGGCTAACTTCTCAACATATATTTGAATTTCGTATCTACTACTGCTTTTCATCCAGTTTTTCTTTAATTTTCCCATTAGACAAAACCTCTTGAAAAGCTGTGAATGATTCTATTATTTTAGTACTGTTTTTTAATCACTTAAGAAATTTTAATTACATTTTTTTTCTTATGAAAGTTCTCAGTTGTTTAAGAGGATACACTTTCCCATCAAAAGGAGACCAAAAGGTTTCTTTGTAATTCTTTTCCCCCACTCCAGAATGAAACATTTTGTTATAGTTTGGTCAGAATGAAAACAATGAGAGTTATTCACCTCCTCCCCATTGCTATCTCATGACAGGAAATTTTAGTATGCCACATTTAAGCGCAATCCTATTTTTTCCTCATATAATGGAAGCGAAAATGTACGGGGAAACAAGACTAAAATGGAATGCATGGAATTTTATGAAAACTGTTTCAGAATAAAATAGAGATAAATGGCCAGGTGATCTTAGGAAAGTGTAAGGTATTCTGTTGTATGATGAAAACTCAATCACCATTGTATTGCATATGTCCTTTAATTTCCAAGTCTTAGCAAAAATAGCCAGCATACTGAATTCAAGGTAGTCTGCTACAGCCACAAGGAATTTGCTCATATACAAGAGACTGGAATTTGTGGTGTTCCCATGAGATTCTGTACTGGAAAATCTGTTGGTACTCACAGTGCAGTTGCAGATATGTAGATTTCTTCTGCATGCCAGTCACTATACCTCTCTATTCAGTTGCATATTATGAGCTAATAGGGTGTTGAAGTTGATACTTCTCACTATGGGAAATCAATTGTGATAAAAACCCATTTCTTCACAATAGAACCTCTGGTGTATTCTGATGACACCAAATTCTGTTGATTGAAAAACCTTTCAAAGATTCATTCTTTACCCTCCTAAGGAAAATCTAGGTCATGTTCTGCATATTGGTAAAAGTACAGTACAAATAACAGATTCAGGCCATGTTGGTCTGAAGCAGCAGAACAAAGTTTCAGTCCAGTGGCACCTTTAAGACCAACAAAGTTTTATTCAAGGTATTTATTCACATGAAACCTTATATCCTGAATAAAACTCTGTTAGTCGTAAAGGTGCCACTGGACTCAGACTTTGTTCTAGTACAAATAACAGGTACTTTTGAGTTTGTTACCATACCTAAAAAGATAATGACCCATAAAGAGTTTTCAGTGCTAATGCAGCAGAATATTATGGAGAATAATCTGACCGGAATACTGCATTGCTGAGATCCAGCAAAAGAACATTTCCATCCTCGACTTCTTCTGTTTTGCAAATCTATTTGAAGGGTCTTTATTTTAAACAGCTTGAGGGATGCTGCCATTGTTACTGTGCTTTGCTTGTTCTCTGAGGACATGAGTGGAGAAGAGTCTAAAATAAAAGTCCACCCAGACAGTGTTGAAGCATCAAAAGGCTGAAATTCAGATTTGCTTAAATTTCGTGCTGATATTATGAAGATACCGCTTTTCTACTTTGTCTACCTCGTTAAGGTATGAATAAGGGGGGAAAATAACATCTAAATCTGCTTTTACACCTTGATCTTTAGTCTACCTATCTTCCCCAGCCCCAATGGGTTCTAAAAGCATATCAACCCAAGAGTTATGAATAGCTTGGCAAAATAAAGCAAAGTATGCAACAGGTATGGGGCAAGAGGAGAAGTAGGGCTGGTGAACCTCAAGTCAAAGTTGTTGCACTGCATGTGTCTTCTGGTGCTGTAACACCTAAATCTGAGGATATTGTCAGGGCTATAACGGTAATATATATGAATTCTGATGCCGCAGAAGTGAATGTCATTTTAACAATAATAAATGCAATGAGAAATAATCTTTAAAAGTTTCACTCCACAATCAAACAGAACAGGGATGAGTTTGGAAAAAAAGCCTGTAGTCTGAATAAAATAAAGAGTCCTGCTGGATCAGTTCAGGTGTCCCTCTAGTTCAGCATCCTGTCTCATACAGTGGCCTGCCAGTTCCCCTGGAGGGCCAGCAACACCCTGTAGGTTTTTCTATGGAGCTGTGGGCTGATATAATCCTGTCAGTTCCAGCTTTCTAGTCTTCATGAAGCTTGTGATAATAATAATAATAAATAATGTAAAATAACAATAAATAATGTAAAATAGTAATAGATTAAAATTGTTAGATCGCGCTAACAAAGGACTCTTAGAGTGATTCAGCAAGTGATTCAGCTTTATTGGAAGTAACGAACAAGCACTCAACTCAGTAAGAAACCAGAACGGAAAACAGTGGGAGCTTATGCTCCTTTTAAACATAACCGGGCTAATGTAGCCACGCCTATTTACAAATAACAACCAATGAGATTGCTAGAATAAAGACCAATGGGAGTCTTTCCCTCCTAGGGAATGGTATCGTTCTGATTGGTCGCTGTTACGAAGCGACCAATAGGAAGTTCGCTCAGAGGAGCCCTGGTCTGGCTCGAAGCTTAACATAGGAGTCCTATGAGGTGATTCATGTAATCGTTTCAATACATTACAATTCCTCCCCCCTAAGTTAAGTCATCATCCATTTGTTTTATTATTTACATACATTTAAGTCATGCTGTTGTACATCAACTGTTCCAAAATACTTTATTACAATCGTAGTCTTTTAGATAAGTCGGCATCTGCCGCGTACGCTGAGACCTGCGAAGCGGTGCAGGCTCTATGGGCACACAAGGTTGTGAGTCACTGTGGGGTTCACTACAGCCTGGTTCAGGCACAAACTCTACTGGGGTTTCAGCCCCGCACACAGGGGTCTGCCCTGACTCGGGGACAGTACCGGGCCCTTCGGTACTCACCGCCTGCTCTGGGGGTCTCCACTCAACATTGGGGAATTCAGCCGTCGGAGAGTCAGCGCTGTCCTTAGCCCAACGTCTCCTTAGCTGATCTATGTGGCGCCGCCATACTCGACCGTCAGCCAACTGTACCACATACATGCGAGTACCCACAGAGTCGGATATTACCCCAGGAAGCCATAAGTGACCGTTTGCATAATTTCGCGCGAAAACCTTGTCCCCCCTTTCAAACATGCGCACCTTCGGGTGAGAGTCGGTACGCTCGGATTGATCTTCAGTGAGATCCGGATGCAACCTGTTTAACCGAGTTGTGAGCCCCCGCCCCATTAGCAACTCGGCCGGACTGCGGCCTGTAGTACTGCAGGGGGTGGTGTGCTGCCGCAAAAGAAAGGAGCCCAGCCTCTGGCTCCAGTCACCCTCGTCCATTTTACCCAGGGCCTCTTTGGCCGTTCTGACCATCCGTTCGGCCTGGCCATTAGACGCCGGATGGAAAGGGGCCGAAGTCATTTGGCGGATGCCATTACTCGTGAGGAAGTATCTGAACTCCTCAGAAACAAATTGAGGCCCGTTGTCACTGACGATGACGTCAGGCAACCCGTGTGTGGCAAAAAGGCGGCGAAGCGCATGAATTACGGCTAGTGAAGTGGTCGACTTCATGTGTACAACTTCTAACCATTTAGACATTGCATCTACGACAATCAAGAACATTTGCCCTTGGAGAGGGCCAGCAAAATCTATATGCAACCTGGCCCAGGGTTTCCCAGATGATTCCCAGGCTTGGGGTGTAGCGTGTGGGGGATCAGGTCTAACCTGCTGACACTTGGAGCAGACTCGCACCCACTCCTCGATTTCCTTGTCCAGTCCTGGCCACCAGACATACCCTCTGGCCAATGCTTTGGTGTGCACCATCCCAGGGTGACCCTCGTGCAGGGATTCCAATACTCTCTTCCTGAGCTGGGCAGGGACCACCACCCTATTGCCCCATAGTAGACACCCCTTGGAAATCGAGAGTTCGTTTTGGCGGCTTTTGTAAGGTGCGAATTCAGGCTCAATGCTCCCAACCGGCCACCCCCTCCACACCCAGTTAAGTACTCGGGAGAGAATGCAGTCCTTGGCCGTCAGTGCCGCAATGTCCTTGGACGACACTGGTGCCTGGGGGAGCTCATCCAGAGCCAGGACCTCACACGCAGGGGCAGGGTCGGATCCCACACAGGGCAATGGGCATCGGCTAAGGGCGTCCGCATGTCCGATTGCCTTCCCAGGCCGGTGTTCGAGGTCATAATCGTACGCCTGCAAAAAGAGCGCCCATCTAAGCATACGTGGGGACATTATGTTTGGCAACTGCTTATCGGGCGCAAAAATCCCCAGTAGCGGCTTGTGGTCAGTGACCAGCAAAAATCGTCTGCCAAAAATAAAATCATGGAACTTTTTGACAGCCGCTACCAACGCCAGACCTTCCTTGTCTATCTGGGCATAGTTCCTCTCTGCCGCAGATAAAGACCGAGAATAAAAAGCGATAGGCGCTTCGCTCCCATCAGGCATCAAATGGCTCAAAACTGCGCCTACTCCAAAAGGTGAAGCGTCAGCAGCTAACACCAGGAGCTTCTGATCATCGTAGTGCGTCAGCACGTCATTAGATGTCAACAGCTCCTTAACTCCCACAAAAGCCCGTTCCTCAGCCTGTCCCCATTTCCATTTAGCCTCCTTATGCAAGAGCATGTGCAAAGGGGCAGCCACCGATGCCTTATGCGGTAAAAACGCATGATAAAAATTGAGGAGTCCTAAAAATGCCTGGAGCTCCTTCTTACTCACCGGCCTGGGGGCGTTCCGGATTGCAGCTACCTTGTCGTCCGTGGGGTGCACCCCGTCTGCATCGATCCGGAATCCCAGGAACTCCACACTGTTAACTCCCAGTGTGCACTTAGACCGTTTAACCCTGAGCCCTGCGTCCTGGAAACGCTTTAAGACTTCCTTAACACGGGCTATTAGTTCCTCTTCAGACTTCCCGGCTATTAATACGTCGTCGAAGTAGGGCACCGTGCCTGGTACCCCCCTCAAGAGTTTCTCCATCAAGCCTTGAAAAATTCCGGGCGCCACATTTACCCCGAACTGCAGGCGATTTACCTTAAACGCGCCTCTATGGGTGACAATCGTCTGGGCTTCAGCAGCCTCAGGAGTGACAGGCAACTGTTGGTATGCCTGTGCCAAGTCCAATTTGGCAAAAATTTTCCCTCCCCCCAAGGAAGCCAGAATGTGGCTTATAACCGGGACTGGGTAGGAGTGTTGCTGTAACGCCTTGTTAAGGGTGCATTTGTAATCCGCGCATAAGCGTATGGACCCATCAGGCTTGACAGGCGTTACAATCGGGGTTTCCCACTTACTGTGAGGAACAGGCTCCAAAACTCCCTGTTCCACGAGTTTGTCAATTTCCTTCTCCACCCTAGGCCTGAGGGGAATTGGGACCTTCCGATATTTCAACCTGATTGGCTTTACGGATGGATCAAGTTCGAACGCAACCGGGGGCCCTTTGTACCGCCCCAGACCCTCTGCAAATACATCAGGGAACAGGTCATACATCATATCCCATTTATTCTCAAGCGTTTTGTTAACTCCTGAAATACCAATGCCTAATGGCTCAAACCAATCCAACCCTAGTAAGTTGACCCGGTCTCCCTCGGCAATAAGAAAAGATAGCTTAACACATTTCCCCTTATACTCAACATCCGCAGTGTCCCGTCCGGCCAGGGGAATTCGGTTGCCCTGGAAGTCGGACACTCGGGTCTCCGCAGGCTGGAGCCGCCGTCGGCTTCTGGTTGGGAACAACGCTTGCCAGGATGCTGCAGAGATCACTGTCACCGAAGATCCGGAGTCCACCTCCATGGTGCACGGTCTGCCGTCGAGGAGTGGGGTCACGGTGATCTTGCCCTGGCAACTGGTGCGATTGATGACCGATGCGCTTGATAGGGATGCTGTCACCGAGTAGCTTGCTTCTGGTGCTGATGATTGCTGCTTTCCCCGGGCGTTGGGTGGTGTGGTCTTCTGTGCCGTCCTGCTGTTGGATGTAGGGTCCTTCTGCGCCGACCTGCAGACTCTGGCGAGGTGTCCACGCCGCCCACACGCTCTGCAGTTTACATCTCGAGCCCAACAGGAGTCGCGCTGGTGTTTCCCGCCGCAGCCGGAGCACGGCTTGACGCTGGTAGTCTTCGCTGGGGTCCGCTTGCCTCGGACCGCGTTGACGTCATCGTCCGCTTCTTCGCCCTCGCTGTCTCGCTGAGAGTGGACGCTGGGCTCTGCCATCCTCTGGCGGACCTCCCTTGTGGACTTATCTGCTGCTTCTGCGGCCACGGCCTCGTCGTAGGCCACTGCCCAGGTCAGGGTGGTGCGGGCGAACAGCCTCTGTTGCAGCCTCTCGTCTTTAAGGCCACAGACGAGACGGTCTCTGAGGGCTTCCTCTACGTTGTGGAAGTTACACGGCCGTGCGGCTTTGCGAAGGGCCGCCACGAAATCCGCGATGGTCTCGCCTCCGGCCTGGTTCCGCTTGTAAAATGCGTGCCGGCAAGCAATCTCCGACGGCTGTGGAGAATAGTGAGCCTTAAGCTTCTCAGTGATGTCAGCGTAGGTGACAGTCTTTATATCAGTTGGGGCCACCAACGACCTGGCTATGTCGAAGGTCCCCTTCCCGCAGGAACTCAGGAGGCACGCCCGTTTCTTGGCCTCGTCTGTAATGTCGTGTGTCTCCAGATGGAACTCGAACCTGGATAGGTAGGAGTCCCAGTCTTCTGAGGAAGGTTCGAAGCACTCGAACTTCTGGCTTCCAGCCATCGTGGGAGACTTGGGCACCGGAGCTGGTGGCGCCTCCGCCGGATCGGCTGCTGTGCTCTGCTCGCTTTCTTCCGAGTCCGAAGTATGGATGTCCGCAGGGCTGCCTACCTGCTCTAACATCCCACCTTCGTCGCCAATTGTTAGATCGCGCTAACAAAGGACTCTTAGAGTGATTCAGCAAGTGATTCAGCTTTATTGGAAGTAACGAACAAGCACTCAACTCAGTAAGAAACCAGAACGGAAAACAGTGGGAGCTTATGCTCCTTTTAAACATAACCGGGCTAATGTAGCCACGCCTATTTACAATTAACAACCAATGAGATTGCTTAGTTAAGGACCAATGGGAGTCTTTCCCTCCTAGGGAATGGTATCGTTCTGATTGGTCGCTGTTACGAAGCGACCAATAGGAAGTTCGCTCAGAGGAGCCCTGGTCTGGCTCGAAGCCTAACATAGGAGTCCTATGAGGTGATTCATGTAATCGTTTCAATACATTACAAAAATAATAAAATGTGTGGGAATAGAATTAAAAGAAAATCCATATTTGCTGATTTTCACCTATTTAGATGGCTGCAATCAACTTTTTTTTTAAAAAAAGGATGATGACTAATGAGTTAAAAAAACAAACAAAACACAACCCTTTAAAATAGGGACAAAAGATTTTCCTGGAAGTCCACTTTGAGAAACAGGTGGAAAATCCCACCCACGAAGAGAGGTATCGAGACTTGGTATTCTGTTCTCTCTCTCCACTAATCTGTTCTTGGGCTGGTAACATTGACAAGGGTGGGGAGGGCAAGTGACATCCATCCGTGGCCAGATGTGGCCCAGGAGGCTCCCAGTGGCTGATCCCTTATGCCAGTATAGGGAAGCCCAAGATAGTCACTTTGCAAAACTCTGCCAGGTGTATTTATTGACTCAGATCACCAGCTGCTATTTTCTGAGCTCAGGTTTCATGCTTCCAGTGCATGAAAGAATTCCTTCAGTCCTTTGGGAGTAATTTAGAGTGTGTTGGAGGAAGCTCTACAAGTAGTAACTGGGGAGTAGTTTGCATTGCCAAAAAGCACAGAGGACAAAAATGCCAAATGAGGTATGAGAGGAGATGAAGTGTGAACGTGCTGAAGCTGCAAATAATATTACTTTTTTTAACAGAGGAACTGAGATAAGCAAATGCAGATGTACACATTAAGGAAAAAAACCCCTAAGAGCTGGAAGTTAGCAGGTGATCGCTGTTGCCTGTGCTGGGCTCCGCTTGTGTCCTTCCCTGTGGCACTGGACAGTCCCTTGCTGAAAATAGGATGCTGGTCTAGATGGAACACTAGTCTGATCACAGTTTGTCTACTCTTATGTCCCTTTAAAAGTGCAGTAGGCTATGTTAAGGAGCTGCGGTGGCTCAAGTGGTTAAGACGCTGCAGGCTCTGGAAGGTCGGTAGTTCAGCAGTTCGAGACCCGAGTGTGCCGCATGACGGAGTGAGCTCCCGTCTCTAGTTCCAGCTCCTGCCAACCTAGCAGTTTGAAAGCAAGACATTGCAAGTAGATAAATAGGTACCATTTCAGTGGGAAGGTAACAGCATTCCGTGCGCCTTGGTGTTTAGTCATGCCGGCCACATGACCACAGAAATGTCTTTGGACAGCGCTGGCTCTTTGGCTTTGAAATGGAGATGAGCACCGCAACCCTAGAGTTGGATTCGACTGGCTTTTGAGCAAGGGAACCTTTACCTTTATGTTATGTTGTCCTTGTGATGATATTTCCATGAAAGACATTTTGTTGGATCGTACCAGCTTTTTCACTCAATTTTTCTTGATTCTTCTCCTCCTCACTGTAACCCCACCCCATATGCCTTTTGTCCACATGGGTCCCACAATTCCCAGGATGCCTTTTTTTTATGGCTACTCTCTTCCATCAGTGGAAAATGAAGGGAATCTAAATCTTCAAATGGAGATCCCCTTCCTTGAGAGGAAGGTCACATCCATAACAGGGAGGCCTCAAATCCATAACATTTGATGTCAAACTGTGCCCCTTACATGAAATGGACAGTGGAAAGTAGGTTCTGAGCAAGGGGAGCTACTTGCCACTTTGATTTTGAATTGATACCCCTGCAGCTGGAAACTTTAGTTCAGTTCTCCTGTGATGAAAATGAACAGCATATGGAAACAGTTGAAAGAAGTGAAAGCTGTGAATGCTTTTGACAGTATGTTTGATGCTAAAAGAAGAGCCAGGCACTAAAAATTGATGGAAGCTGATAATAACTCCTGCATAGGTCTCAAGAAGAATAAGAATTTGAGTGTGTGGTGCATTTTTCATCTAAGCATTATACCTTATGCACTGCTACGCTGTTGGAAGAGAAATAGAACCTTGATATAATGACTGAAGATTAAATGTTCTATCAAAATTGGCTTGCATTTTTTGAAGCCTCTCAGTTGACTTAGTATTAGAGGATACAGTTTAGAAAAAAATATTGTACCAAGGAGAATGGAGTGTCATCACCCCAGTTTGAGGCTGTGACAAACTAATACCTTAATTTGAGGCTTATGGTTTCTTAACAGGGCAGATAAATTCATGAATGCATATTGTCTAACCTCAGGGAAGGATCCTCTGTGTTTTCTGAAGGACATAAAGGAAAGAAAGACCAAGAGGTCGTGGATTGTGAGGTGTGAAGGAAGGAAGACTGAGAAAGCAATGGTTCTCAGTCATAGCTGACCCAAAATATGTAGTATTGTCCACAGATCTTCAGCTAAAATTAACTCCTTCCAGGTACTATTATAAATCTTCAATACTTCTAAATCAGAATTGATTTTAATTCGGCACATCACTGTTGAGAAAGAGACTGATATTTGCTGTTTATGGAGTTATATCTGCTGACACACCACTTGGACTGTGCATACACATATACCCTAGGCTTAGGAAACGCTGCTTGAATCACCTGTTGTGAGAGGTTTTCACATAGAGGGTAAATTTCATGTTAATGAAGCTTACAGACACATACAGCTCCTAGCCTTAGGGAAAGGGAAGCACATTTCACCATTGTTAGCAGAAACAACAACTTTCTTGAAGCATCCCCCATTACCAGAGGATGATGTCACGCAATACATGGATCTGATCTACATCTGAATTGCTGCTTCCTGGCAGATGTTGCTTCGATTGCCTGGGAAAGCAGAGATCTATCTACACATCAAGGAAGGTCCTGACGCCAAGACTTCACACCCGACCAGATGGCTTGTCCCTGAGTTAGAGTTTAGTGTTTCAAATATTGGCCAAACCCCTAAAGTAGATGCCCTTACTACATGCACCAATGGTTGTAGTCATGGGACGGACTTACAGGTAGGTGGGTTTCCAGCTTGGCAAGGTTGCCACCCACCCGAAGATCCAGCTGTAAAAACTAAGGACCATGTGCAGGTTCTTTGCTAGCCGCAGACCCTTCATCATCCTCTGTCTACTTTTATCCCCTAAAGTCCAGCTTGCTAGCCAACAACCCTTTGTCTATTCTTGATCTCTTGGACTGCAGCCAAAGAGGTCCATACTTGCCAGCTGGTTCTGGCAGTGTGAGTTAGAAATACCCCAAGGTACTATTTTTTTTACCCCTCAGTTCTTCATTGCAACAGACAAGGCTTCAGGAACAGATGAGTATGAACGATACCTACCTACCTCCTAAGTAAAAAGGAACTATTTTTCTATTTCTGTACTCCTAAAGGAACTTGATTGTATGTGTGTGAGATTCTGTTTTGTGTGTATGTGATTTTGATATTTTTCAGTAAAAGACAAATTGTTTTGAATTCACCAGTCTCGTCTCTCTCACTGGGACATTCTAGGGGTGAACCGGACTTCTGTAAACTTTGGCAGGAACCCATATTAAATTTAGTTGCCATCTGCTGTAGATAAAGCAGTTTGGCTAACATCACTTACAATTCAGAGCCATTCTGCTAGTAATGAGTTTTCAGTCAGGTCTAAGGAACATGCTGTGCTCACTTTGTCACAATGTGAAAGCGACAGCCAAGTCAGTTTTGAGGACTGAGGTGAGGCTTGGTAGTGCACCACCCTGTTTGCCACATCTTTTTAATCCTTCATAGAGCAACATGGAAGTTCTCAGCGTTTGATGGTTCTTATGGTGTTACAGATTCTTGGCTACCTGCTGTCTCTTTGATGATCCTGAAAGTGGCACTGAAAGACATACATGTAAGCAGCTGAATGTGCATTTTGAAATCCACTGTGGTGGAACATGCCCAGCAGTTTCTGGCTAGAAGAACTGTTTGAAGTGCCTCTGTGGGCATCAGAAGAGAGTTCTGTTTCCCAGTTCCAAAGCTCTGTTTTGTTCGTTGCATGTTTACCAGGGTTGAACTGTACTGATCAGAAGCTAAGACCTGGGACTTGAACAGATGTTCCAAAGATGTGGGACCCTTTGTATTCCTGTGACCAATACGGTATTATTAAAACTGATATGAAGCACAGATACTGCACTGGATCCAGGCTAGCCATTTCCATGAGTACAAGAATATCCCCCCATGGTGATTTTCCTGCCATTCCTCCTCCTGCTGCATACCAATTTTGGACTGTTGTGGGAGGGGGTATCTAAGAAAATCATGCTCCATGGGTGGGAAGTCCTTGAGCCTATGAAAACACTAATCTGGGATCCAGTCCTTTTGCAGATACCATACTACAGCAAGAAGAAAAGCAGCTAACAATGCTTTGTTTATCTCTAAAGCAGGGCTATTTTTGGGCCGGAATGCACAGGAACGGAGTTCCGGCTGGCTCCCAAGTTGGCCACGCCCAGCAGTAACTCATTAGCATAATAGGCCACACCCAACAGCAGAAACTCATTAGGATTTCCTACATTAGGGGTGTGTGGTCTAACATGCAAAGGAGTTCCTGCTACAAAAAAGCCCTGGGTTTTGACAACAAGCAAGTTAAACAGAATAACAAGCAAAAGGTGGGTGTGGCTGGATAACCACACTACTGATAACATGGGGGTGCAGTCTAATGTGATAAAGAGCTGTGCTGTCAGGGGTGTGGCCCAATATGCTAATGAGTTCCTGTTGGTGGGTGTGGCGTATTATGCTAATGAGTTCCTGCTGGGCTTTTTCTACAAAAAGAGCCCTGCAGTCTAAAGTATTTGGGTGAGGTAACAAAACAAAAAAAAAAGAAATCAAGATTTTTTTGGGGGGGAAGCTTAGATCATATCTTCTGTGCCCCTCAAAAGTATCTGTCAGGCCATTGTTGGGATAACAGACAGGGTAGCCTTGCACAGAAGCATCTTTATGAACTGATGCCTTCATTTGGGGTGGTGATCAAGATAATCCTTTTGAGTTGGAAATTTATTCAGTCAGTGTGCCTGTGTAAGTGTGTGGCTGAACCCAAACATTCCTCCAGATGATTGTGTGCAGGCTGCTGTCTAGATCAGTCAGCTTGGGGTCATGGTTGTCAAAAGGGCTTGTTCATATGATCAGTTTTCTTTGGCTAAAGGTAAAGGTTTCCCTTACTCGAAAGCTAGTCGAATCCGACTTTGGGGGGGGGGGGGCTCATGTCCGTTTCCAAGCTGAAGAGCCAGCGCTGTCCAAAGCCTTCTCTGTGGTCATGTGGCCAGCATGACTAAACACCAAGGTGCATGGAATGCTGTTACCTTCCCACTGAAGTGGTACCTATTTATCTACTTGCAATTTCTTGCTTTCAAACCGCTAGGTTGGCAGGTGCTAGGGCCAGAGATGGGAGCTCACTCCATCACACAGCACTAGGGTGTTGAACTGCTGAGCTACAGATCTTCCGGTCTGCAGCTTCACCATCTTAACCTCTGAGCCACCATGGCCCCTTTTCTTTGCATAGTAACCCCTTAAATTTGTTTGAACCTCTGATCAGTCTGTCCATCGAACAACTCCCAAATTGGCTTGAAATTTGGGTTGGCCTTCCTATAAAAAGGGGGAATCATATGTTAAAAATAATTTAAAAGTGTCATATCTCTTCAATGAATTCTTAATTTGGCTGCATTAGATCACAGACTAATATAAGATCTAGCTCTCTGGTACGTGGAATTTATGTTCCATGAGGAAACAACATGACATGTTCATGAAGGGTATGTTCTGATACAAGAAAGAATTCTTTGTAGATGTTGACAGAATCTGTTATTTCAGGATAATACCCCAAAAATAACGATCTCTGCAGCTTGATTGTGAAAGTATGAAACAACTTCTCCTTTGGAGACCCAGGCTATTGCTGGGGAAGGGTCAATCCCTGGTGCCTCCAAATCCAATTCCAGTCTATGTTTCGGCAGGTTAGGAAAGGCACAAATAGGTTTGGAAAAAGGCCTGCATGGTTAACAAAAAAATTAAAGGAAGCTGTAAAAGGTAAGGTTCTTTTAAGGGGTGGAAAGCTAGTCTCCGGCCCCGTTCACACGGAGCATTTGCCACGCTAAAGATACAGATGATAGGTGGATTTTCCGGGCGCGATCACACCGCAACATCTGGGAAGCGTAGTGCTCCCGTGGCTAACCTGTGGCTTCCCGCCGAAGATGCGAAGTAAAAAACTAGTACTTACGATGTACTGGGGCCCCGGTCACACGGGCCGGATATCGCGGGGGGGAGACATGGCTGTTTGCCTCGCAGGGAAATAACGCGCGACTGCGCGATCAGGCATCCCCTCGCGGTCCTTTCGAGGTCCCGTGGTTAGGGGGGAGGTGCCGATCACACGACGCGCCAAAGAACCGGCGCGGCACAGCAAACGGGGTTGTGGTTTTTTTTTTAACCTGAAGTATGCGCATGCCTCGTTGGGTGCTTGTGCGCATCCCTGGAGACTTCGAGAAAAAAAAACCTTTTCGCAATGGGGCATGGGTGGGCGCCGGATGCCACCGGAAACACGATCAGACGCCTGCCTTTGCCCTGCGTTTTCCGGAAACTAGTACCTCCGAGGTAATCAAATCAGCCAGTATCATAATGTCCCTGTATGAATCAATGGTGCAACCTTATTTGGAGTACTGTGTACAATTCTGGTCACCACACCTCAAAAAGGATATTATAGCATTGGAAAAAGTGCAGAAAAGGGGAACTAGAATGATAAAAGGGTTGGAACACTTTCCTTATGAAGAAATGTTAAAGCGTTTGGGGTTCTTTAGCTTTGAGAAACAATGGCTGAGGGGTGACATGATCGAGGATTATAAGATTATGCATGGGATAGAACAGGTAGAGAAAGAAGTACTTTTCTCCCTTTCTTACAATACAAGAACTCGTGGGCACTCAATGAAATTGCTGAGCAGTTGGGTTAGAACAGATAAAAGAAAGTACTTCTTCACCCAAAGAGTGATTAACACATGGAATTCACTGCCACAGGAGGTGGCGGCTACAAGCATGGACAGCTTCAAGGGGGAATTAGATAAACATATGGAGCAGAAATCTATCAGTGGCTGCCACAAGGTATAGATAGGAACTCTCAGTCTGGGGCAAGTGATGCTCTGTATTCTTGGTGCTTGGGGGGCAACAGTGGGAGGGCTTCTAGTGTCCTGGCCCCACTGCTGGACCTCCTGATGGTACCTGGTATTTTTGGCCACTGTGACAGAGTGTTGGACTGGATGGGCCATTGACCTGATCCAACATTGGCTTCTCTTATGTTCTTATTATGTGGAGACATAGGTAGGATACTAGCGTTGCTCTTTATTCAGCGTCACAGCTGATTCCTTCAATTACAAAATACATGTGGTGTATGCCCGTGTGAGCTTTTTCATGGACATTTCCCCTCTTTGTGCAAATGCCCATTCTGTCAGGGTTTTTTCTAGCACCTATCTGATCAGGATGGAAGTTTATGCAGCAAGTTCTGTGTACTTAAACCCCACTCCTCATTCTTTGTCAATGGAACGGGACATCTCTGTAAAATACCTCTACCGTACGAAATTGCCTCAGACAGAGTGAGATCAGTGGTTCATCTTGTCTACCATGACTTCCGGGAGCCATCCAGGGTCTTGGGCAAGGAAGGACCTTTTTCTCAACACCTGTTAGCTGAGACCCTTTAAACTGGAGATGCCAGGGATTGAACTTGGACCTGTGCTTTACCACTTGTATGTGCTCTAATGAACTGCTCCCAATTTCTCCCATCAGTTTCAGCTTTAAAGAGAAAGGCTGAAACATGGGAGCAGAAAGGCATCAGGACCTGCTACTGATCACCAGAAAATGTTTGTTGAAAGGTAGTTTAAAAGTAGCTAAATAAATCCTAGCAGGGTTTTTTTGTAGAAAAAGCCCAGCAGGAACTCATTAGCATAATAGGTCACACCCAGCAGCAGAAACTCATTAGCATATTAGGCCACACCCCTGACAGCACAGCTGATTAGCACATTAGGCCACAGCCCCATGTTACCAGAAGTGTGGTCATCCAGCCACACCCACCTTTTGCTCCTTATTCTGTTTACTTTGTTTGTTGTCAAAACGGGGCCAGGGCTCTTTTTGTAGCAGGAACTCCTTTGCATGTTAGGTCACACACCCCTAATGTAGCCAATCCTAATTAGTTTCTGCTGTTGGGTGTGGCCTATTATGCTAATGAGTTCCTGCTGGGTGTGGCCAACTCAGGAGTCAGCCGGAACTCCGTTCCTGTGCGTTCCTGCCCAGAAATAGCCCTGAATCCTAGGATTGTTTCCGATCATTCACTGTGCAAGTAAAGTTTGAAAGGCATTGGTTTCTGAAGGGAACTTTGTATTAGCAAAGATTATGTGGCCAAATGGATGGAACAAAATATGAAAATGCACCAACTGTGGAGGCAAGTGAAGTGGGGTGGGGGTTGCCCCACAGGTATCTTGAGGGTCATTTTAAATGGAGCAATGGGGCAGTTGTGCCAGGCATCACACATAGGTGGATTTGTGTTTCAGTGTTTGAAATTATCAGATCATTTCTGTTCCCAGAGAGTTGCAGTGATTAGTGAAAGTACAATCCCAGAACCAGGGGAGATTTCAGTTCTTTGGGATTGCTCACTGTTGGAATATGCAATTGCCTCCACTTCTGTCACGAAAGAGTTAATCTGTTGTTTGTTTTTACAAATAGTAGTTAAGCATAGAACTAATTAGACTCCTGCTTAGAGAAGGAGGAGGTAATATTCTTAATGAGGTGATCTAAGAGTTTTTATTGACTGATTGATAATTTAGAGAAAGTTGATGCTGTTTGTCACATACTCAAATTGGGGGGAACTTTTCTTTGTTCTGGAGAACACAAGGGTTTTAGACAAGATGGAGATCAGGAGAAGCTAGTTGTCTGTTCATTCTTTACTGTTTTCCATTTCAATGTAACTGTTCCCTTCATTTCTTTTACTTGTAAAGTTTTCTGTATAACTAAATACACATGCCTATATGCTGCCTTTATTCCGCTGTGTTTTTGATGCTCTGCTAATTTTTCCAATGCTCTCAGTTTTCTGCTCTCCATTTACTGGGGCATTGTTTTCCGTGAAGGGATCTGCTCTTACTGTCATGTTTGACCTGCACATTTAATCAACATACAATTAATTAACTCCTTTCTGTCTCCTCTCTCATATCCCCTAAGCAGCCTGATAACTTGGCTGGTAACTCCATCACCATGGTCTCCATTCAGGCTATCACCCAGCCAAGACTTGCAAGAAATCTTTACTGACTCAGCTTACATTCTTGATAGACACTGTTGCCAGGTCCTCACCCCCCCACCCCAAATCCCACTAAGCTGAGTTCTAAAACTGTCTGATCAGTGGAAGGAACCCACTTGCAGAAGGAGTGCTGTACTTTCCAAGTGCAGCCAACAGTATTGGGGGTGGTGGTGATGGTATTTCAATTTTCAAGACATAGGCTGAAATCTTAAGGACCCTTCCCTGGGATTAAGCCCCACTGAATAAAATAGGACTGACTTCTAAGCAGAACTGCTTATGATTGGCCCTATATCTTCTAAAAACACTGCTGTATTGAATTCTGATGTCAAATGTTGATTTGTTTCCAAAAAGACTGTGTGCCTGCCTATCCATTTGTAAACTGTGGGGAAAATGAAACGGGTGCAGTAAGAAATGAACATTTGGCCCCTGGGACTTTCAGAGTCTTAAAAAGAGCTTGTTCAGTTTTGTGAATATTTACATTAATTTGATTATTCAGCAAGAAAGGACAGAATGTTTGTTTCCGGCAGCACAGCGTTTGGAATACAGCTAATATCATTGTGTGACCAAAAGGGCTGTTCGGTTTCCAGGAGGCACCAAACAGCAGCACTCAGTAAAATTAATAACAATGAAAGCACATTATAGAATTCATCAATCTTTTGTTTCCGGCATTGGAGTGATGCAGTATGGTCTCTTTAGGTTACATAAGGACCATCGCTTTCATTACAATACCCTCCACACACCGTTTTTCATGGAAGGGATGGTACTTGCTCTCCTGTAATGTTAGAGGCAAGAAGGTTTGGGAAATAAGCTTATCCAAGAAGAGGATAGTACAACAATAACCCCCTCCCCCAATCTAGACAAGCTCTTAGAAACTTTCATGGTGTCAGGTCAAGCCAGTTCAGATTTTAAAAATGAAATATGAGAACAAATTAATCTACATCATTGTTTAATGGCCTATGATAGTTTTTATTGTTTGAATTTAGTGCTCATGAATGTGAGGCTCTGTTGTTGCTAGCTAAAAGAAGCATATAGCAAATGAACTATCCCCCCCCCTAATCCTTAATTCTCAGTCCACAACTGCTTCAGCTATAAAATAGCTTCCAATATCTGAACTTTGGTTATCAGAGGCAGTTATGCCACCTGCATTTGGAAATCAATCCAATTGAAGAAGGCAGGACATAACTTGGAAGTCAACATACATAGGATGGAGCTGCAAATCTCAGTGCAGTCTGGATTCATTTTGTGTATGTCATGCAGACCCATGGCAAGGTCGTAGTAGGTATGTAAATATTTCTGATTACTCATTTTGCCTTTCTCAGGAAAAAAATTAGACTAGCATCTCAGCTCTTGCCATCCCGCTAATAGTAAACACACCCCTTTGAATAGGACTGTCAAATACATATTCTTTTGCTTGGTCCTCTAGCATCTCTTAAAACAGAATAAAATGGATAAAAGATATTTAAATGTATCTCATTTATTGTCAAAAGCCATCCTACATATAGACAGTTCATATAATTCCTTTGAAAGAATTGTAGGAATACATAATCAGAGAATCAGGCGAGCCAGTTTGGTGTAGTGGTTAAGTGCGCGGACTCTAATCTGGGAGAACCAGGTTTGATTCCCCACTCCTCCACTTGCAGCTGCTGGATGACCTTGGGCAAGCCATAGTTCTGGCACAGCTGTCCTTGAAGGGGCAGTTCTTGAAAGAGCTCTCTCAGCCCCGCCTACCTCACAGGGTGTCTGTTGTGGGGAGGGGAAGGGAAAGGAGTTTGTAAGCCGCTCTGAGACTCTGAGTGAAGGGCGGGGCATAAATGAAATCTCTTCTTCTTCTCCTCAAACATTTATTTTTACTAATATTTGTATTAAATTAGCCACTGGTAATCCCCAAGAAGGATTCTGGGCTCTGTTGTGATTTATATTATTAGAAACACAGAAAGAAACCTTCCCTGCCCCGTAGAACACTAAAAAGTGCATTCCATAAAGACGTATTCCAGTGGGGTAACCTTTTTAGTTGGCTGCAGCCAAAAAAAACAAAAAAGTTCAAAAGGCATCTGAAAAGACTGTTCATTTTATTTGTGGCATTAACTTTCATGAGTCATAACTCACTTTTTCAGATGCATGCCACAGGACTCTTTGGCTGCATTGAGATATCATGACAAGTTCATTTAACAGAGGTTTTTCTGCACCTTGCATAAGCACAGTTTGTTCTGTGTACTCATGTGTCCCACCTCTCTTAATCATTCTTTCTCCTCTTGCATGTGGAGGATGAAGACTTGCCTGGTCACTTCATGGTTTAATGAAGCCATGGTGTCTGAATGAAGGCACCTCTGCAACCCAGTGTGTGTTTTCTGCTATAAGCTAGAAATCTAAAGTGAGATTTAACTGTCATTTAGTTATCACAGTCTGAATGGAGGCAAGGAAACTCTCAATTTGCTGAGGCACCTGTAAGTTCAGACATCATAGTGAACTTGAAGTTGATGACATTGGGAAATATTAATTCAAGCTCCATGTGGAGGAGGATGAGAGAGGTGGGAAGGAGCAAGGGGAGCTAGAGAGTCCTGTGGCATCTTAAAGGCTAATAAATCTATGAAGTTCATGTATCTGAAAAACTGGGCTCTGCCTCCCAAAAGCTTATACCACAATAAATCCATTAGTCTTGAAGGTACCATAAGACCCTTTTTCTTTTTTCTTTGCCGCTGTAAGGACAGAAAGCAGGAATATGGGGAAAGGAAGTTTATTTTGAAGTTTGAGCTATGAGCTTCTTTTGGAAATGTCATCTCTAAAATGTTTTGATCAGTCAAAATAATGATTTTTTAAAAGACATAATTATAATAAAACAAACTGTAATAAAAATAATGTACCATTCTTACCTGCTCTCCCTTAGTGAAGTAAGATGAGGTGCTCATTTTTAAAGGGCTTAATAAGTTTAAGATTCATTTGTTCAAGGTGGGAGCCAGAGAAGTTTCTATGTAAGATCCCCTGATGAAGCATGTAGTGAAACACGTAGGGATCTAGAAGATCTAACAAAACTGCTCTATCTTGCACCTTGTTCCTTTTTTTCTTCCTATCTTAATAAGTTTAGCCAGTTGCAAAAAAACCATGGTGGGTTTTTCTTTTCATTTCCTTTTTCCTGTCCCCAAGTAAACCATTTCTGCAGATAATCCATCTGCCCATTTGAGTGTTGGTCAATTAAGTTTGGGTAGTGGTTCTTTCTGTGATGCCAATAGTTTGTTCAAGACTCTGGATGTTTCTTCATATGCACGTTTTGCTTACAATCAGTTTCATCATGGGGTAGTCTTAAGAGTGCATGAACAGTATTTGTTCTTAAAGATGGTTATATATGAAAGAATTAGCATGCTGGAAGAATGCATACTGTTGCAAAAGGCTGCAGTTTTGTGAGTATACAGATAATGTGAGACTACGCAATAGAGTTAGATTCAGGTGGGTAGACGTGTTGGTCTGAAGCAGCAGAACAAAGTTTGAGTCCAGTGGCACCTTTAAGACCAACAGACTTTTATTCAAGGTATAAGCTTTCATGTGCATTAGGATTGCCAGGTCCCTCCTTTCTGCTGGCAGAGGGATGGAGATTCTCTTCCTAATACTTCTGGCACGCACGTCACAATGACATCATCCGGAAGTGACATCATCGTACTGGGCAGATCACCAGGGGGAAGCTCTAGCACTTGGCCAAAAACTGTATAGTACCATGCCTGTCACATGCCTGGCACGATGACATCACCTACAGCAGCTGGCCGGCGGGTAGATCCAAGGGCTGGAAATTGGGGGAAACCCTGCCTCCATCATGGGGATGGCAACCCTAGTGTGCATGCACAATTCTTAAAATACAATGAAATGGAAATTACCAGTTCATACATATAAGTGGAAGGTGAGCAGTAAATTAGCATGCAGCATAATGAAGATTTTTAACAGATTCAAGGACCAAACAGGAAAAATAAGCTTAGTTTATATGGTTACCATTTGCTTTGGTTTAATTCTGGGGGAAAACATAGTGAAGGAAATAGGTATGTCAAAATTGGAGATTGATGGGCAGATGTATCCTTAACTGTGGAATACTGGGAGCAATTAACTGAGACCCTGCCATTATGCTCTATCCATCTCCTCTCAAGCATGTTTTTCCTGTTTGATCCTTGAATCTGTTAAATATCTTCATTATGCTGCATGCTAATTTACTGTTCATGAAGAGGCAATGGACAACATCTTATTTAGGGCACCAAGTATCTTGAACTGGGTCTTCAGTAAAGGCATTACTATAAACAGTGGTTGGGAATCAGCTTTGGAAGGCAGTGCCTTGCACTAATCTAGGGTCTGAAGACCCAAAACAATCTGCTGTGCAGATTGTAGTGGCCCTTTTTGTCAAAGCCCATAGTGGAAGAAGACTCCCTGGCAGGGTGCCCTCTAAGCTGAGTTAGTGTGAGCTAGCTCACAGATTTTTAGCCTCCAGCTCAGAGATTTCCGTCTCAGCTCAGGAAGGATGGCTCCAGAGCAAACTAATTTATGCAGCAACCAAATCACTCGCTCACAACTTTAATGCCAGTAGCTCGCAAAGTAGAATTTTTGCTCAGAAGACTCCTCAGCTTAGAGGGAACATTGCTCCCTGGTAGCACACTGCAATATTTTGATTCTCTATATGGTTATATACACATCTGAGCAACCTCTGCCCTACCCTCAGCATGTCCATTTTCTGTAGTGTATCCTTCCCAGCAGGGATATGTTCCTGGAAACTTTTGCCTGTGGCACAGAAGACTGATGGGCTTTGACTTCATCTCCCTCTCCTCCCTTCCATGCAAGCATTGGAATACGAAGATGGAGTTGGCAGTGCTTGTTCCTTTCAAGGCTGGCATTCGTGTGGCCTCTGTAACACATGTGTGAGAATCTGCAGGAACCAAGGGCTTCTCTCTTCCATCACGGCCAATGAAACCATTTCATTAGGCTGGAAAGGTTAATTGCACTGGAAGCTGGCATCATCTGGGAGGCATGGTTGCTGTAAAATTGCTGCACAGCAGGAGGGCTGAAACTGACCCAGAGGAGATGGAACACTTGACTGCAGAAGCAAAGCCAACTCCACTCAATCTAGTTTTTGCATAAGAACAAACTCTTCAAATTTAGTAGAATCAGAAATAAACAAAGCCCTAGTCTCTCCTTCCATTTCTCTTACTTTTGCATCATTCTGTCAACTGACTTTTCATGCTTCATTTTTGCTTTCACTTTATAGCTTTTTAAGCCATTTGGGGGAGGAAATCCAACTTGAGAAAACCAATTGGTACAGACTATTTGTTTCAAGGGTTCCTTGAATGGAATGGTTCAGATCTGCAGATATAGACATCTGCAATAATTGTCTTCCTTTTCATACTAATCTGTGACAAGATAGGATTGCCAACCTCCAGGTAAGTCTTGGATGTCTCCAAGAATTACAACTGATCTTCAGGCTGTAGAGATCAGTTTCCCTGGAGAAAATGCCTGCTTTGGAGGGTGGACTCTATGGTATTGTACCCTGCTGAAGTTCCTCTATTCCACAGATCCTACCCTCTCCAGGCTCCACTCCCAAATCTACAGGAATTTTCTAACCCAGAGTTGTTCACAGATATCATGGCATATGACCAAACAGTCACACTTTAGTAGGCAAAACTCCTCTGT
>NW_015170887.1:930332-1039834 GCF_001447785.1 Gekko japonicus
GTTCATTCACAACACTACCATTCCCACAAACTTGAAAGGAAAACCCAACAATTCAATACATTTTCAGTAAGTTTAAAGTTGTTGTAACATAGGGTAAGCTGTTGACCACTTAGACTGTTTCGAAACCAATATAATTGTCATGGCTTTTTTCAATGAACTCTGGCCATGGTAGTCATATAAGGGAACTTTATAACAAAAGCATCCTCACAAAACTACAGTCTGTATTAGTTAAATATTACAGTTTATTTATATGTAAGGTTTGTATGCCGTCTTTTCGCCCAATCAGTTCCCAGTACCAAATTATTTTCAGTTCCAGCATATCCAGGCATCTTAGTGGTCATTGATTCCATTTTTTAATTTTGAAAGTATTTTGTTTTTCTGGTTATAAGCTACAGTCCAGAAGATGAATATTTTCAGTGTTAAAGTATGAATACCTGTCATCATCGTTGCTGATTTTCCCCCTCTTGTGGCACTGTAACAGAAACATTTTGAGTTCTAGGAAACCACACAGAGAGACATGTATTAAACAACTGTCCACTCTGCAAGTGTTTTCAAGTCTACTCACTACAGGGAAGAATCAAGGTTTGGGGATTAGGGTGAAGTCCAGGTTTTTCTTCTGTTTGTAATTTTGGTCCACCCTTGGAGCCTAATGGATCCAACTGGTTTCCAGAATGGTCTGGAGGATTTGGAGAGTTTTCACAGCAATTCAGTTGATGTCCATGTTGGGGCCTGAAATAGCAGACTCAGGCCCCATTCACATGTGGACGTAGCTGTGGAAGAGCCATGGGTGGTGGGCGGATTATTCAGGTGTGATCACACCGCCACATCTGGCAATTGGAGTGTACCTGTGGCCAACCCATGGCTTCCCGCGGAAAATGCAGAGTTAAAAACTACCTGCTTCGATGTAGTCTTTTCCATTTACTGCGTGGTGTGGGCAGGCATCTGATCAGAGATGTGCTGGTAACCTGTCACATCCAGCAGCCATCCACATCGGGCACATGCGCAAAAACGTGGTCCTGCTGTGTTTTTACTGTGTTGCCTCGCTGGTCTGATCGGCTGCTGACGGCCGGAGGACGGAGCCGTGGGGGAACGTGAGATCGCGCTATCGCGCTTCTTTTTCTCCGCAGCTAAAAGCCTCCATTCCCCTGTGGATTATCTGGCCTGTGTGACCAGGGCCAGAGTGAGGTACGGACAGAAACCCACTCCCTATGTGCTCTGCCCCTTTCAAATAGGAATACAGCCTTGCAGTTTACCCCAGAACTATAGATCCTGGAAAGTGAGCTGAGACATCTGGTCAAATCTAATAGAACATTCTATAAAGCCTATGAGGTGGTAAAGATATCGGCAAAAAAGGTTACTTCTCTACACCATTGTGTTTGTTGAATCATGCCTGGCTCAGTTATTTACATTCTGTCATAACTTTTAGAATAGAGTACACAAATACTGTTGTATGTTGTGACGGCTGCTACATGCAGTCTAGATTTTTACCTCCCCCCCCCCAAGACTTCTGGATTTTTCAAGACTTCTGAAGGAGACTGTGGTCCACCCAGCACCCACTTATGAAGAAGCCTTTATTAGATATAAGGATTTTGTCTAATTACAGCCCACATTGTGAGTAAAGTGACTGAGCTATGTGGTAGCAGAGAAACTCCAGGGCTTCCTGGATGATTCATCTGCCATTGATCTCTTTCAGCTGGGCTTTGGACCTGGCTACAGCTCAGAGACAACTTTGGCTGTTTTGGTGGATGACCTTTGCCTTTAAGCTGACAAGGGCAGCACCACTTTGTTAGGCTTTTTAGATCAGTCAGATACTTTTGAGTTTTGATACAGTTGACTTCACAGTTCTATTGAGATGCTTGGAATTGCAGGGCTGGCATTGAAGGGACAGATGCTTAAGTTGTTTTGGTCATTCTTATCTGACCAAATGCAGAAAGTAGTTGTTGCCAGTTTGGAATCTGAACCGGGGGTTCTCTTGTGATCCTACAGGAGTGTGTGTTGTTACCTCAGTTGTTCAATATCTCTGAGAGACTGCTGACTGAGAGCCAAAATAAGACATGCTGTTTTTTAAAGCTGTGGGGAATGCCTGTTTAAAAATAAAGGAAATCCTGTTTGGGCTTGGAATACTTCCACAGGGAGAGGAAGGGCTCCTGCCTCACCCCCCAGCCATTTTTATTTTGCACTGAAAAAGCATTTGGGGGGTTATTTCCTCATTTTTGCTGCTCCATGTGCAAAGAATACTCTATGCAAAGCAACAAATCTCTCCAGCACCATTTCAGAACCCTTCCACCCAACCATGGCAGCATTCCAAGCTCAAACTAGCTGTCGTTTATTTTTCAACAGACATTCCCTGCAGCTGCTGTGTGGTTGTGGGGAAATGGAGTTGGGTCTTAGGGAACCCAGATCCAAGTCTTTAGAAAAGAGCATGGGTGATTTCTCACGAGAGCTGCCTCGCAGCACAGCGCCGTTTGCCTCGACACAAACGTGTCAATTTCATACCCGAAGCTCCAGGGCTGCATTTTGACTCGGGGCTTCGCCCGATTTCCTCCGCAGTTTCGTGATCCTGGTTTTTGAGGATCATGAAACTGTGGAGGAAATCGGGCGAAGCCCCGAGTCAAATACAGCCCCGGAGCTTCGGGTGTGAAATTGACACGTTTGTGTCGAGGCAAACGGCGCTGTGCTGCGAGGCAGCTCTTGTGAGAAATCACCCCATGTCTAGTTTGGCCCTTGGATCATCCAAAGCTTTGGAACTGAGTTGCATCAATATGTTGGATGATACCCATCTCTTTAAACAAACCTCCACAAGAAGCTGACTCTATTTATGTTAATTTGCACCCCATTTTTCTCCTCCTCGGGGCCATAATGGCAACTAAAAGTTAAAAAATTTATAAAAACACATAATAATGAAAACTGAAACTAAAATATTTAAAAGCACAGACCAACAATATTTAGAACATAGGGCAGGAAGGAGGGATTATTGAGGGAACACCTCTTGTCAACGACCGTGACAGCAGGGGACAGACAAGGGTTAAGTCAGTGTTTAGAAGCTGTGGTCTCAAGTCAAGTGGTCAAGTGGCTGAGAGGGAACATGCTGAAGCTTAATGCAGACAAGATGGAGGGGATGCAGGTCAAGGAAGCCAAGGTCCTGGAAGGGGTTGTACTTCCCTCCTTAGACAGTGTGGCTTTAACATTAACAGAATCCTAACATTAGAAATTTTACTGGAAAAAAGCAGATAAATCAGGTGGTAATAATAAACAGAATTTAATGTTGCAGGATGGAATGTAGTATGAGATGAACAGAGGGAGAGAATCAGGTGGGTATCTGTGTTGGTCTGAATCAGTAGAACAAAGTTTGAGTCCAGTGGCACTTTTAAGACCAACAAAGTTTTATTCAAGGTATAAGTTTTCATTTGCAAGCACACTTCTTCACTGTATCTGAAGAAGTGTGCTTGCACATGAAAGCTTATATACCTTGGATAAAACTCTGTTGGTCTTAAAGGTGCCACTGGACCCAAACTTTGTTCTAGAGAGAGAGTGAATGAGAGGTTATGTACACAGAGTATAGGTAAAGGTAAAAGTTTCCCTTGCTTGAAAGCCAGTCAAATCCCACTCTAGGGGCCGGTGCTCATCTCTTTTTCCAAGGCAAAGAGACAGCACTGTCCAAAGACATTTCCATGGTAATGTGGCCAGCATGACTAAATGGCGAGGCACATGGAATGCTGTTACCTTCCCACCGAAGCGGTACCTATTTTTCTACTTGCAATTTCTTGCTTTTGAACTGCTAGGCTGGCAGAAGACACAGAGTATGGCAGGTGATAAAGAGGCACACAGAGACAAAATTCTGTATTATCCAACAGAGCTTCTCCATTACTTTTTTGTAATAATAATTAGAACTTATATAGCACTTCTAGTGTCTGAAGAGCTTCATATGTATGCTATTATTGTAATCCTTACAATGGTCCCTGCCACATGGCAGGAAAAACTATGGCTGAAGTGCGGCTAATCTGAGCCGCACCAAACTAGAGACGCCGTGGCGGGATCCCACGGATCCCCTGAGCCGCGGCGCCGTTGCTCTCCAGCATCATCAGATGCCGGGGAGAAAGTGACGGTGGGGGGGGGGGGGGCTGGGACAACAGTGGCACATGCGCAGTTCGGCCAGGAGCCGGGGATGCACCGGCGAAAGGACGCGCCGGCGATCCCACGGCCACACTTGCCGCGGCCTTTCCGGATGAACCACCCAGGTAGGTGGTTCTTTTTTGTTGCGGGGTTTTGGGCGGGAGGGACGGATCGGTGACAGGCAGGCAACGCTTCCCAGATGTTGCCGTGGGATCGTGCCCATTTGCCGCGCATCCGTTCCGTCCCTCTCCCGGCCCAAATCCTCGCGTTTGACCGGGGCCAATGATCCCATAAAGAAGGTCCATGTTTGACAGGGTGGAGGCTGCACAATAGTCACTCACCTAAGGACCTCTAGCAAGTTTACTGCAGAGGCAAGATTTGAACCTGCAGTCTCCTGAATCACAGCTCATTCTCCAGCTCCCATCCTAGGTGTCCCTCTATGTTATGGGATGAGAAGCCTTATGCGGTCTAACAACCAACTATCCAAGCACTTTCTTCCTTACTATCTTAATACTGACCCAATCTGTAGAACATAGCACCTTATCCTCAGTCAGAAACATTTTTGTTGTTGTTCAGGCGCACAGTCGAGTCCGACTCTTCACAACCCCATGGACCATATCACGCCAGGCCTTCCTGTCTTCCGCCGTCCTCTGGTGTTTGTTCAATTTCAATTTACTTTTCCTTAAAAAGCAATTCTTGGACATCTATCTTGAGGAAGATATTTGTTTTATTTGGAAGCTCACATACTGTATTATAAACATTATTAGTTGATCCTTAAAGAAAAGTTCTGTTTTTGTTTGTTTATTTTACTGACCCTGTCAGGGCAATTCAGCTGACTTAAATGCAAGTGATCTGTGGAGCTGTGGTTCAGTCTTCATGGTTCACTCTGTAAAAGTGGAAAATAAGAGCCTCAGGTACCGCACTGAAGGACAGAAGTATGTATGTGCATTCCACTGGTGGGGGGGGGGGAGAGGGAGGTTGAGAGAGAATCTGGTCAGAATGTCTCCGTGTCAGGAGGGCAATGTGATGCTTGGAAGTGGTTTTCCCATGTGTATCAGGATCTCAGCAGGACGGGTGCAGCAAAGAGCTCTCTCTTTATTACAGTGTGTGTTTTATCTCTGCAGTTCTCGTGCAGACGTAGTTTAAAGATCTCTGCTCAATACCATTAGTGTATCTCTGCTGATGGCCCTTTATAAAATTGATTAGAAACTGGGCTTTTGCATGTGTGTGTGTGTGTGGGCTCTAATCTGATTTGAGTCCGAGATGGTATCTTTAATTCAGTGCATCGTGGCAACTAACTCACGAACTTCACCGAGAGTCAGGGCCCCTAATTTAGTTTGAGAATACATTAGCAAAACAAGCTCAGAAGGCCCCCTTTGGGAGGGGCCCTGTGGGGGAGCTAGGGTGGGGGAGGTCTGCTTGATAGAGAACTGCAGATTTAAACCAAGATCCCTGAGCGTGATATTCCTGCAGTGGTTCCCAGGGATGAAAAAATAAATAAAAGAAGCTTGATTGATTGCCAGTCCAGCACAAACAAATGGCCAGCAAAGTGAACCTACAAGCAGTATTAACCCTGTGCACCCCAGGAAATGAAGAACCCTCAATGGATTGTGCTGACAGCATTTTTTCCACTCTGTTTTTATGTTCACAGGAGTGCACACCCATACACAAACCTGAACACGCTGGCCTATATAGCTTTCCCTAAGCAAAACTTTAATTAAAAATCATATTATCACCGTGGCACCACCACGGGGGGGGGGGGGGGGGCTGGCTTCTTTGGGACTTTATATACCCTCTTGGGTGTGCTGTTACTGAGGAAAATGTGAAGGGAAGCTGGTAACTGGTCCTCCCTTACTCCGCTATACAGAGTGATCACTCAATTCTGTTGATCCTTCTGATTGCTAAACTAATTAGGGATACTCTTTGTGCAGTCTCTCTCTCTCTCCTTCCCTTTATTCAGTGTTCCCTTTTAAAGCTGAAAGTACGCAAATGGAAAGTGTAGTGCCCTAAGAATATGCTGCTGAAATTAATGGCAGTGGGGGAGGGGACCTCCATGAGGACTGCATCCATACAGTGAAGATTTTCTGTTATGCACTCTTTGCCTTGAGGAATTCAGAGGCATTCCTAATGATAATAGAACACCTGTACAATGATATTCTCTGTGCTTTCCTTGGTATCCCTTTATGCCTGTCACCCCCCCCCCCCACTCCTGCACTGTTGGAGGGATGTTTGCTAAACCAGTATTAATACTGTGGTATTATAATGCTATAGCAGTACAGCAAGTACTAGTTTTTTTTTTTAAGTCTGCAAAAGATCTGCAGGTAGCACAGGGTGGGAAGTGGCAAGCTCAAAGTGATACAGAGGGAACATGGCACTGATGTCGGTGGGGGGCTTCAAAATGTGCAGTTTTTAATCCAAATAGTAGGCAAACCTACTTTGATCTTTCAGGGAAGTTTGTACCAAAGCAGGTTTTTCTTGGGTTGCCAACTACCAGGTAGGACCGGGAAATCTCCTGGAGTTACAATTGATCTCCAGACTACAGAGATCAACTCCCTTGGAGAAAATGGTTTGCTTTGGATGGTTGATTCTATGGCATTATACCCCACTGAGGTCCTTCCCCTCTCCAAACCCCAGCATCCCCAAGCTTCACCCCAAATATCCAGGAATTTCCTAGCCCAGAGTTGGCAACCCTGTTGAGAATGATGAGGCAGCGGAATGCCTGGAAGGGGGATGACTTTATGATGATGTCCTGTGGACACACCAAAAGATGTCCAGTTTGGTAGGCAAAGCAGAGCAAAACATTTGCATGCCAGAAGTTGTGGGCTTATTCTGCCAGCTCATAATGGGGTTAGCACTGCTGCATGGGATAGCTTTTTTTAAGGACAAAAGAACCTGGGAAGTACACCAGGGAAAGTGATCTCCAGGGGTCATTTCCTGCGGGAGTGCACTGGAGCGGAGCTCCGGCAGTAAGGAGCCCAGGGGGCGGGCACATGCAACAAGCCCCGCCCCCTGCTCCCAGCAGCCCTCAGTCAGGCCACGAGGAGCAAGAAGCAGCCCGGTAAGTTGCAGAGTCCCCCCCTGGCCCACCTTCAGGTACAAGCTCTCCCTCCTCTGTGAGGGCAGATTTGCGCGTGTCCCCCCCATTGCTAGCAATCCATAACAGTCCAGTGGCACCTTTAAGACCATGTTTTATTCAGCTCTCCCTCCTCTGTGAGGGCTGATCTGCACGTTCCCCCCACCAATAGCTAGCAATCCAAAACAGTCCAGTGGAGCCTGAGTGGTGGGTGTTGCCTTCTGACACACTTCCGGTGATGTCATGGGGTGTGGCATATGCTAATGAGTTATGCTAATGAACTCCTGCACCTCTTTTTCTACGAAATTACCCCTGGTGATCTCATATCCAATGAAACAGACGAATAAAAATTAAATGTTTATGGAATGGCAGCGCATTAATCTAGGAAGGGGGTAGGGTTAATTTTGCTGGTTCTTGCTACTTTCTTCTCTTTAAAGGGCTCCAGGATAACTCTTTCCTTTCTTTGAAACTTAACAGCCTACAAGCCATATGTAGGAATAGTTATGTAATTTACAACTGCATAGATAAATATGGCTAAATCACATGTGCACTTTTTTATCTTGCCTGACAACAAAATCTTTAGTTTCTGTTGTTCTGAAATGTTTTGTAGATGGTCAGTCCAGGGAGTAATATATTTGTTACGAAATGAGGTACAACAGGGGCAACTAAAAAGGATATGGGCATTTGAGTCAATATGGTCTTTACAATAAATACAGAATCATTTCTCAGGCATGATTCTACTAAATGGCCTTCATCTCAGCAGAAGGTAACTTTTTCATTAAGCCCCTTGCATTTAGACTCAGGCTTTGAGTTAATTGGGCTAAGCCAAGTTCCCAACTAGGAATCAGCTGTTACTAATTGCAGTAAAGTAGAGTATTAGGTTCACGGAGTGATAATCTGAACTTGATGGCATGGTACAAATCTGAGGGAGTCCAAGTTCTAGCTGCACCATGGCTGAGGGTACACTGGGGGGAAAAGAGATAATCTTATGGAAGAAAGTCAAGAGGATCCAGTGGTCCGTTGACCCAGATTGGGGCAGCATAGAGCAATTTGAGGAGAATGATGCCCTTATACAGGGGTCATTTTGTAGGAAAAGAGCTGCAGGAGCTCATTAGCATATGCTTTGCTAATGAGCTACTAGGCTATTAGCATATGCCACACCCCCTGACATCACCGGAAGTGATGTCAGAAGGGGAAGCAAAAAGGGGGGGAAGGAACCTTCAAAAGCCTCCCCTTCCCTTCCCCAACTGGCCTGCGGGGGGGGGGGTAAAGAGAGAAGGGTTTTAAAGTTTAAACCCCTTCTCACTAGAATTGGGTCACAGAAGGAGGAAAGAGGGAAGGAAAGAGAGAGAGAGAGAGAGAGAGAAGGAAAGAAGGAGGAAAAGAGGGCAAGAAAGAAAGAAAGAGAGAAGGAAAGAAGGAAGGAAAGAGGGAAAGAAAGAGAGAAGGAAAGAAGGAGTGAAAGAGGAAAAAGAGAGATGGAAAGGAGGGAATGAAAGAAAGAGAGAAAGAAAGAAAGAAGGAGGAAAAGAGAGGAAGGAAGGAAGGAAGAAAGAGAAGGGCAAGAGAGAAAGAAAAGGAGGGAAAGAAGGAGAGAAGGAAAGGAGGAAAAGATGGCAAAGAGATGGGGGGAGGGAGGGAGGCTCTCCCACCCCCATTAAGCCCCCGCCACCCCAACCCCCGTGGATCCCTTACTTACTGATTTGGCAAGGGCCCGGGGAAGCCGGCTGCGGGGCTCTCTGGGTCCCCCAGGCCGCAGCGCTTCGGCGCAAGCCTGGGTAAACCAGCTGCAGGGCTCTCCAGGCCCCCCAGGCTGCAGTGCTTCTGTGCGGGCCTGGGGAAGCCAGCTGCGGGGCTCTACAGGCCTCCCCCCGGCTGCAGCGCTTTGGCGTGGGCCCGGGAAAGCCGGCTGCAGGGCTCTCCGGGCCTCCCCCGGGCTGCAGCGCTTCAGCACGGGCCCAGGAAAGCCAGCGGCGGGCCTCTTCAGGTCTCCCCCAGGCCGCAGCACTTCAGTGCGGGGAGCTGGGGGTGGGGCTTGCTGCCGCCATCATTTGCACCCACTCCTGGGCTGCCGGAGCGGTGCTCCAGTGCACTCCAGCCCCAAACGACCCCTGCCCTTATATAACTTTAACAGAAGAAGAATAAATTGGCCACCTTTGGTGCAAAATTTTTTTCTTGAGAGTGATGAATGTGTTTGAGACCTTCAGTGGAGGAACATTGGTCCTCTAAGAGCCTTTCCAATCAAAATGCCCCTTCCTGCAAGGGTATGTTATAATGCAGAAGTAAAGCCAGCTCCAATAAAATCTGTCTTCATGGGAAGGGAGTCTTTTATAAAAGAGAAAAGAAACACCAGTTGGAGAGCTGTTTGTATGCAAAGGCTCAATTTATCTCCTAAAGAAACCTTGGCATTTTCCCCTTCACAAACATTGTCCTCTCCCCCACAGTGTTTTACTGTACGTTGCAAGTAGACTATTTGTGGATTCATGACTCACGGTTTCACTTATTCGTGGCTGGATTGTATAATGTGGTTTCCACCCTGGTTTTACTCCTGCTCTGCCACCATCGTAATAATTGTATCAATAAATTCTGCAAGAAATATTTGTGTATTGTGCAGCTTGGTTTTTTTTAAATGTAAAAATAATTCATAGGTGAAAATATATGAATCCAGTTTATGGATGAAGTTTTATATCAATAGTTATTAACATTTAATCCACTATCATCCACCAAGTATACCACCATCTCATCAAATCACAAGTTAGCACGCCAAAGAAGGCAACTTTTTATGTAGGTATATTTATGATATAGGTAGACAATATACAGATCTCAGGCATACAGAGACCCATTGTGGTGTAGTGGTTAAGAGTGCCGGATTAGTATCTGGGGGACCCAGCTTTGAATCCCTACTAGTGCTACGGAAGCTTGCTGGGTGACCTTGGGCCAGTCACACTCTCTCAGCCTAATCTACCTCACAGGGTTGTGAGGATAAAATGGAGGAGAGGAGAATGCTGTAAGCCACTTTGGGTCCCCATTGGGGAGAAAAGAGGGGTACAAATGAATTAAATAGATAAAAACATATACTCAGACCCTTATGCCTGGTGGCCATCAGTCAACTCCTTAATGTTAGGCTTGATTCCTATTTGCTGTGTGTTACTTTTTTAAGGGCCTGGGGAAGAAATCTGGGATTTATTCTCAGGGTGGGATGAACAGTACAAAACATCCCTGGTGATCATAAGTCATTGAAGGTAGGAAGAAGAATCTGCTTAAAATAATAAAATCTAGTATGAAATGCCTTCCCTCAAAGAATCTTTATTTTACATACTATCAATATCTGAAGACTTACTTTTTTCTTCTTTACTGGCTCGCAAACTTACTATTTTGTCTTTTTTATTTTGTCATTTGTATTACTGTGCCTTAAAAAACAAAAACACTGAACTCATGAAAATTGGCAGTGATTCATATAAATTGGACTATTTTTAACAATTTCAAACTTTACTTGGCAATCTTGAACTAGTTCCCTATCTTCCCAGTGACCATGCTTAGCCACAGGATACTGTGTTTGCAAAGTAGTTGATGGTGAACACCCAAAACTCTCTGTGTCTGGCAGATAACATCACACCAATGTTTAGTGAATTTCCTTGTTTCCACCTTCCCCCACAAACTGCAGCAGTCAGCTCTTTTGCGTCTGTGGATTGCACCAATGAATTTTAGTTCTCCACCTATATTCCCTATCCAATCAGCACTACACTGCAGAGAAATAATCCAATTTTCTTTGATTATTAATAATTACTCCCTGCTGCTATTTTTTGAGTCGATTGATTAAAATAAACTATGATCTGACAGGATACTCTATACCTCATAACCTCACACCTTCCTTCTCTGTAACTCGTATCTGCTTTAATATTCCAGGACTGGGGAGGGGAGAGAAAGTAGAGCTGGGATGATGTTTATGTTAAAGGACAAATTCTCAAAACCAGTAACTAAAATAATACAGAATTTAATTCCCTGACCACTGCGTAGCTGTAACCTATTACACTGATCCAGGATCAAGAAGTCATCTAATAAAGTGAATTCAAAACAATCTTGGGTGCTGGTACCTCTCTTTTGAAATTAGCCATTGAATAAGCTGCCATGGTGTATCCCTTTGACTATTTTAACAGAATTCAGCAGTTTTAAATCTTGGGTTTTTTGGTTGACATGTGCTAATGTACAGGATTAGCCCACCCAGGCCAGTCCAGGGATTGGAGGGAATCCTGTACTTTTCAGTACATTAAACAACAAACCACGAGATGGTCTATACCCTCTCGGGTTTTCAGAACAATATGCCACCAGAATCTCTTTTCAATAGTCCCTGCTTTTCCTACGGGAGAGATTCCAAACCCTTAGTTGGCATCTGGGACAGAACACATTAGCAACTCAACCCAGAGATGCACGCTTTTAACCCTCCAAGGGTAGCATATATGGTGAGCGTTTAGGCACAGGACTTAGACTTGGAAGTCAAGTTACAACATCAAAGCCAAATTAGCAACAAAAAGGATCTTTATTCAGTACAGAGCACAGCAACAGACTACCAGAGATTACAAAAATAACAAAGGCTAGGGCTGTTTGCCTTAACTAAACATTAATGATTCATAGTTACCAAGTCAGGAACCTTCATCAGTCCAAAATAGTCCAAGTACCAGGGGATTTTGAGGAGAAATCCCATTTTTGCACAACCATGTGCTCCAGTTCACATGTCATGCCTGCCCCTGCTGATGTCATGCCTGCCTTTGCTGATGCCCCTGAACAGGCTCCTGAGGACCCTGAACAGGCTCCTGAGGACAGTACTGCAGCAGAAAGGCAAAGACTGGATCCTGTAGCTGAAAGCTATCTAAGTGGTGAGGAGGATAGAGCCTCCCAGGGAACACCTGCAAGGGATCAGTCTCTGCTGCAGCCCAGTAATTCATCATCAGACTCGCCTCCACCTGTAACCAGGCTCAGGAATGTAAGAAGACAACAGCTGAGAGAGCAAAGGCAGAATGCACGCATGCGTGCCAGAAGATCTCTTAGCCCTGATTACTGACAGGATCCTGTCCTCACTCCTGGCTAGCTAATGAGTTGATTAGCTAGCACTGTATATATGCAAGTCTGTTGCCAGCAGTCATTTGTGCTGGCAACGTCGTTTGTTCAGGACCTGAATCCTTGCATCTCTGCTCCAGACCTTGTGGAATTCTTCTCGGCTTGATCCTTGGCTTTTGACCTTCGGCTTTGTTGACCCTGCGTTCATCTCTGACTCCTCTGGTATTGTTGTGATTTATGGACTTGAAACTTTGGTATGTCTGACCCTGCTTTTGGACTGTGATTTAAACCTGCTTGAACCTGTGGTTTGCCCGGCTTGACCTCGGACTGTTCCTGGACTTTTGCTTGCTTGTGTCACGCCCCCTGGTCCTGCTGTGACATCACAAAGCAACTCTTTGTTTTCCAAGAGACAGCATTTCCAGGCATCATAAAACAGACAATGACAAGAGGAAGAAGGGAGAGCTAAGAAACTCATTCCCAGAGGGATCAATCAATTATAGCCCAATTCCAGACACAAATTAGCTGTGGCCATCAGCCAATTGCAAGTGGGCATGGGTGTGCCCAATTGTTGGTTGCCATAGCTGCAACACAGGAATGGCTAGAAGTTTGGAGCCTCTCCTGCAGTCAGGGGACCCAAACTCCACAGCTTCTTCATTGCCTACGTGACAACACTCATGTGAGGCCTAGTGTGGAGCCTTACAGTCTAGCTTCTAGCATGGAAGTGTGAAGAATGTGGGTTATAAAGTTGTTCAGGCCATCTGGCCTCACCATTTGGCTTGCAACAGGAAATAAGGCGCAGCATGTTATCAGAAAGACATCACAGGAGAAGGCAGGAGACTTTTAGAAATCAATATTTCTATACAGCTAAATTTATCCAAATTTTCTTCTTTTCCTGTAAAGGGGCTAAAACCTACCTAAACATCCTGTTGTAAAATGGACCCCTGCAGGCATCTTCATTCAGTCAGTAGGATGAGAAATTTATTTAGCTGGCTGGAGATCTTAAATGATTAGTCATTGATTGGGGAATTCAACCCTCCAGCCTTATTTCACCCACCCACCCCCACACTGAATAAGATTCCTTTTTGCTGTCACCAGAAGCTTGTATAAATATTCCATTTTAATCCCTCTTAGAAGCTCTTATTCACTCCAGTCTTTCTTGAGTGCAGTGGTAGGAGTCTAGTCTGTTTTAGTAAATAACCCTTTGGTACCTTGTTAAGTATGTGCCCAATTTAGGCTCTTATATGGTGAAGAATGACCAAAATAAGACATCAGTCTTATAAGCAGAAAATAATTACTTGTAATTTGAAGATGGTTTCAGAGGGTAGCCATTTTCTTTATCCTGGCATACCCACCCCTTCTTCAACTGCTCTAAAATTCTGCTTTTTGGTTCCATAATTTTACCTGATATAGGTTTGGATCCATTAATTTTCCATTAATGGAAAGCACTTCTGCCTTGGGGAGTGGAACAGAACTTTCAAGCCTCTCCTCTTCTCACTGCAGCCCATTAATCTCCCTGAAATGCTGCCCCTGGAGGACAGGGGACCCTCAGAAATGGCATAAGGGGCAAATCAGGTGACTACAGCAGGAAAGGGGGCATTGGTAGAAATGATGCCTCTACTTCTGCCAGTGGAAAACTTACTCAGGATTCAGCCCATACTTTCCCATAGTTTCTGCTGTCTAGTTTAACTGATTCTGACCAGTGCTTCAACAAGACCCTTTTGTTTTTAGTCCAGTAATTTATTCACACATCAAATGCAATTCATCTAGTCCAGTGATCACCAGTATTATATGCATAGCTACTATGGTGCCCATCAATGTGTTTCCTAGCACCAATATCCTTCTTCCCCAAAGCATCTCTTCTCCATTTATAGCTTTCCTCTGCCTCACTGGAGCAGGAGATCCTGAGAACAGCAACCTTTATTTACAGGGAAGACCCATTAAAAACAGCTGTCTCCATCATGGGAGGATGTTTGGCTTGGAACCTTCCAACATTTGTGATAGGCCCTGTGGTAGCCATTTTGTGGTGGGACATACTGCCTGTTTTCAAAATCCAAATGTGTCCACAGGCTCAACAGTGCTAGAGATCCTTGTTCTGGTCTGTCTACTTCCTAGCTGAAGGTTCACCTTGGGAACTTGTTTTTGCATCCTTTGTACTATCCAGAAAAGGGTAACTTTTGAACACTGGCAGAGTACAAATTCATCCTTTCTTTTAAATAAGTTAACTGTGTGGTGAGTGTTACTTCACCATACATCTTGTGCAGGGACTGGTAGCATTCACTCTGCTGGCATTTGCCTCTGTGGAACATTTGGTTGTGTTTTCTTGCAGCCCTCACCTGGATAGCCCAATCTTGTTATTTTATTTATTTATTTATTTATTTATTAGTATTTACCCTGCCCTCCCGCCTAGGTGGCTCAGGGCGGCTTACAATAGTTTAAAAACCAGTATAACAATTAATACAATATCAAGTCTTAAACAATTAATATGATATCTAGTCTAAAACAGTACAATCAATACATTATCCAAGTACAGCTTATTAAAAATTTAAATTAAGATGTGGCGGCCATCTGTTATAAAGTGCTAGAACAGTCAGTGTGGTCTGAGCTATTAAAACGCTTGCCGGAACAGCTCGGTCTTTACCGCTCTACGGAATTGTTGAAGATCCCTCAGAGCTCGAATTTCATTTGGGAGCTGATTCCATAGTACTGGTGCAGCTAGGGAAAATGCCCTAGTTCTTGTCGATGTTAACTTAGCGTCCCTAGGGCCAGGGGGGACCAAGCGATTTTGCAACTCGGATCTCAGTGCCCTTGGGAGAACGTACGGGGATAGGCGGTCCCTCAGGTAGACAGGCCCCAGACCATTTAGGGCTTTAAAGGTCATAACCAGCACCTTGAAGCGTATCCGGAATGCTATTGGCAGCCAGTGCAGCAACCTCAGTACAGGTTGGATGTGCTCCCTCATGGGGAGACCCATCAGCAACCTGGCCGCGGCATTCTGCACCAGCTGCAGCTTCCAGAGCTGCCCCAAGTGCAGCCCCATGTAGAGAGCATTGCAGTAATCCAACCTTGAGGTAACCATAGCATGGATCACTGATGCCAGATCGTTGCTTTCGAGGAAGGGGACCAGCTGCCTGATCAGCTGCAGGTGGTAATAGGCTGCCTTGGCAGTGGCTGCTACATGGGCCTCCATTGTCAAGGAAGCATTCAGGAGCACTCCCAAACTCCTGACCCTCAGAGCTGACACCAATGGCACCCCACCGAAGTCCGGAAGTGGGACCCCTACCCCCATATCACTCCGATCCAGGCATAGGACCTCCGTCTTCGTCGGATTCAGTTTCAGTTGACTCAGCCTAAGCCAGCCTGCTACATCCCGCAATGCTCGGTCCAGATCTTCCGGGGTAGAGCCAGACTGACTGCCCCAACAGCCATTGCAGGGCGAGCCCCCGAATCCCCACGTCGGTGAGGCGGTGGGCAAGCAACTGGTGATCGACCATATCGAACGCCGCCAACAGGTCCAACAGCAGGAGCACCGCCGTCCCGCCCCAATCCAGGTGCCTTCGGAGATCATCCATGAGGGCGACCAGTGCTGTCTCAGTCCCGTGGCCCGACTGGAAGCCGGACTGGAACGGATCTAGCATGGAGGTGTCATCCAGAAAGGCCTGCAACTGTATCGCCACCACCCTCTCTATTAATTTGCCCAAATAGGCAAAATTGCCCAAATAGGCAATTTGTTACATCTTGGAAGTTAAGCAGGGTCAGTCCTGGCTAGTATTTGGATGGGAGACTTCCAAGGAATAACAGGGTCGTGATGTCACTTGGAGGCAGGCAACGGCAAACCACCTCTGAATGTCTCTTGCCTTGAAAACCTTATGCCATATGTCAGCTGCAATTTGATGGCAAATAAAATTCTTGCAGGGAACGCATATCAGACCCATTGTGTCCTGGACCATCCTTCAACCGGTGAGCCATCCTGAAAAGATCCTTTCTTTGCAGTCTTGTCAGAGTTTGCTGTAGTGATTAAACTGCCAGTTTGCTTTGAATACTTACACAGAGAGATTGCCTGATAGATCATTCTGCTTTGCCCTGAAATCCTATCCCATATTCTGAGGCTCTACAGGGGCAGGAGAACTTTAACACATTTGCAGATTTGCCAGAAACATAAAAAACTCAGCAAAACTGTGAACACAAATAAAAGTGGGGGGGGGGGAAGCACTAGCAGAACAGAAATGTTTGCTTGGGATTAATGCTGGGTCAGGACCAAGCACCAGCTGTTCTCAGAGTTCAATCTAAATAATCCTCTGGTTTGTGGAGCTGGTCCTTTTGTGGGCCAATTCAGGCCTAGCAGTTGTTTGTGCTTTGTAACCTTGAGGCTAGATTACTGCAATACACAACTTGAGGTGACCATTCTTGGCATTTGGAAGCTTCAACTGGTGCAGAAAATATCGGCCAACTCCTGATGCTTTAGTGTTTTATTGGCATCTTTCAGGCTTAACTAAAATGTTCCATAAAAGTGGCCTAATAGCTTGGGCATTATGTCTTAAAGACCAACTTGTTCCCTGTATTCCATTGTGATCTTATGTCACCTGTATATTATTTGTACACCATGCTTTCCCACAAGAACAGCTGTGCAACTCCCACTCCATGGGGACTTACCCGTGCCTGAGCCTGAACATTTTTTTTTTAAAGTATAAATGCCATATTTTAATTTGGGATGTTTTAAAATGGCTGAGGTTCAGCAAAACCAGTTTTATTGTATTATGTTATATTTTATTATTTTAGTGTTAACAGGTATTTTTGTATGGGGTTTATCAGACTTTTAGTGTTAGCATTGTAGCTCTGTCCTGACCGGGATAGCCCAGGCTAGTCCAATATTGCCAAATCTCAGAAGCTAAGTAAGGTTGGCCCAGACAAGTATTTGTATGGAAGACCTCCGGAAAATACCAGGGTTGTGACCAATGCTCTCTCTAAGCTGTGGGGTCTTGTGAGCAAAAATTCTACTTTGTGAGCAACTGGCATTAAAGTTGTGAGTGAGTGATTTGGCTACTGCATACATTAGTTTGCTCTGGAGCCAACCTTCCTGAGCTAAGACAAAAATGTGTGATCCAGAGGCTAAAGAACTTGAGCTAACTCACACTAACTCAGCTTAGAGGGAACACTGGTTGTGGCATGGAGGCAGGCAATGGCAAACCACCTCTGAACATCTCTTGCATTGGAAACCCTATGGGGTCACTGTACGTCAGCTGTGACTTGAGGGCATTTACCACCACAACCGTAGCTCTTGGGATGGGCAAAGGAGAGCATGTCATGTTAACCCTTTTCCGTTTAACTGTTGTGAAGTCAGTGCAACTATTTATGTTATGTTAGTGAATTCAAATAGCCTTCTTTTTTCTGGAAGGATTTATTGAGACCAATGACACACTATGGGCATCGCCCTAACAATACCTTAGTCAATGGGTTTACAATGGTATAACTCTGTTTAGCTTGCATTATAAAGCCCTGCCTCCAAATGTTTTAGGATGGTGACTAAGCACAACACCAGAGTATCTGGAAATACAACAGTGCCAAGCCACACTATGCCCATGCTGGGGCAGTGTAACTGTGGCACCGGCAATGGAAATGAGCAGTGCCAAGAGTGTGTTGGGGGTGGACCAGGACTTAATTGCTAAAATTGGCCCCCTTCCTTTGGCTTACCAGCTCTTCTGCTGCAGTGGGATACCTCCCGACCCTGGTCCCCAGTTTCCAGTACAGCAGCAGGAGAAAAATGGGGAGAGGTGCTTTTGTAACAATGCTGTGATGTCACTTCAGGTCATGCCATGATGTTCTAGCAACCCCCAAAATCTCTATGGTAAAACCATAGATATTTGGAAGATTGCTAGAGTGTCACAGCAACATGTGACCAGAAGTGATGTCATGGCATTGTGTGATGTCATGCAGTGCCTACCCCTGAACCTAGAAGCTGGCAAACTTATCTCTATTGAAAACTGGAAAATAGCAAATGTAAGACTGATTAAAAACAATAGGTCCAGAGGAGATCCAGGCCACTTATTCTAATATCTGTTCTGGGTAAATGAGCAGAACTCTTAGTAAAGATAAAGCCTTATTTTTTAAAACAAATAATTTTTATTATTTTCTAATAAGATAAAGCCTTATTGAGGGGAAATCTGCATGGCTTCTATAAAGGAAGTCATGCTTCATCAGGGTTATCCAGAAGACATTATATAGTTGGATTTCAAAATGCTTTCAAAATGGTCTCTCACAAACACTTCTGAGTAAATTTAACAGTGATGGGATAGGAGGATGGCTCTTCTTGTGGATTAAAAATTGGTTAGATGACAGGAAGGAAGCAATAACTGACAAGTCAAATAATAAATGCACAGATTAAGATATATTTGAAGGAAAACAAGGACAGTTTTCACAGTGGAGGGAAGTGAGCAGTGTGGTCCCACAAGGGTTGTTATTGGGACATGTGCTATTAAATTTGTTCATGAATGATCTAGAATTAGGGGTGAGCAGTGTGGCATGTAAGTTTGGAAATAGATACGAAATTACTCAGTATAGTGAAAACCAGTGCTGATTCAGTAGAGCTCTAAGGGGATCTCTTCAAAGTGGGTGAGCAAGCAACAACATGGCAAATGAAATTCAGTGCTGTTAAATATGAGATAATGAACATTGGAGCATTGAAAACATAACTTTAAATATGTGCTGATGGAGTCTGAACTGGCAGTGATCGAGAAGGAAAGAGATCTTGAGGTTTTAATGGATAGCTTGATGGAAATGTTGACATAGTATCAGCAGAAAAAGGCTGGGGATTATTGTTATGGGACTGAAAATAAAATGGCCAATACTGTAATACCTTTGTATAGATCTGTGGTGTGGCCTCATTTGGAAAAAGATAATGCGGAGCTGTACAGGGTCATATCTCTGTGGCCTCCTATTGTGCCTACTTAGAATACACATGAGACACACATAAGAGCAAAGAAGGGAAAACTTGCTGGGGTAGCCTATGCCTAACACTACTGTGTTCAGATCCCTCACAGGTACTCCACCCCAGGACACAGACACCAAAGGGGAGCCTCCAGTGGGTGAAGCAAGGAGAATGCACCTCGCATAGGTGAGCAAGGGGGAAACCCTGCCCCAAGGTGTGACTTCTGCAAATGCTTTCTCATGCCTCCTCCTGCCCACTTGGTGTATCTGCCCAGCAGCCTTTCCTCCTTAACAGTTGCTACCAGTAAGTACGTACAGTGCAGAAAGGGGGCATCCCCTTGCAGATATGCTAGCAGCACTGGACTGGGTAGTCACTATAATATTATGCTGCTGTAACCTGCACTACAAGCAGGGGTCATTTCGTAGAAAAAGAGCTAGGGGAACTCATTAGCATAACTCATTAGCATATGCCACACCCCCTGACATCAGGGGCCCGGAGGTGGACCTGCAAGGCCAGCGGGAGTGCGAGGAAGCCCCGCCAAGGCCCTCCCTGGCTCCAGGCAGGCAGGGGTGGGGAGAGGTGGGGAGGAAGCAACTTACCCTCCCTCTTCTCCTGCCTCCTCCTGGCTGAATGAGGGCTGGAAGCGGGGCGGCCGGAAGCAGGGGGCGGGGCTTCGTCATGTGCCCCACCCCCCTGCACCTCACCCGGGGGAACTGCGTTCCTCCGCGTTCCCCCCCGAAATGACCTCTGCAAGTAGGGGATGTAGAGAACAAAATAGGCCTGACTGACTTCCAGCTTCTCCACAGTATACAAGGCTACTTTTTTTTTCTTTTTATTAACAGGCAGTATAAACAGATAACTCTAATTTTATTTAAAAACCATGACTGCCACAATGAAGAATATACAGTTCACGAATAACTTAAACCATATCCCATATACAAGGCTACTTCTGATCTACGTGTATTTGAGAGGCTATCATATAGAGGATGGAGCGGAGTTGTTTTATTTTGTCTCAGAAGATTCAACCAGAACTAATGTGTTGAAATTAAATCAAAAGAGTTTTTGGCTAAATGTTAGGAAGACCTTCCTGACTGTTATGGCAGTTTCTCAGTCGAACAGGCTTCCTTGGGTGGTGGTGGGCTCTCCTTATTTGGAGGTTTTTAAGCAGAGGCTAGATGGCCATCTGACAGCAGTGCTGATCCTATGACTCACTGTGAATTTAGGCAGATTGTTAGAGAAGGGCAGGAAGAGATGAGCCAGTGGTTGGCTCTTCTGGACCTTTCTTTTATGCCCAGGATAATGCTGATCACCACTTTGGGGTCAGGAAGGAACTTTCTTCCAGGCTAGGTTGGACCAGGGATCCTGGAGGGTTCCACCCCCTTTCCTCTGGGTATAGAGCAGGGATCACTGGGGGAGTGTGTGTGTGTGTGGGGGGAGGTAGCTATGAATTTCCTGCACTGTGCAGGGTGTTGGACTAGATGACCCTTGAGGTCTCTTCCAGGTGTATGTTTCTATGTTTCTGTGGATACACAGAGAGTGAGCATAAATGGGAAGTTTTCAAAGTGGAAGGTGGTAAGCAGTGGGGTACCGCAGGGCTCGGTACTAGGTCCAGTACTAGGTCAGGTACTAGGTCCTGGAGGCTGGCATTCCTACTTTTAGGACTTCTGGACTATGGATGGGCATGGTCTGGACCACAGACCTAATTTTCCCATGGACTGGGGCCCAGTTCATGGTCTATTTGCCTGGTGCGTAGAACTGCTCCATGCTGCTACCATGGAATATGGAACTTGGTCTTGTTCATTAATGATTTGGAGTTGGGAGTAAGTAGTGGAGTGGCTAAGTTTGCAGATGACAGTTGTTCAAGGCAGTGAAAACCAGGGAGGACTGTGAGATGCTCCATAGGGATCTGTCAAGGCTGGATGAGTGGGCATCAATGTGGCAAATGAGGTTCAATGTGGGCAAATGCAAAGTAATGCACCTTGGAGCCAAAAATCCCAGCTATTGTTGATGGGGTCCAAACTGGCCATAACTGACCAGGAGAGAGATCTTGGAGTCATGGTAGATAACTTGCTGAAAATGTCAACTCAGTGTGTGACTGCAATAAAAAAGGCAAATGCTATGCTGGGAATTTTTAGGAAGCGAATTGAAAACAGATCAGCCAGTATCATAAGGCCCCTGTAGAAATCTATAGTGCAGCCTCATTTAGAATACTGTGTACCCTTCTGGTCACCGCACCTTAAAAAAAGATATTATAACATTGGAAATGGTGGGAAATGGGCAACCAAAATGATTAAGGGGAAGGAACACTTTCCCTTTGAAGAAAGGTTAAAGAGGTTGGGATTCTTTAGCTTGGAGAAATGATGACTGAGGGGTGACATGACAGAGATTTACAAAATTATGCATGGGGTAGAGAAGGTAGAGAAAGAAGTCCTTTTCTCCCTTTCTCACAGTACAAGAACTCGTGGGCACTCAATGAAACTGATAAGCAGTAGGTTTAGAACAGATTAAAGAAAGTACTTCTTCACCCAAAGTGTAATTTAATGTGGAATTCACTGCTTCAAGAAGTGGTGGCAGCTACAAGCACAGACAACTTCAAGAGGGGATTGGATAAACATATGGAGCAGAGGTCCATTAGTGGCTATTAAGTATATATTAGGTATAGTTGGAACCAGAGGTCATTTCGGGGGGGAACGCGGGGGAGTGCAGTTCCCCCGGGTGAGGTGCAGGTGGGCGGAGCACATGACGAAGCCCCGCCCCCTGCTTCCGGCTGCCCCGCCTCCAGCCCTCATTCAGCCAGGAGGAGGCAGGAGAAGAGGGAGGGTAAGTTGCTTCCTCCCCGCCTCTCCCCACCCCTGCCTGCCTGGAGCCAAGGAGGGCCTTGGCGGGGCTTCCTCGCACTCCCGCTGGCCTTGCAGGTCCACCGCCGGGCCCCTGATGTCAGGGGGTGTTGCATATGCTAATGAGTTATGCTAATGACTTCCCCTAGCTCTTTTTCTATGAAATGACCCCTGGTTGGAACACTATGTATGGGGCAGTGATGCTGTGTATCCTTGGTGCTTGGGGGGCCAAGGTGGGAGGGCTTCTGGAATTCTGGAGTTCTGGCCCCACTGGTGGACCTTCTGATGACACCTGGGTTTTGGCCACTGTGTGACACAGCGTGTTGGACTGGATGGGCCAATGGCCTGATCTAACATGGCTTCTCATATGTTCTTATGATTTTAAGTGATGGGTAAGTATTGTGCCATGTCCCCCAAGAGCTGTATCTGGCTACATGGGAATCACCCCATAGGGAGGATTGTTGGGAAGACTTGCAAGAGCTTTGTGTGCAGTACTGCTCTGTGCTGCTACCATGGAACATTACTCATTACTGTCTGTGTGTTTCTTTGCACTCTTTGCAGGCAGCCTTCCAACAGGGCTAGCGGCCAGGATGGACATTTGCAGTACAGTGGCAGTCATCAGCTGAGCTTGTTAATATATCCAACTGTGGTGGCCAGTGTGCATCCAGCTGCCGTGTTGTGGAGTTGCCAGCTCGCTTGATTTAACTTGGGTCCTGCACCATTGCAAGTTGTTTTACAGATCGTTGTTTGTCTCTGTTGTGAACATGTAGTGATGGGGACAGCTCTGCTTGTGATTCTGCAGTTCTCAATGGCACAGGGGCCTTGGTGGAACTAGGGAGTTGGAAACCACATTCATCTGCCTTGCTTTCAGAACACTGTACCAATTCCCAGTCAATAAATATGTGGATTGTCTCACAGTGGTGTCTCTGTTTCTTTGGGGTTTGATAGAGAGGGATCAGTTTCTGTTCCCTTTCTTGTTACTAACCTTGGCCTTGGGTGGCAGCAGGGTTAATTTAGTGTTTGCACAGCCATGTCCCTGATTACTGCTGACATTCCGCAGGCCACACAGCCTGCATGGCAGAAGGGGGCACAGAGGTGTTTGGGGTGAATGGAAGCAGGTGGCTGCAATGAACTGACTGCTAGGATAGTGAATGTGGGATTGCCAACCAAAATGATTGACGTATATGAGCACAGCCAGTCCATCTGAAGGGATTGTGTTTGATGTGCAAACCTCAGCTGTGTCTGGGACTCCTTCTACAGAAGAACTATGGTATGTGATCAGAGTTGCCAACAGGCCTGGAGAAAAATGTCCTGTCTGTTTAACAGAGGCTTAATGTGTGGAAATGGATAGGTGAAGCTTTTCATGGCCTTGAGGTAAACAGCATCAGTTGGTAAATCATATCCTGTTAAGCCTCTGTTAAAGGGCCTGTTAGCAGCCTTATGGGTGACAACCTGCACATTTCTGCTATGCTGTGTCTTTCTCTTCACACTTGTCTGCTCTGGTGTATAAGACTGGCATCAGTGCCAGAGCTGCTGGGAGATTCTTAACATCCTATCCTGCATTTTGTCCTTGTGTGCTCTGTTGGGTGTGTGGTTATGGGATTGTTCCCAAGTCCATAGGGTGTGGATTCTAGTCTGCCTTTTATTTGGCTGTTGAATGGTTTGTGTTTTGCCTTTGCTGGCAAGAAACTCCTGGGTGAGATTTGAACTTGTGGTCCTTGTCTGCTCCCTTTAGTGCCTTTCCCTGGTGAGCTATTGGGGAGATGATATCCCTATGGCTGTGTGGCTTTGTGTACCCTTGCTGCCCTGGCGTTTGTGTCCCCCTTGCCTTGCAAAACATTGGTGCTCTTCAGCCCTTTCCACCCCAAGACCCGAACCCTTGTATGGGGGAGGTCTTGGCCATTGCCTCTGCCAAGTGAGCTGCAGAGCCATATGTGTAATAAGGTTGGTGTGGGCATGTTTCATTCCTAGGGTTGCCAACCTCCAGGTGGTGCAAAACACAAGAGACCACTGGCTGAAATCACTTAAAGTGAACAATATATATGTAATTATATAAAATAATATTTAATGCCAATTTCACTATCAGTATAACTGGATGAAACCTAAGTGTTCTTACAAGGAACAACACTAATGCAGAAAAATAAAGTCACAATGGTACAGAGAAGTCAAGTCCCAAAAATTTCAGTGTGTCTCACTCCTGCTGTATTATAATTTCATAGTCCAACTTGACATGCATTCATCATGGACTCATATAGTTCCAGGAGGATCCAAATAATCTTGAAGTCCATAAGCCATAAATGGCGCGTATTTCAGATGCAAGCTGCCGCGTTTTGAATAATTCTTTTTCAAAGCCGAAAGTGGGACTGAATGCAAATTCAAGGCATACACAGATGAGGATAGACAATCAAACAATATGTATAAATTGCATAAATACAAAAATACTGAGAAACTCACCCCAATCTCAGTAGTAACACATACAGATATCAGTTTAATCAATCACAAAGGATCATGGGTCCTTATCCCACCATGTGTTGCATCACAATTTATATTAAACTGATGTCTATATGTGTTACTACTGAGATCGGGGTGAGTTTCTCTGTATTTTTGTATCTATGCAATTTATACATATTGTTTGATTGTTTATCCTCATCTGTGTATGCCTTGAATTTGCATTCAGTCCCACTATAGCCTACGGCTTTGAAAATTATAATACAACAGGAGTGAGACACATTGAAATTTTTGGGACTTTACTTCTATGTACCATTGTGACTTTATTTTTCTTCATTAGTGTTGTTCCTTGTAAGAACACTTAGGTTTCATCCAGTTATACTGATAGTGAACTCAGAATTAAATATTATTTTTATATATTATTCACTAAGTGATTTCAGCCAGCGGTCTCTTGTGTTTTGCACCATTTCTTATACGCTAGTTCCCCTCCTTTTTTTTGTTTTGTTTCTTCAATCTCCAGGTGGTGGCTGGACATCTCCTGGGATTTCAAGTGATCTCCAGGGGAAGTTCCCCTGGAGAAAATGGCCACTTTGGAAGACGGATTCTATGGCATTATACCCCATTGATGTCTCTCCCTTCCCCAAACCCCACCTTCCTCAGGCTCCGCCCCCAAAAATCTACAGGCATTGCTCAACCCAGAGCTGGCAACCCTATTCCTTCCCCATGTATGCACCCTGTAAAAAGGGAACATGTTTGCAAGAAGGGGGCTCAAACCTACATCTGTGGAGCTCCATGGTGGGCATTAATTCCATGTCACTTGTGGCTTGCATCCCCATTCTCCTTACAGTGGAGGGTGCTGCATTTCCTTTGTTACTCCCTTGTTGTACTCTGCATGTGGGTGGCAGCAGGCTGCCCTCAGGGGTGCGGCAGCACTATTTTATCATGCACCAGTTGGCTGCTTTCATCGTTGCCTGTCAAGGGGGTGCTGTTGGCACACCATGCTGTAATCGGAGGATTGCAGGGGAACTGCTGTGAATTTTGATGTAATTGTTGTGCTCTCTGCACCTTAGCATGAAGTCTTTCATTCTACTCTGTGGAAAGAGTATTGGCTACAAGCTAGTGGTGCTAGTACCGCACCGACAGCAGCGGTGCGCTGGTGTTGGGGAGTTTGGATGAAACTGTGTATCAGTGTACTGTTAAGTGCTATATGATTTTGTGTGATTTTGAGGTTTCTAAATAGACTTGCCTTCAAAAGTGAGTTCAGTGATGTGTGTAGGAATTAACCTAGCTGGTGGTATCACGTTCACAAGAAAATGGGGAAGAGATTTCAGTCAATCACACATCAAAGATGGTAAAATATCCAGGTCAATATTTGCTAGTCAATATGAGGCCAGGGTTTCTGAGCCACCATCAGAAGAACAATGATTGCAAAGCACAAAGCCAGTGTAAAATATCCAGTGACTCTGTGTGTAAAAACTCTGCTTTTGAAAAAAACAGGTTTGTGTTTTTTAATTTCATGACTGCCTTTTGTACAACACTAGTAAAACACCCCTTATAGTACTTAACAATGTGTGAGCACACTACTCTTCTCTTCTCCTACTCCTCAAGGGCAGTGGTCCCTGTTGGTGAGGGTCAGACCACCTAATGTCAGGAGTGAAGGGTCAGGATTTTGCCCTCACTGCACTAAAATTGCCAAGAGCAGCACTTGAGTGAATGGCAACCTTTGGGATGGGGATTAAACATTCTCACTACATGTGGTAACCTCAGTAGTAGAATCTGCTCCTATTTGCATAGACCCATCCTAAGTTCTACTTCTTGGTCACACAGAGTAAGATGGAATTTGGGGAAGTTTTTTCTTCCTTTAAAATATTAAATAAGTTTATATTTTTTTTAAAAGGCTATACAGAATTTCATGTAAGTTAAGGTTACAGCATGCATTGCTCTTTGGAATTCCTGAGAATCATATAGTACAGTTGCTCATCTTAAGGTCATTTAGATGGAGTTTGAATTATCTGAACTGGAGCAAGATGGAACTTACAAATTGTCTGTTTTTGTACACAATGCAGTTGTAAAATAGAAACCTAAAGTGCTGAATCAGTGTGCTGCAGATGAGGTCAGAACAGCATAGAATTCAGGTGCAAAGTGTGTCTAAAACAGATGAGTCCAAAGGTGTAGCTACTATGAAAGCCTAGGAAGGAAGGTGGGGTCAGAGCCATCTTGTAAGATGTGTAATGGACACATGGAGATAGGAAAAGGATAAGGATAATGGAAGAAAAATAAGATTGATCTATAGGGTACATTCTATCAGTGCCACTCCATGGTATCTACTATAAGAAATACAACATAAATTGTAAGCATGATTTAAACCCAGACCTTTTGCCCCAAATCCTAGTGTTCATTAGTTTCCAGGGAAATGGCCTTACGGGTATCTCTTCAGGCATTTTTATTTGTTTGTTTCCAGGAAATGCACATATATTAGTTCTTGCAGGTAATCCTGTTCTCCTCCAACCTAATGTGGTGGTGGTGGTGGTGTGTATGTGTGTTTGTGTGTGTGTGTGTGTGTGTGTGTGTGTGAGAGAGAGAGAGAGAGAGAGAGAGAGAGAGCAAGAGTAGCCATCTACAAATATTACACTGGCATTCCATTCATTCAGAGCGGGAGCCTCCCAGTTGTGGGTCTTGGGAGCACCACTGTGTGAACTGATTTCCTGAAACATGTGACTAGTGGTTTCCCACTCAGCATGAATGGAATGTCAATAGGATGTCTATAGAGGGCTTGTATATGTGTATTACCTTTTGGGTTTCTTCACCTCCAACATTATCTAAACATCAGTTGTAGGGAAATCTAATTTTCCCAGCTTTCAACACACAGCTTTGCAGAAAAAAAACGTATATCCCCTGTTGTGTATGAAATGTAATGTAATGAATGTATTGAGCTAGAGTCTGACAAGGTATTGTAAACTGACCTATCAGAACAAAGGAAGTTCTGGAGGGAAGCAAAGTGATTGGTCTTTATATACTGTATTTGATTGGACCTTAGCTGACATGTGGCCATGGCTTGCCAAGCCCGAACTGTTTAAAAAGGAGCCTAGTTTGTCTCGTTCTGGTTCTTCTGACTTTGTGTTCAAATAAAGCTGTTATCACTGCTCACCCGCTGCCTCGAATCTTGTATCTAACATCCCCTCTGTTTCCATTACTCAACTGAGCTGCCTTTGATGATTAGTGCACCATATAGAATGTCCCCATAAATAATTACTGCTTGGTGCCTAGGACTGCCAGGTCTCCCCTGGCCACCAGTGGAGGGGAGGGGGGTAGGATTGTGAGATCCAGGTGAGAGCCTGGGAAGGACAGGGATCTCAGTGGGGTACAATGCCATAGAGTCCACCCTCCAAAGCATCCATTTTCTTCAAGGGAAGCGATCTTGGTTGTCTGGAGATCAGTGTAATACTGGAGGATCCCCAGGTCCCACCTGGAGGCTGGCATCCCAGGGTGTCTGTAGCATCACTGGAGATTAGGGAATTCTTCCACCTTGTCTCAGGACTGAGTCACTTTAAAGGCCTTCCCTTCCTTATTCATCCAAAAATTACATTTCTGGAGGCCAAGCCATACACCAATATTAGAACTTCAGTACTGTTACAATCAGTTTGCAACAGGCAGTCCATCGTGTTGTGCAAAAATGTAAAGACTGCTGCAGGAACTGGGGAGGGCTTAGTGCTTTAAAGAGTTAGGATCCATAGAACAATGATTTCATATGTCCAAGACTGAATTCGTCTGTTTCCATCTCTCCATCAAAGCCATGGAGTCTTAGAGAAAAGAAGTCCTAAAGCAACATCACATTCCCACTGAGCTCGTCCAGGCACCTCTCTTGAATCTCCAGAAATTTCCCAAACCTGATTTGGGAACTCTATTTACACTGTTCAGTTTATTTCAGTTTCAGTTTTTTTAGGTTTAATAACCCATAGGCAGGGCTTTTTTTGTAGAAAAAGCCCAGCAGGAACTCATTAGCATAATAGGCCATACCCAACAGCAGAAACTCATTAACATATTAGGCCCCACCCTGACAGCACAGCTCATTAGCATATTAGGCCGCCAACCCCAAGTTACCAGAAGTGTGGTCATCCAGCCACACCCACCTTTTGCTTCTTATTCTGTTTACCTTGTTTGTTGTTAAGACCCAGGGCTTTTTTTTGTAGCAGGAACTCCTTTGCATGTTAGGCCACACACCCCTAATGTAGCCAATTCTAACGCGTTTCTGCTGTTGGGTGTGGTCTATTATGCTATTGAGCTCCTGCTGGGCGTGGCCACCTCGGGAGCCAGCCGGAACTCCGTTCCTGTGCATTCCTGCCCAAAAATAGCCCTGGCCATAGGCCATACACCATAATGTTTTAAGAGTTTAAAAACGTAGTAAAATAAAAATATGCCACATCTACAATACAAGTTTGGCAGAGGATGCTCAGAAGTAGTTTTAATTTTGCAGTATCAGGAAAAGATGAGTATTTCAGCAGTCATTTTCTAAGAAATCTTTCTCTTGCTGTTGCATGTTTTGGACAGTAGAAGAAAACATGAGATGGTGAATCAAGTTCTGCCAAAGGGCAGTCACAATAGCGCTGGTCCAGGGGTATCTTGAAAAAGAGACCCTTCATCTGGGCTGTTGGAAACGCATTACAGTATACACTCATGTATGACTGCTACTGTTTTGGAACTGTCAACATGCTTAAGTAAAGAGGCGGGTCAAATTTGGTGGAATATTTAATTCCTAGATGAAGTGGGGAGCATTTACACTGGCTTCACTGAAACAATGAAAAAACTGCATGCAGCTTACAAGTTCATGCTTGGCTACAACTGAATTAGAATGAACTGCAGAGAGACATTCTAAAGTGGGCAGGAAACAGTTAAACACAGCATTAGGCTGTAGTTCTATCAAAATGCACTAGTGTCTGTAGGACTCTGTAATTTAGTTTTAGATTCAAGAAGTTGGGGGCTCAAGATACAGATCACATGAGAGGCAGCTACTGTTGGAATCTATGTGGTAGTTGAGGTCGATGGGTGTGGGTTTATAGATTCTCTGTCTTCACACATCATATTGATCTTGCTCACTTCAGTGTATTATACTGAGCATTTCATTTATATAATGTGACAATTTCCTATGGCTTTGTTTATTTTTACCTCTTAACTTGCCAGCAATTTCCCAGCTTTGTTAAGCACGCAGAGGATATGTTGATTTGGAGGAAAGATACAGGTTCTAGGTATAAATCTTGTTTTTAAATAATCAGAAACAGTACCTTTCCTGAAAGGAGGGTGGGCAGATTTCGGTCTGGTGTCAGAGACAATATTTTTGGTATCTGTGTTCTTCTGTAGCATCATGCCCTGCAGAGTCATAAGTTTATATACAATGCGAGTAAATGAAGCATTACTTGAGCATTCCTCTTCCCTGAAATGCTTGCAGTTTTTAGAGCAACAGTGAAGTATTCTGACTGTGGTTTGAAGGTCCTATAGCAAAGTGAAAAAAACCCTGCTTGTAGATATGGGGCTGAACAGTCATTCTATTCTGTGCCGTACACATTTTACAGTGCAAACATCGGTTTGTAAGAATGATCAAATGTGTGTTCACTTTGCAATTGTAACCAGAGACCAATTGGAACCTGGATAAAAGTGGGGTTTGTACCGTATGTTCAGCTTTGTATGTGTTGAATGTAACATGAAAATTAATCAATACATATATTAACATCAAGTGTGCACTGTACATGAATTGTACATGTTTTCACTGTAACATGTGAACTGGGCTATATTCTTCTGCTTTTGTGTTCTGGTATCCATTTTTACACAAGGGGTAGAACTTACAGTGTGCTTCATTTTCCTTTAGTTTTTGGTAAAATGGCAGCCTGGGTTTTTTGTGGGGAGCAAGATTTGGTAGGGAAGCATTTTAATTGCTGTTGTAATGCTGAATTTTATACACCACAGAGGAAATGGTTTTGTTGCTCACATTTTGGATGCTGAGCTGCATGCCAAATACTTGGCAGGAAAAACATATCACTGGCCAACTTCTGGAGGAGAGCAGCGTCCTGAACGAAAGTTTCCTAATGTGGATCCAACTTAATTGGCCACTGCAAAGGGAAGGTGCTGAAGATGAAACTTTCATTTCTTGGTCAGGGAACTATTGCAATCTATGGGCTGTTGTAAAAATGCATTAAGCTGGCCAAAGTATTCTTGCTCCTGTCCAAGAAATTGTTTACCATGCTTTCCTTCAAAGGACATCTTAATCTGTGTATTTTATTAACTGACTTGTCAGTTATTGTTTGCAACTAATATTCTATTTATATTCTATTTATTCTATTTTTTAAAAAAGGAAATTGATAGGATGTAAACCTCAGAGAGTTCTGATATCAGGCCATGTTTCAGGAGCATGAAACTTCTATATTTCTCTCTCCGTATTATGCACTTGGGACTACAGTCTAAAGATAGTAATCAAATAGCTCTCCCCTTTGATGCACCCTAATTACAGTATCCTCAGGACTGTCCTTGAGTAAGCATCAGTATCTCCCCCATGACTTCAAGGTTGTAGTTATTTAACAAACTTCACTCTCAAACTCAAGTGCCTCTTCTCTTGTTGTGGTTTCACAAAGCAAAGGTATGACCTCACAAAAAGGCAGGGGAAGCTTGTAAAAGAGGGACCAGTTTTATAGCACAAGGTTACTGGAAAGGATGGGGAAACGGCCACTCCGAACCCAAATCCTCCAGCAGCATCTCAGTCCTAGCTAGGAAACCTAGTCATGTTTCCCTGCAAGTGCACAGCCTTGATGACTTTCAGAAAGTAGTGGAAGCTTTTTTTTTTTTGGGGGGTGTAGCCTTTCAGGGCTTCCCAGAGTTCTATTTATGTATTTTTCATAGCCGTGTAATTGTTCTTAGCCGTATCAGCGTGATAAAATATACTATTTTAAACAAATGAATTGTAGAATGTGATGAGCTAAGTGATGAGCTCAGTAGGGGACAGAGCTGGGGACAATCTCATCAGTTTTGTGCTGATGCATGACATCACTTCAGGCACAAAAGTGGAAATGTTGACATTGCATCATGGTGATGATTCACCCAAAAATTGTTTCTGGTTTTGCATCAGAAGTGACATCACACATTGGCATGATGCCAAAGAGCCCCCCCCCCCAATTTCCCCACAGCCAGCCTGTGAAACAGCAGCATGGAACTGAGGACTGATACCAGCCCCCCCCCCATTATTACAACTCATTTGATAATCAGGAGGTTGATGGATGGAGCTGTACATCTCTCCATACTGTGGCTTCCTTTCAGAAACTGTGGCACTTAACCAAACAGCTCAGACACTGACAATGTTAGGAGAGGTCAATAAACAAAAAGCATAATTCCAAAATCCTGTTGTACGTCTAAGCCCCAAAAATAAGGAGAGGGAAAAAAAAGAAGCAACAGCAAAGAAGTCGAGTGTGTACATTCTACACATGAAGCTGCCTTGCACAGAATGAGACCGTTGGTCTGTCAGCATCAGTATCGTCTGCTCTGACTGGCACTGGCTCTTCAGGATCTCAGGTGGAGCTCTTTCACATCAACTGCTGCATGATCCTTGCAACTATAAATGCTGGGGATTGAACCTGGGACCTAGATGCTCCACTGGTCCATTACTGAAGACTGATTTCCATTCCCTGTTTCATTGAATTGTTGAATGTCGTAACAAACTGGGCTCTGTCCAGCTTCAGTATTGCCCATCAGGAATCTGAAAAGCTCTCCAATTGGCTAAATGCAAGCCAAAATTGGGCTCTGTGTGTGATCACTTGCTTGATTCTGGCCCATGGGCAGCTCAGGCATGTTTCCCTTCCTGTCCACATCTGTCTCCCCTTTGTCACAGGACCACGTCCCCATCTCCCTTTCAGTGCATGTAATGGAGGGTGGTAATCCCGTTAGGTGTTTGCAGTAGGCCTGCCGCCGAGTTTTCTCACAACGCCTGTGCCAGGTCGAGTGTCATTGCCAGCAGCGCTCTTGGCGGGATGAAGGTTGCATTAGTGAACAGTAATTGAAATGCAAAATAACATTTTGATCGAGCGAGCAGGCTGTTTATTTATCAGATCAATAGCCAAAATGCCCCATCTGGAGAAGTCAGTGTGATAATAAGTGATAGCATTCCAAGGGCAAGCGGAACACACACAGCAGGGGAGGGCATGCAAGGAGGTTGGGATGTGCTGTGTGGCAGGTGCCTCCAAAACACCTTCCCCCTTCTCCTTTCCTTGCAAGAGGCAGTCATCTTCATAACAGCTTTCGCCAAGGGCAGCACGTTCGTTGCCACATTTAGCAACAGGAAAACAAACATCCCCTAAATAGCCCATCGAATCCAATTCTAGATGTGTGTGTAAAATCATATGCAGGAAATGTTTCCATTTTATCTCCAGGGCTCAGGTTTGGGGTGCCATTCAGCAAGGATATCCATCAAGGATCCCCCCCCCTACCATTTCTAACCTTGTGATGGGTTGTAAGTAATATAGATAGTCTTCATTGTTCGTGGCAGACACAAAAATTATATGGCATGTATATTCTGGTAACCTTTTAAAAACTTTATTCCTTGCAGAGGGTTTAAACTGTGCACTCCTAGGCACAGTTACTCCAGTCTAAGCCCATATATATCAATGAGCTTAGACTGCAATAATTCTGCCTCGGATAGCACTGTCAGTGTTTGGGCATGCAGGGTGCATTTGAATTTGTGTGATCAAACTGCTCCTCACTGCCAAAAAATCCGAAAAAGTATGCTGTCTGTTTTATCACCCCATCCCAGAGGTTACCCCCTTTCCCTCTATACATGTCAAAGTGCATGGCTTTTGCTATCCCTTCTACAAAGATTATTACTAGTTCTATGTGTTCATATCTTCTCTTGTCCAGTTTCATAAACCTAATTAACTTTTAGAATTCTTAGTTTAGATGTTATATTGTCAGCTCAAATTCAATGGGTCAAACCTGGAATTCGCGCTCGCGGGGAGGGCATGGTATAAATTGAATTAATAAATAAAATAAATAAAAATTAATATTTTCATGCTAAACTTTCTTCCGCATACATTGACAAACTCAACCATTTGGCTATGCCTGCATCCTGTGGCTAAAATGTATTTTTCAAAAAGGAGTATTGCATAATGAAATTCTTCTTTCCTTAGCAGTTCCACTGACCAGTCTTGGTTCATGCTTTGGGCTGACACTTTAGGGGAGCAACCTTAAAGTGGGACCAGCAAAACTTTAATTTTGTTTTTGTTGTTAGCAACAGATTATTCCCCTGATTCCTTCCTTCCTTCCTTCCTTCCTTCCTTCCTTCCTTCCTTCCTTCCTTCCTTCCTTCCTTCAGGTTAAGGGCAGTGGACTCTAATCTGGAGAACTTGGTCTGATTCTCCACTTCTCCACATGAAGCCAGCTGGGTGACCTTGGGCCAGTCATGGTTCTCTCAGAACTCTTTCAGCCCCAGCTACCTCACAGGGTGTCTGTTGTGGGGAGAGGCAGGGAAGGCAATTGTAAGCCACTCTGAGACTCCTTTGGGTAGTGAAGAGCAGGGTATAAAAACCAACTCTTCTCCTTCTCCTCCTCCCTTCTTCCCCCCTTCCTCAGCTTTCCAAGCTGGGGCGTGGTGGGGAGAAGGGGACATCTAGTACAAGAAAGGAAGAGCAGTGAATTCCTCATGGAGCTATTCACACAGTGATCTGGCTCAGTCTCCCCCTTTTCATGTCTTGATTATTACAATCTTTTCACCAACCTTCCCCATTCCTACTTTGACCTTCCCATCTCTGTTCAGTTTAGAATGCTGCTGCAAGAATAATTTAGTTTGTTAGGCATTTAGACAACATCCATTTTATTTCCAGCATAAACTTTCTTGGCCTTAGCTCTAAGTTCTTTACTGCTTTGCTCCACTTATTTTCTGCTCTGTCCCTGGACATAATTTTCCCTGTGCATCTCATCTCAGTTTTCCTCATACATCTTCAACAGCGCAATCAGAAAGCTGCTTTGCTATGCAGCCAGTGGTAATGTGCAGTGAACTCCCTGTGCAGCCAGCGCTGACTTTCAGCTCTGTTGATTGGACCTAATTTAGTTTCTGTGAAGAATGGCACTGTGTGAGACTGGCTGTATTAAAGAGAAAGGACTTAAAAATCAAGTGATAAACGTGCCTGAAAAGGTGTGTAATGAAATGAGTGGGATTTTATTTTGTTTCAGAACTTTGTGCTACTTAGCATTATTTTAGAGAAGCTTTGCCGCAGAGGGTACAAAAGAGAACTGTGCCATCCACCAGTGGGTTTCCAGCTACCAAAGTGGAATTAGTTTGATTTTGATTGGTGGATTGTAAAATGACCATGAATTGCAAATGTGCTGTGACTGCAAAGAGGATTATGTAATCTTTGGATCTGTTACGTATGATAAATACACAGATACCAGGGACGTGCAGAAACCCCCTCCCTCAAATGTCACACACCTTAGCAAAACTCTTTTGCCCTTTCCTTAAAATCTCCCCAGAATTGCTTCAAATTTCACTGTAGGTGAAATCTCAATGCTAACTCTGATACTCTTCACTGGAGACCACATCTGGCATACTTTGTTCAGTGCAGTTTTGGGCGTCCGTATTACATTTAAGCTGGAACACGTGCAAAGTATAGGTACTGCGGTGATCACTGGAATGGAAAACTCATGAGCACAGATCAAGGGAACTATACAGCTTAGGAAAAGGAAGCCTCTGAAGGTCTATGACTGCTGCTGCGGCGGCAGCAGCAGCGGAAAAGATTGGCTATATACCCTGCCCTTTACAACCCGAAGGAGCCTCAGAGTGGTTTACAATCCCTTTCCCCTCCCCACAACAGACACCCTGTGAGGTAGGTGGGGCTGAGATCTCCCTCTCAAGAAGTGCCCTTTGAAAGAACAGCTCTGAAAGAACTTATGACTGACCCAAGGTCACACCAGCAGCTGCATGTGGAGGAGTGGGGAAACAAACCCGGTTCTCCCAGATTAGAGTTCACCCTTCTAACCATTACACCAAACTGGCTCTTTCCTTCTCTCTCTCTCACTCCATAAGTATATCAGAGACATATCAAAGTATTTGGCTAGTATAAAGAAGCTGGTAAATACAGGAGTCTGTGCTTGTAAACAACTGATGCTGACAGTTTGGAAATTCAAAATTAAATAGGTTTAAACTGTTACAAGTGTAAAATTCTGGAGTGGTTATACTTGAACCATTGGCACAAAGAAACCCACTTGGGAGCCATCATGGTATAGTGGTTCGAGTGTTGGACTAGGATCTAGGAGGCCCGAGTTCAAATCCTCAATCTGCTATGGAAGCTTGCGGGGTGACCTTGGACCAGGCACACATTCTCAGCCTAACCTACCTCACAGGGTTCTTGTGAGGATAAAATGGAAGAGAGAATAATTTAAGATACTTTCAGTCTGTATTGTGTAGAAAGGTGGGATATAAATACAGTAAATAAAATAGAGACTGGAATATTTATGCCCTGTAGTTTTCTATTCGAATGGCTTTCTGAGGCCAGGAAACGTTTGTTGTTTTCCTTTCCTCTGGGGCATCAAGGCCTGCCATAAGTAGAGAACAGATTTTTGGAGGTAATGATTTGCTCCCTTTACAGTTAATTTGGAGGAGGCTTAGTGGATGGGTTCTGCTCATGCTCAGAATCTTGTCTCCATAGTACAACTCAGGAATGGAATTTTCTCCAAGTTGGCTTGTGACTATTAGGTTTTTTTGGCTTTTCCTGGAGCAAAGCTGTGGCTTAGTTTCCTTGCTTGAGTTACTTGAATCTATTTGCTCTGCAGGTACTTTTCTGAAATGCACCAGCTCTCAGCTTGTGGTGCGCTGTTACCTGCATCGCCTTGGTTGATTTTTTTTGTGGGGGGAGGGGCAGCTGTTATGTGGGTGGTCATGCTACCTTTTAGTCATGCTTCCCATCTGAGGTGATTTTATTTGGCCCCCTGGACTGAATCTGGAGGAGCTGAAGCAGTGTATAGACGAGTGAAGCAGTATAGACGTTGGCATAGTATTCCAGGGTAAATTGTGAGCACAGTCTACTGGGAAATTCCCTTGCTCAGGTTCTGTTAAAATGCATGGGTTCTGGGCAACAGGGCAGTAGTGCCTTTCAGTGAGGCTTGTGCAGGAGAACTTCCCAGTGGGCTTTGCAAAGAACAAAGGGATTTGCAGTAGTGTGCTTGGCTAGTGTAAGGTCAATGGTGAATCACTCATATGACCGCTGCGACAACTTGATGTTAAAGCCAACCCAACCGAAATCACTTACCTCAAATAGAAAATAAGTTTGAAATAGGGGTCAATGAACTGGTCTTACTTACAAGGTGATTTTCAGATTGCTGGAAGCTAGACTACGAAGTAGATATATTGTGTTGCCCTCTACTGTAAATTCTTAATGAAAAGTAGCCTTTGTGTTGTGTTGTGTTGTGTTGTGTGTGTGTGTGCATGTAAAATGGTGTCAAGTAGCAGCTGACGTTTGGCAACCCCATAGGGTTTTCAAGGCAAGAGATGAAATGAGCAGAAGTGGTTTGCCATTGCCATTGCCTGCCTCAGTGTAACATCCCTGGATTTCCTTGGTGGTCTCCCATCCAAGGACTAACTGGGGATGACCCTGCTTACCTTCCCAGACCTGATGAGATCGTGCTAGCCTGGGCGGGGCACAGTCCTGGAAATGGCATTTAAAATGGCAATGTAAAGCCGTGCTTCAGAACAGCTTCCGACATGTATAGTTAATGGTTCTGAGGGTATGTTTGAACCAGTAGGTCAGAAGATGGGGTTATAGGCATTCTATATTTAATGCATTATTTTATCCTTCCCATAGTGGTTAGGACAAATAAGGAAACCTCAGTACAGTGATTATAAGTGCAGTGCACGTGGAGTTGGAACAAAACAGTAATTTTAATCCTGGTATGAAGCTGTCACTTCCATTCCACATGTGAGCTCATTGTGAAGGTTTGCTGTTGCATTTCAGGCTTCCTCCCCTGCTTTCAATGGGTATTCACAAAACTCTTTGTCATTTGACTTTACTCTTCATCCATAGCTCTTTGCTGCTTCATCTCTCCATATGTGCAGAATTGTGACAGTGCCATAGAGTTTGTTTTGAGTCAGATACATTGGATCTAATGTCAAGCACTTTTATATTTTTCAAACTTTTCAGTATTAATGTTTTGAGAAACTCATGGGTAATGTGCCAGTGGGGAATAATGATTAAGAGTGTTAAAGTAGTATCTGGGAGACCCTGGTTTGAATCCCCACGCATGCCATGGAAGCTCACTGGGTGACCTTGGACCAGTTACATATTCTTAGCCTAACCTACCTCACAGGGTTGCTGTGAGGATACAAGGGAGGGGGAGAACCTGATTTACATCACTTTGGGTCCCCATTGGGGAGAAAGGCTGGGGAGAAATAAATAAATAATGTGGCCTAGTTGAAAAGAATGACATGTTTATATAGATTTCCCATGCCATAATACACATGAGATGAAATTAGAGTCTGTCATCCAGAACCTGGCCAGTTTTCATTAACTTTACAGATGCAGAAGTCATTAAACTCCAAGTCTATTCCAAGTGATTGCCCATTTCATTTTTTGTGATGTTTGCTTTTGTAGAAGGGATCCCACAATATGTTTGTCTTTACCCTTCTTGTTCACTGATGCAGTTTCTCTCCTTTGGTTCTTGTGCTATTCCTTCAGATTACCATGTCTTCTTTCTTGCTTAATCACATGGCTGCCCACCATCAAAAAGGAGATCATGTTCTGAACAGAATAACATCAGAATGCTGTGTATCAGATCGTATTTTAGCTTCATGGCAATGTCACTGAGGGCAAACAAAGTCAGAGGGAGAAAGCACTACAACCTGAATCATTCCACCCTCCCTCCAAGGAGCTCAGAGGGGCATCCAGGGCTTCTACCCTCCTCCCATTTTATTTCCAGAACCTCATGAGGTAGGTCAGGCTGAGGAACTGCTACTAGGCATGGGCAAGAACCAGCTCACAAACTAAAGTTTGTTACGGATTTAGCCGTTTTGTGGTCCATGAAGTGATGTCCATGGAGGCTCTAATGTCATGAATTTTCATGAAGTTTTAGCATAGTTCATGGCAGTTCATGAGCAGAGACATACCAAGCTCTCCAGAGCACAAGGCCAAGCCGTCCATTTCACTGCGGACCTCTGGAGCAGCTGGCAGCATGGCTACCTCTCCCTCATTGCCCACTGGTGGCAACTGGAAGACCTCACTCTCCTGACTGTCAAGTCCAGGCCCCAGGAGGGGACAGTCCTGCCTCATGGCTACAAAGGGCTTCTGCTCCGTGCACAGGGGATGGATGCAGACCACAGGGAGAGCAAACATCCACAATTCAGAGTAGCCTGTTGGGTGGCAGCAACATTGTCTACGACTACATGGTGACAGATGCCAGCACCAACATGCTGGCAGCGCTAATTTATTTATTTATTTATTCCATTTATACTCCGCCCTCCCCAGCAAGGCAGGCTCAGGGCAGCTGTGTGCCTCAGGGGCATTGTCTGCCTGGTGCACACACTGCACCTGGTAGTGGAGGATGCTCTGGGGCTGCGGAGCACTGTGGGGCCTACCCGGGATGCTGCCACCCTGCTGGAGACCTGCCAGCGCCTGCCTGCCCACTTCTCATGCAGCATCAAGTCTGCTCATCTGCCGCATGAGAGGTAGGGGGAGGGGGATGAACTTGAACACTGGTTCCTCCAGGACATGTCCACCTGCTAGAACTCCACGTATGCCATGATAGCACCTTTGGTGGAGCAGAAGAGTGTGGTGCAGGATGTCATCTCCTCCATGGTCATCCTGCACAGGGAAGAGGAGCTCAGCATCAGCTCCAGTGACTGGCTACCCTCTCCCAAATGGTGCATGTCCCGAAGCCCTTCCAGGATACCACGGATGTGCTCTGAGCACACACAGCTAGCCTGCGGCAAGTCATCTCCCTGATTTGTGGGCTGGGCAGGGCTCTGGCCTCTGTACTGCAGCCAGGCTCTGAGGGGATGGCTGTACTCTCACGGGTCCAGGCCTTGGTAAAGAGGTTGCAGGTGGGCATCTCCACCAGGCTGCATCCTCTCTGCAAAGAACGGGAGTACAAGCTGGCCTGTATGTGTGACTCACATATCAAAGGCAGCATTGCTTTCCATAACACAGAGCTCATGGAGTGGAAGTGTGAGCTCTGCAGAGAAGTGTGGAGACTTCAGGCCAGCAGACGTGGCCAGACAGAAGAGCAGGTGGAAGAAGCTGGGGGGGGGGGGAGAGAAGGAGCTGGTGGGGAGGAGAAGGAGGAGCACCTCTGCCTCCAAGAGCCCAGCCAGGCAGAAGCCCCACTCCTGGTTGTCGGTGGTGAGGTGAGAGGTCAGCAGCAGTGGTGGGCAGGCCAGGTGTGCCATGGCAGAGGATTCATCAAAGGTGATGGCAAGCGAGTACCTTGCCAAATCCACCAAGCCCGCCTCAAGCTCATTCCCTTGAATAATGGTCACACAAGACTGTCATCTAGGCTGACTTCTCTTGCACGGGCATGAATCTCTTCTCCAGTCCTCCCACCAGTGTCCAGAGCAAGTGGGTGTTCTCCCACATTGGAGACCTTCTGAGCCTCCACTGCTCCTGCCTGGGCTCAGCCAGGGTGGACGGGTCAGCCTATCTCTGTTGGGCCACCTCACTCTGGACCTGCTGGAGTAAGATCCAAGCCTCCCCATCTTGTCTCCCTGTATGTCTCCCCGGAGTCCCCTCCTCTCATTCCTTCCCCTAGCCACTACAGCGGACTGTAATCTGGGACAGCGGGGTTTGATTCCCCACTCCTCCACATGCAGCTGCTACTGGTGTGACCTTGGGTCAGTTACAAATCCATTCAGAGCCGTTCTCTTGTACGCAGTTCTCGAAAGAGCTCTCTCAGCTCCACCTACCTCACACTGGGTGTCTGTTCTGGGGAGGGGGAGGGAAAGGAGATTTTAAACCACTTTGAGACTCCTTCAGGTACTGAAGGGTGGGGTATAAATCCAATCTCTTCTTCTCTTCTGTGTCATCCGGCATGCAGCCAATAGGTTGCACCCTTGGTGCTTGGATGGGAGTTTGGCCACCTCTGCCCGGTGGGGTTGGGCGTGCCTCACCGCCAACCCAAACAACATCTTCCTCACAAGCAAACACCTGTCTCATGAACCAACCAACATCTGCCTCATAGCAGAACACCTACCTCATGGAACAACATCCCCCTAGCAAAGATCTACCTCTACAAACATCTGCCTATACAAGCAGGCCCCTGTTTGACTGCCCCTTTCCATTGCATTTGTACAATTCAGAATCACAACAGATGGTCTCTTATCTGTATAATGTGTTCCACTAATGGAGAAGAACTGTCCAGAAATTTCATCTAGGGGTGGACTGTGACCAGGGAATCTTTGTGTTCAGTCCTGAGGGGGCCTGGAAGCATTCTAGGCATGCTTCTTTCCTCATGGTTTCTGGCTGGGGTGCCCACCAAGCTGCCGTGGCATCATTGTGTGGAGCCCCCTTTGAAACTCTGGGGATGCCTGCTCTGCCCTTCTGTCCCTTTCTACCAGTCTTTTAAAACTTGAGGGGTGGCCCTGGGAGCTTCACATGTCTTTCCACTTATCCAGAGAGTAGAAGTACTCACTGCAGTGGATGGGCATGCTACAGAACCAGGTGCAGAGTTGAATAAAACACCCCTGTCGGTGGGTGTGCTCTGCACCTGTCTGTTTCCGCCCCAGCTGGTGGGTTCCTTGGCTGAGACACTTATACCCTCCCCACTGACATGGGGGTACTTTGGGGAGCCCTCGTCAAAATTCTTGGCCGTTTGTCTTTCTGTCTTTCTTTTGGATACTGGCTGCATGTTTCAGCTCTGGGTGGGGGTGGTCACACTTTGGGATTTGGGTATCAGAGGTGGACTCAGGGCTTTTGAGCCACCTTGTCAGTTTCAGCACTTTTGAGCCACCACATCTATTTCCTTGTCAGGGTTTTGAGCCACCACGTCTACTTCCATTTCAGGGCTTTGACTCACCACATCTACTTCCATCTTAGGGCTTTGACCCACCATGTCTAATTCCATGTCAGGGCTTTGACCCACCACATTTGCTTCCTTCTCAGGGATTTGAGCCATCATGTCTACTTTTTTCTCAGGGTTTTCAAGCCACCAACCACATCCACTTCCTTCTCGGGGCTTCCAGCTACCACATCAATGTACATTGTTGCACACTGATTTGTGTTTGGGTGTCAGGGGTGGAGCCACCACATCTACATACATCATTGCATGTTTTGGGGCTGAGTGTCAGGGGTGGACTCAGGGCTTTTGAGCCACCACATCTACTTCTGTCTCAGGGTTTTGACCCACCATGTCTACCTCCTTCATAGTGCTTCCAGCCACCATGTCTACATATGTAATTGCATGCTTTGGGGTTTGGGTGTCAGTGGTGGACTCAGGGCTTTTGAGCCACCGTGGCTACTTCCTTCTCAGGGCTACTTCCTTCAACCCATCACGTCTAACCACTTCTCAGGGCTTTCAAGCCATCATGTCTACTTACTTTACAGGGCTTGGAGCTACCACATCTACATATGTCATTGTGCTCTGGTTTGGGTCTCAGGGCATCTCAGGACACATTGCCCTGGTTTTTCTGGGTTGGCAAAAATGCCCCCCCCCCACATTCAGTTTCTACTGGAGAGCTTCTCAGGGACTTTGATTCTATTTCTGTTCTCCTGGGCTTCTGCCCTATCTTTCTTTTGCTGTTCCCCCCCTTTATTGGAAATAATGGAGTGTGGGGGCACTTTCTTTGGGGGAGCATAGCTTGGACCCCATAAATCTAATATTCACCAAACTTGAAAGGCAGATAGAGGAGAGTCAGCTGGAGATGCATTGTGGATTTGGTGTCTTCAGCGTGCTAGGGGCCATTCAATACACTCCTGAGCCTGCACCTCATTTTCCCAGAAAGCACTTTCCTGGAGGCATCTTCTTTGGAGGGCGTAACTTGAACCCCATAAACCCAATCCTCACCAACCTTGGAAGGCAGGTAGAGGAGTGTCAGTCAGAGATCTGCTGCACGTTTGTTGTCTCTAGCACACTGGTAGGGGGCATTCTACTGCATCATGAACTTTACAAACCAGTTCGGTTCATCCAAATTGTTTTTGTCTGTGACGGTCTGTCGTTCGGTTTGTGGGTGCACCACAAATCACAAACCGAACCACATTTTCCCAGTTTGGCCCATTCCAAACTGCAACTTGCCCAAGGTCACCCAGCTTCATGGCAGAGTGGAGCATTTGAACCCAGTTACCAGGTCCAAGTTCAACACTCTAGCCATGGCGCTTTTCAGTTATTAGAACTTACAATGTTGGCTCATCATTGTGAGGTTTATGCTCACAAATGTGAGTGTCATCTTAAAAGAGAAGGAAAACTGTGATGGTGTGTAGTAGAATGATAAAAAGCAGAAAATGCAGGTTAGTTTGGAAAGGCTTTGTAATTTTTTAAAAAGCAAATATGGAGATAGACTACAATGCAGTAGGACCTGAGATACTGATGTGTTGCTGAGATCTGGTTATATGATGGATCACAGGAATCAACCATTGCTGTTTTTTTTAAAAAAAACACTACTGATTATATTTTGTTCTAAAGCCTGTTCTCAAGTCTGTATTACCCCCACTCCCTCACAGGCAAGCTTGGAACTGAGTCTCCCTACCTCCTCCATAGGAAAAAAAAATCAATTTCTTCGATTCATTTGGAAGAACTGGGTCTCAGCCAACTTCCACATCAATAGACCTAATCTAACCCATTTCTCTTCAGGCTGCCAGCAAGACTGCCCCCTGAAGCCCTGTCTTGAGACAGACTTCTCAGGCTGGAAAGATTTTGGGTTGACTGGGCACTTCAGTCGTTTACAGTTCAAATCTACCATTTTTCTTTGCATTTATCACAAGCTTTCCATTTCCCATGGTAAGCCAAAAAGTAAAATGCCTACAGTGGGAAAAGATGTTTGGCCCAGAATCTGACCTATGAAACAGATCACTTGATGTTTATTAACAACCCAGACCTTTTGGATGTAGCTTTTCATGGTTTTTGGTGGTGATCTCTACAGTGGCCTGATCATTTTCAGCTAGATAATAGCTCTGACACAGGCTGAAATTAACATATGAAGAAAACTTGTAATATGAGATCATATTTCATTTATTTATTTTTAAAAATTATATTTTATATTTTTGGATTTCCCTCAAGCCATAACAATAGTAAGAGCAGTTTAGAATAGTACTAAAATCAACAAAACAATAAAGCAGATCTCAAGGCTCAACAAATCAGACACGCAGTGAAACCAGAAAGTGTTCAGTCCACCACTGAGCCATGGCTCTTCTTGCAATATTGCTATGACCTTCAAAGAAACCATGTGCCCTGGAATCTAAAAAAGAAAAATCCAGTTATTGGGATTGGAATGGTATTCATCCTTTGTTTATGGGAATAAGTAAAATGTAGAGCAGAGCATTGTAATGCTTTGGTAAAGAGAATGGACTGGGAAGTCCCCCATTCAAACTTTACCTTAGTCTAGCCATGAATTCGGTAGGTATGCTACTATCTCTCAGCTTTAGCTAGCCATTAGTAATACAGGATAATAATGCTAGCCCACCTTATAGGTCTGTTGTAAAGGTTGTTGGGATCATATATGTGAAGTGTTTGAACCCTGAGAAATGCTCTATGAATGCATCATCATAATCATCAATATAGAGAAACCTTCCCTGACCTGGATAGCCCAGGCAAGTCCGATCTTGTCAGATCTCGAAAGCTAAGCTGGGTTGACTCTGGCAAGTACTTGGATGGGAGACCTCCTTGGAATACCAGCAGTCAGGAGGCAGGGGCAGGTTTTATTCAGCCACCTCTTTGAATATCCTCCAGGACCCCAGTAGGGGTCAGTCACCAGAGGTCATCATGACTTCCAGGTTCACGCACACACACATGCACACACACACATGTATGCACACAGGGGTCGTTTTGTAGAAAAAGAGCTAGGGGAACTCATTAGCATAACTCATTAGCATACTGCCGGCCTTGCAGCTCCACTGCCGAGCCCCATGAGGGGCCCAGTGGTGGACCTGCAAGGCCGGCGGGGGGGCAAGGGAGCCCCGCGAAGGCCCTCCCTGGCCCCAGGCAGGCAGGCATGGGTGGGGAGAGGCAGGGAGGAAGCAACTTACCCTCCCTCTTCTCCTGCCTCCTCCTGGCTGAATGAGGGCCGGAAGTGGGGCGGCCGGAAGCAGGGGGCGGGGCTTCGTCATGTGCCCCGCCCCCCAGTACCTCACCCAGGGGAACTGCGATCCCCCGTGTTTTCCCCCGAAATGACCTCTGTATGCACATATGAAAAATACAACCCCCCCCCCAATATAGAGAAACCTAAGCTATATAATGGGAAAAACATTGCACAGGCCAGGCCAAAACATTTGTATGAAGCTGATGTCTTTTTTAATACAGCAGAAACTTACATTTTAAAATAATTGTGCTAGAAATGTGGGGTTTTGACATGATGAAGACCTCACAGTGGCTTGTATCCAACAGAGCATTTCCACAGATGGAATGGAATTTGCCTGCAGAGCATGACTACTTCACCTTGCCTCTTTCTACTGCCACTCAAAATGTTTCTCCTGGGGGGATAGTGAGTCCCCAGAAGCAGCATTTCAAGGGGCATTTGGGAGCTGCAGCATGAGTGGGAAGGAGAGAGAGAACACAAATTCATTGGTACCAATTTTCTTGACCATGAAAACATATAATTGGAGACAAACCATTAGGACCCCCACATGTTATTTATATGTAGTGAGGTGTCTTTGTCAAAGAAAATGCTTGCCAGTTTACAACAGATTTGTTATTGAGATGTTCAACTCACAACCTGCCACCTTTTCCCAGTGCTAGAGACAGGATAGGTAGAGCATTGTGTTGCAATTCTGGCCCTGAGATTGTGGCATTTTTAGAACTAATGGATGTGGTTGCTAAATTTGTGACAATGCCCCTGCTTGCGTGCTTCCTTGAAGCATCAGGCTGGCCACTGCAAAACAGAATGTTAAACCAGATCAACTATGGTCTTCTCTTCAGTGAGCAATTAAAATAAGGCAGTGAAAAAATAAAGCAAGGGACAAAATCAATTGAAACCCAGGGTCCAAAGAACCCTGCAGCTAGCTCCATGCACTGAAAGGACATTTGTTTTGCTTTTCTCAAGCTGCAGATGCCCGTGCTGTTGGCAAATGGCTTTTGGAGCAGAGTGGCATTTCAAAAGCTATAGAGATGGCATAGGGCCCAGCTATTCAAACAAAAAAGGCCAAAACATTCACTAGGCTTACACAAAACCTTGAGTACACCTAGAATGGTTCTTTAATGTATCTGGTTAATTGAGGTGCTTTATACCTTCTTCGTTTCTAAATACATCTGTTCTGTACCTGGGAAGTTTAACTCAAGATTGACAGAGAAGCCCCTCCTTAATTTTTGGATAATCGCAGGATGGTGATGTGAAAGGAAAAAAAAGATGCTCATTCCAAAACATTCTCCTGTAGGCATTTGATTGTGTAAATTCTGCCAGAGGGGCATGTTTTCAGAAAATACTAATTTTAACAACCGCGGCTTTAACAAGTCTTGCTAATTGATCTGCAATGAAACAGGCTCACTGCAAAGCAATTAAGCAATTGCCTGTATTTCCAATAATGCATAATCAATTTAATTAATTGATTCTTAAGCAAACAGGAAAAATTCACAAAAAGTGCAGCAAGACAAGTTATCACTTCCTATTCACATAACTTTCAATGGGGTTTGCAACAGTGGAGAGAGCTGTCCAAGGTGCTGCAAGTCTCCTTTCTGATTCTGCTGCTCTTTACTACTGGGACTGATTTCCTTCACATCTTCTAGTGCGGCAGGCACAGGAGTAAAAACCACCACATTTATATCATGAAAGCCATATGGAAAACCCCCTATACCTTTATTTTTCCGGCCACCTTTCTTAATTCCTGAATGGATTTCTTTCAGTAAGTTGAAGTCTTCCCACCTGCAGTGTATGGGCTGGACTCTAGCAGTTTTTGTATTTATTTTAAAATATATTTACTTTCCCCCCCCCCCCACGATAATGAAAGTCAGTTCTTATATCTGGAGCCAGAGTTCTCAGACTGGGAAGCAAATATTTATCTCCACCTTAAAGAGTGTGAAATGTGTTTTGCTTGCCATTCCTGTTCAACTCTTGTTTAGAATGATTTTTTTAGTGATTAGGCTGACATCCCAAACTGTGTGGTTAGCAAAGGCAAAAAAGTATTTATATTTATTTTTTATTTATTGTTAACATTTTTACCCCGCCCTCCCCACGAGTGGGCTCAGGGTGGCTTACAAGAGGGCACAAGTCCATACATAAAACAAGATAAAACAGTAAAACCGTTAAATAACAACAAAAACAAGAATAAAGTGCTCCATACAAACAAAATGGTCTCCGAAGATGGTATCAGTCCTTTCATTGGGGTGATATTGTCCTGTCGATGGTCCAAGGCCAGTCCAGCAGTATCAGTGCCATGCAAGATTGTGGCAGATCTTCCGGGGACCGCCCCTAACCCCGTTGTTATCTCCACCATTGATGGTGGTGGTAGTGATAGTGGCGGCCCCTATATAAAAGCCTGGTGGAAGAGCTCTGTCTTGCAGGCCCTGCGGAACTGCATAAGGTCTCACAGGGCCCTGATCTCCTCCGGGAGCTCGTTCCACCAGGTGGGGGCCACCACTGAAAAGGATCTGGCCCTGGTTGCAGCAAGCTTTACCTCCCAGGGGCCTGGAATCACCAGGCGGTGTTGTGTCACCGACCAAAGTGCCCTTGGGGGTATATGTGGGGAAAGGCGGTCCCTCAGGTAGGTCGGACACTGGCCATGTAGGGCTTTAAAGGTAAGAACCAGCACTTTGAAGCAGATTCGGTACGCTATTGGCAGCCAGTGCAGTGCTTTCAGCCTAGGCTGGATGTGCTCCCACTTGGGGAGACCCATCAACAGCCTGGCCGCCACATTCTGCACTAGCTGCAGCTTCCAGATCTGCGACAAAGGCAGCCCCATGTAGAGAGCGTTACAGTAGTCCAGCCTTGAGGTGACTGTCGCATGGATCAGTGTAGCCAGTGCCCCTTACCAAAGCCACTTACAATTTAAAATGGAGGGTAGATTCATTATTGCCTCCTAGCCATAATGACGAAAGGGAACCTCTGCATTCATTTGCAATAAACATCTGAATACCAGTGCTAGAAGCCAACATTAGGCAAAGGCCTTTGCCTCTGTGCCTTCAGGGGCAACTGGTTTGACCCAGGGCTGTAGCCAGAAAATTTTGGATGCTGGGATCTAGGGGCTGAGGGAGAGAGGGGGAATGGGGGGGGGAGAGAGATCCCATCTGCAGCCAAAGTCAGCTGCAGAAGCAGGAAGAAGACCTCCGCTCACACCTCTCTGACTGTTGGAGAGGAATGGGCTCACTGGGTTTTCTTCCTGCTTCTCTCCCCTCCCATCAGCTGTTAGGGTTAACAGCTGATCCGGGGGAATGAAACTGACTAGAAGCAGCAGGGTGGCTTCCCTGGAAGAGCTGGTGAGGCTGTGGAGGGGCAGGGGTAAAGAGTGGGCGCAGTGGGGGGGGGTCTGGCCTCCTTCCAGGGTGTGGCAGGGCTCATCCATGGTGGGGATCCACCCCCAAATGTCCCACCATGGCTAAGGGCCTGTTTTGACCACTATGTGAAATAGATGCTGGACTAGATGGATTACTAGTCTGATCCAGAAGAGCTTTTCTTATGTTCTTCAAGAAAACAATATTGATAAAGCAAAAACAACAATATGTCTTAAGTGAGTTAGAAATCAATTGCTGGTTTGTCTCATTGGTTCTTACTCCTCAGTTCATGCCTCTGGCCATTCCCAAGCTTTATAGTGCCTGCAGTTAGAGGAAAGCAAACTTAGTCCAGTTGGAACTCAGCTAGTGTTGTCTTGTTGGCAGTAAGCCAGCAAATTTTCCCTCCCTCCCTCTCTATGCTTTTGATCACCTTCATAGGCAGAGCCCTTAAACCCATAAACCTGCCACACACAGCATTTTTCCTACATTAAAAAAAAATCGACATTGGCGTCTGTGTGTGTTCTTCCCCATTATTGTGTACAATGTTCCCTCAGTGAAGAACATCTCCATTTCAGGGAAAAGGCCATCTGTGAAGTGGACCAAGAGGAAGTTGCTGGTTAGATTAGCTCCACCCATGTCCTTTGGGGGTGGGATTGGAATCATTTCAGTGTCTTTTGCACATCCATTTTTGGCGCATCCTGTGCACCTTTCCATGGATTGAATTTTAGATAGTTTGTATAGCCTGTAACATATTTTAATCTTTATTTAATTGGGTTTTGTGTGTTTTATTATACATTTCTGTATATGGAATTTTTCCTGTGTTCTGTGGAAACCACTGGCATAGAATCCTATTGAATAGTCATTTATTTATTCAATTTTTATCCTGCCCTTCCTCCAAGAATCTCAAGGACATTTCACCTCTCCTCCATCTTATCCCTGCAACAGCCCCTAGAGTAGGTTGGGCTGAGAATAGCGTGACTGACCCAAGATCACCCAGTGAGTTTCATGGCAGAGAGAGGATTTGAAACAAGGCCTCTCTAGTGCTAGTCTAATTGCTACGCCCTGCTGGCTTCAAAGAAACATTTCAAACGGTGTAGCATTCCTTTACATTTTTACCTGAGAGAATATTGTCTGATTTTAAATCTCAAGTGCTTGTTTTCAGGTTTCAGCATTTTCCTCATAACCACTTTATTTTCTATTTTCCTTTTAGTTGCTGTGACCCACTGTCACACAGCGAAGGCAAAATGGTCTTCCATGCCTTATCAGTGCATGTTCTTGGGGGGGAAAGGCTGTCAATCAATAAGGTCTCACAGGTTGTCAATCAATAAGGTCTCACTAATGTACTTATTTTACTTGATCCAAGTATTGCTTTCAGTTTTCTCCATTGTATTTTCCAGTCAGTTTCATTTAAAATGTATGTGTCATTTGGAGACAAGCCCACAGGATGCACCTTAGTAAAAGTTCCCATGAGCACATTTGCTCAAACTGCATTTGATTTCCTTCACTTGGAATAATCTACTTAGGATAATATAGCTTCTATATAAAATCACTGAGGTTCCGTGAAGGTATACATGTACAACATGTGTACTTGTAAAAATGTATTGTAATGGAAATTGGTTACAAGAGATGTTGTATTAAGGTTTTTATGCTGAATTGGGAAAGAATGTGTTTCAAGTGGGTGACATTTTTTTGAAACAGGGATAGGGCTATGGGTTGCTGGAAGAGCCACAGTAAGTGCCAGGTTCAGTCCCTGGCATCTCCATATATAAGGATCCGCTGGCAGGTGATGTGAAAGATTTATGCTGGAGACTCTGGAGAGCCAATGTCAGTCAAAATATATAATGCTGACCTGGATAGACCCATGGACTGACTTGGTATAAAGCAGCTTCATATGTTCATCTATGTATAGTTAACACTTGAGCCAAAGTTGGAGTGCCACCACTGAAAAGCATTTGTGCAACCTGTGGGATCACAGAATCTTGGGAATATCAGAATTAATTTTAGAAAGGGTTTCTAGTCCTCAGGACTGATGGGAAGTTTTAGAAAACTTGAACATGAAAATGTTAACAAATTAAAAATAAGTATTAAACTGACATACATCTCTGTATGAGTTACGTTTTTTAAAGTTTGTCTTTAATAATAACAAAACATTTTTCTTCCAGCATATTCTTTAGGAAAATCTTCTTTGAAGGGCAGTAAATTTTAACACAGGAAGTTGTATTGAATAGGATTAGCTAGCCCTGACCTAGATAGCCCAGACTTGACTAATCTTGTTAGATCTCAGAAGCTAAGCAGGTTTGGCCTTAGTCAGTATGTGGATGGGAGACCTCCAAGGAATACCAGGGTCATGACACAGAAGTAGGCAATGGCAAAACACCTCTGAACATCTCTTGCCTTGAAAACCACATGGGGTCATTGTAAATCAGCTATGACTTGATGGCAAAAAAAAAAAGGATTAGCTAGCTAGAATGAGAATCACACAGGAAGGAGGATGTTTGGTCACACGGAGCATTTGCCCTGCTGAAGGCACGGTACTCCAGCGGATTTTCTGGGCGCGATCTCACTGGAACATCTGGGAGGCACAGCACTCCCGTGGCTAACCTGCAGCAAGCCACCGAAGCCGCGTAGTTAAAAGCTACCAGGATCGACCTACCAGCAAATGTTTTGCCACAGGCTGCCACCGGACTCCTGTGGTGTGATCACGCTGATGTCCTCTTTGCTGCGCGCCCCGACGGTGGAAGCCTGGGTGTGCCACCGTCAAGTCTGATCACCTAATCGCGCATCAGATTGCAACAGCACAAAAAGCCACGCCTCCCCCCGTGTTTTCTGGCGCGTGTGAGAAAAACTTGAGGAGCAGAATGGCTATCAAGTAATAGTAAACTGTTTCATGTCATGATATTTTTGTGCAGCTTTTCCACTTCTTTTCTGCAATCAACTGCAACAATTAAAGCTTTAGTTCTGCTTAGCATTTTATGTAGCGCTGTATTCCACATAAAAATCCAGCAGTGCCCATCCCACACAGGCAAGAAACTACTATATGTGTATTTGAAAGCAAATCCTGCTCAGCAAATAGTATGCTTCTTCCTGCAATGTTTATTTTGTTCATTTGTTTTACATCCTAATTAATTACTTTAAGTACCTATGGCATTTATGAATCAGCTGAAGTATCAGCTGTTGCTTGGAGGAAAATTAAATACTGCTTTTCACTTTGCAGCCAAAGCTGCTAATATTTTAATGTTGTTTTATTATTTTAATAGGGTGATGGGAAAATAATGAGCAGTGGCTTTGACTACAAAGTGAAATGCAGTACTTTATTGTCTCTCCCAACAGATAACTAACTATAGATTCATTCGTATTTTTCCATTAAAACTGATGATGTACAAATATGTACTTCATAGCTTCTTTTTGTTTTTGCATGCTATCATTGTGAGCCTTTTCACTGTTATTGTGTTTTGTTGCTGGTGCTCCCAATCTTAATGAAAAGTTTTGTTAGAAGAGTTGTGAAAAAAGATGACTGACATTTCATCTTGAGAAGGGAGAAACATTGCAGAAACTTGTGAATTTCAAATCCAGACAATATGGTTTTGTAATTAAGTAACATCCCCAGTTAAAAACTGGGGGAACAAATGATAGCAATTATGGACTGGCTGGATAACATGGGGATAAACTAAATGGACAGTGTGGTGCAGGGTTTATAGCATCCTGGGAAATGGAATGTCGATTTGTAAATAAACTGTTCAGGCTTCATGTTTACAAAGAATTCTCAGTTTTTTCCTCTGGCCCTACTGCATTTCACATTGCATGTTCTTCTCTGGACATCTCACCACAGGGAACACATAAAATAATCTGGAGAGAACCTAGAAAAGGGGAATGAAGCTACTAAAGGGATGATAGGATATGACCTATAATAGAAAAAAAAGTAAACAAATGCAGTTTTTAGAACCACTAAGCCTGTTATGTGGGCCCAGAAATAGTAACAGAGTTTCCTTTGCCAGTTCACAGGAGAATTAGATCACATGCATTCCCTTTCACATTTCTAAGAAAGAAACCAGAACCAAGCAAAATCCTTTCTCTTTGTGCCTGGACAAAGAAGAACATGTTGCCCTTATTTAAAGTAGCACTGATTTCTTGCTGTATTGTATTTCATGGATCCAATCCCTTTGTATGTTTGCAGTAACTCTGAGTGGATTCAGCCAAACAAATTTGTTCTGCTATTATTTTGCATGGCACTCTTATTGAAATGATAGAAGTTTAACAGATGAAACTTTCAAGGAAGAGGAGCCCAACTCGTCCATCATCCTATTTTTAAAAATGGCTATCCAGATGCTTTCAGGAAGTCCACATGTAGAGTATGAAAGCAACAGCCCTCTTCTGGGCTCCCCCCCGCATCCAATACTCAGAGTTACACATGGGGGATAGCCATCGATAATCCCACCCTCCCTTTAAAAACCTGCGAAGCTATTGGCCATAACACCATATTATGGTGGTGAATTCCATATACTAATGAGATACATTTTGAAGAAGTACTTTCTTTGGTTTGTCCTGGATCTACTGCCATTTCATTGGGATGGATCCCAAGTATGGATGAAGCCCATAGAGAAGGATTTCCCTACTTGTATGACGAGTCTCAACTGACTCATGCTGTTGAGTCTCAACTGACTCATGGTGACCCCATCCACAGGGCCTTCCGAGTAGGAGACAAGCAGAGGTGGTTTGTCATTGCCTTCCTCCATGTAGCAACTCCAGTCTTTGGTGGTCTCCCCTCCAAATACTGATGATCCTAGACTAAGCTGGGCTAGTTGGGCTGCTGCAGCCAGCAGAGCTCTCTGAAATTTTGTTCTTGGGAGTGCTGGGAATGTGGGGATCTGCAGTGGAAGGAGGAAATCTCCACCCTTTCCTCTGGCAACAGAAAACCTATTATACTGCTGGAACAGCAATCTAGGACCCAAACCAGCCCCCCCCCCCATGTTGTGTGAGAGGATAGAAAATTTCTCAATGCACTCTCTTACAAATCTCTGTAATGACCCTTTCTATGTTTGTTGTTGTGTTAAACTAAAAAGCATGAAATACATAAATCTTTTTGTCATAGGGAAGACCATAAAGGAAAAAACCGAAAACTCAGCCCAGAGGCTCTCTCAGCCCCAACATTCACTTTCCTCTTTCATAATGTTTCTGTAATTCAATTGTAGGGAACCTGCACACGTGCTTAGTGTGGCAACTATTTATTAATTTAGCTTTTAAAAACAATCACAGCACCCTTGAATATTAGTAATACCAACTGTCCAAAATCCCATTCTGACTCAGGCATACCTGAGACTTGTGATGCAATTTGGATGAACACTGGAAATCTGATCAGATTTTTTTTATCTTGAATTTTATTTAAAAGCAGACACTGGTAGGGGGAAGTATTAAATCAAAACCATAGCTAACCCTTTCCTCTGTATGCTTTCCTTGTTAGAGTTTTGCAGAGAGGGCATAAACAAAGTGTGTGTGTGTGTGTGTGTGTGTGTGAAGTATTAAGCACACCTTTCCCTGGCACCTTGACTTCAGCCCAGTAAGGACCTATGTAGGTGCTTTTAAATAATTGTATAGAGATCAGGAAGACCTAGTAATGGACCCAACCAAGAGGATGTGCAACATCCTGGCTAATTACCCTGTTACTAGGTTGGAGGTTTTGTTGCAAGTATTCTGGCCACGTGCCTGTGTCTGCCTGAGCTAACTAGTGGTTTTAGAGTGCAATCCTATAATAAGCCTATTAAAATTAATGGGGTTTTACTGGAGAAACTGCTTGGACTGCATTGTGCATTATGTTGACTTACCTAATCTTTGAGCATACTGAGGTCATGTTATACTACCTGAAAATAAATATAAGGGGTTCAGAGGCCAATATAAACAATTATGAACTTCTTCGGAAAAGTCTAATGAAGAAACATTAAGAAGGGTCACTTTAAAAAAAATCCAAATGTAACTGAGATGCCTTTTATTTATGCTGCTGCATAAGAATTAGGAAACTTCTTTTGCCTGGAACTGCAGCAGGGGATCCATTACCTCATCTGAAACTATTACAGTCCTTCCCCGTGTCACTCAATATGGTTAACAACACAGGAGCTCTCTGGGTTAGATTGGAGATACGTGCTGCTAGCAGTGAATGTAAGCATGAATGAATAAATATTAAATATATTAGCCCTTGGTGCATGATTCCAAAAGTCCTGTTCCAGCTGTTGTGTTGGTCTATGAGCTAATGGGCTCCTGTTCTTTCTGCCCACAGGCTGCTAGGCAGAATGTCCACGGATGAGCGGCACCTCACCTCCAGTTGTGGATCTTTCATCAAGACTGAGCCATCCAGCCCTTCTTCCGGCATTGACGCCATTAGCCACCACAGTCCAAGTGGTTCTTCGGATGCCAGTGGTGGTTACGGCATCACTATAGGGGGCCACCCCAATGGCCTGGACTCACCGCCCATGTTCAACAGTGCAGGGATTGGTGGTGGGCCCTGCCGCAAGCGGTATGATGACTGCGCCAGTGCCATCATGGAAGACTCGCCCACCAAGTGCGAGTATATGCTCAATGCCATCCCCAAGAGGCTGTGTCTCGTGTGTGGGGACATTGCATCTGGATATCACTATGGAGTGGCCTCCTGTGAAGCATGCAAAGCCTTCTTCAAGCGAACAATTCAAGGTATGGAGCCTGGGAGAGCAATGGAAATGAGGTGGCCAATGTTTTCTTTGGTTTTCAGGTGGAGGTTTGGTGCTTCTTAATCAGGAATGACACTGCAACAAAATTCTAAGCCTGAAATGCAGCTACTGATTGTAGAGGGATAGCTGTATTAGTCTGTTGCAGCAAAAATTAAACAGGAGTCTGGTGGCACATAAAAGACTAACATTTTATTCTTGCATAAAATGTCCTGGGCTAGATCCTGCTTCTTCAGATGTAGAAGTATGGAAAGAAAGGGAGAATTCAAAACTTTTGGAGTTGGTTTGGGTCACTCAGGAATGGATCTTGTGTGTGTGCCGCCAAAGCTTGAGTGCTGGCGAATATACAATCCACAGCTGAGGATGTGTTGTTGATGACGTTTTCAAACTTGGATGCAAAAGTTATGGTTCAGATTCAATTTGTCCTACATCTTGGAACAATGATGGGATTTAGAACTGGGAGAAAAAGTTTCCTTCAGTGGAAAGCCAGAGAAAAGTTCTCCTTTTCAGGGAAAATCTTCCTGAGATGCACAATAAAAGAGTGCTAGGCAAGCACCCAACTATGCAGTTCCTCTGACAGAATGGGGTTTTCATTTGCGGAAAAGGGAATGGTGATTTCCACTGATTTTCAATTTATAAAGAAGACCTCCACTTTGTCCCCATGCTGTTCCTGATGATCAACTGACCCCCCCCCCCCGGAAAAAAGGGAGCGGTGGTGGCTCCTGGGGTATAGCAGGAAGCAGAATGGGAAAGTCCTGCTCTGCAGAGTCCATTGATGACACATGCCAATGAGTTTTACAAGCCATTTAATTGGACTATGTGGCTTGTCCCTGCTAAACTGATAACACCTACAGTTGTCACAAGGGCTAGCTAGGCTGGAGGAGTTCAGATATGCTGGTTCATAGGATTGTAAGTGGGGATCTGATGTTTCACACTCAGTGGCGGAGTGCAAGAGATTAAAGGCATTCTTCAGTCCAAAAATTGGTTCACAGATCTTTTTTAATCTGTTAGTCTTATCTTATTAATAGTGCAGGACAGTTTCCACCCCCCAAAAAACCCCATACTGTATCTTACTGAACTTACTGGTTAAGAGCCATCACGGGCACACACAAATGTGGTTCAGCTGACAGAGGTAGGGCTTAGAACTAAGCTATGTGAGCTTAAATACTTGAGACTTACCTTGGGCAGATCATTATCTGTCATGCTCAGTTTCCCTTCTGTAACATGGGAAGAACGCTGACCTAACTCTTAGAATGGCTTTCAAAATGAATGAAGTAAGGATTGTATACTGTGCATTCTGTCCACTAAAAGCATTGGGGCATTTGAAACCACTATATAAATGCTGCAAAAACAGCTATCCCACTGTGACTACAATATAACATATGAGAGCTGATCAGTATTTATTGAATGCGTTTAAAATTTTTCTAATCCTCTTTTCTCACAAAATGGGACTCACAGTGGCAACCTAAATTAACTAACCAGTTTCCCAATCAATACGTTTTCCAGGGCACACCTGTACAAAGTGTTACTGGCATGCAAACATCACTATGCACGCATACCAGGCAATTTCCATATGCACAGTTGTACAAATTGAAAAGACCAAGATTATTAATCTGAAAGGGCAGGAATATTGAATTGACTCCAAAAGCCCCCTTGACTCCTATGAAGTGAATGAAGGAGGCATGTGGGAGGGGGGGTTGTTATATTTTAACTCACAAGTATTCATTTAGTCTTATTCTGTGGTGTTCAGGATGTTAAAAAACGAACAAACCATAACAAGCATTGCAGGAGAAAGTCCTTCATAGCCTCTGTAGAGCATGATTATGTTATTTAATTCTGGGAATTTTTATTGGGTTTCTTTATGATATGCAAATCAGTGTCATCATACACAGGCCCCATACTTGTGCTGCGCTTCTTTCTGGCTCTTCCTCTCCTACTATATGGGGGGGGGGGGGGAAAACACCTAGAAATGCATTTGTCAATGTAGAGTTTTACTAATAGTGGAGCTAGTGCTCCAGTGCTTCAAAGTCTTCTTTATTCACTGATGTTGCCAAATGCAGAGCAAGAGAGTGGCATTAAATCAATGGAACACAAAGAAAGTATCCTCAGTAAGAAGAGATTTAGTACCTCATATAGAGCCTTGTGCAAATGACACATATTTGTAGTTCTGCACAGAATATTTGTTCTTTGAAACTAATTTTCCCATCATGGAGAGCTTTTAGGACACATTGCATGGATTGTCTTCTTCACAACACATTGACTTTTAGCAACATGATAGTTCTGCATTAGCAAGAGGTCCTTCCCTTGCCCAGTGTCTTCCTTCTATACAGCTCTTAAAGCTACATCAAATTTGTGCCATCCATGTGGCACCCAAAATTTTCTGTTAGATGTGTTCCCTGGGCCTAACTAATGGATGTTCAGCAGCCCTTGCTCTGTCCTGTTTGATGTAGAGCCAGTTTGGTGTAGTGGTTAAGAGCAGTGGACTCTAATCTGGGGAACTGGGTTCCATTGCTCCCTCCTCCACATGCAGCCAGCTGGGTGACCTTGGGTCAGTCACAGTTCTCTCAGAGCTCTCTCAGCCCCACCTGCCTCACAGGGTGTCTGTTGTGGAGAGAGGAAGGGAAGGAGACTGTAAGCTGCTCTGGGACTTTGGGTGAAGGGCAGGGTATAAATCTAACTCTTCTGCCTGATCCTACAAAGTTTGTTGTCTCAGGGTTTAGGATTGCACTTGAAGGAGGCTACTTGGATTCAGTCAATGTCCATGAACTGGCTTTTTGGAAACTGGTTTTCATTCTACCTCTCTGCTTGGTGATGCCATTCTACCTGCTATATGCCTGTTAGTTTTTTTCACATTCAGAAAGTCTTCCCTTTTGGAAATGCCACACTACCTAGGAGGAGAGCTTGGATGCTGCTGATTCTCTGCTGCAGCGATGGTACTTGCAATGGATCACTGCATATCTTAAGTACTGCACCTGTTCATGGGAAACAGCAAAATGTGCATCTACCATATCATTTAAATTAAATCACCACATTTGTAGGGACCATCATTCAAGTTAAAACAGCTGTTACCCACATTACATGGTGCATTAACTATATTTACAAGTTCAAAAAGCCTGCCTTGGAGACACAAGGATGTTCTTAGGCAGTGTCTGCACCAGCAGTTTTTCATGCAACATGCTGCTGAATTTGGGTGAGGAGAGGCACAATCCACACCTTGCCCTGTGAACTGTCTCTGAGCTACCATTGCTGGTTTTCTCATGACAAATCATGCAGTTAATCAAAGAGATGCACATGTTCTGAGCTGTGAGTACAGCCCTGTGCTGCTTTCTGGCCATTTCTCCTTCACTACTGAAGCTTATTCTTCTTTTAAATGTTTGTTCCATTTGGACCATCAAACCCATGCACTTGTGAGCCTAGGTATGTTACTAAGTTTTTCTGCTAGTAAAAATCAACACTCAAAACACCCAACAAAAATTTAGTTGATCTTGTAAAAGATGGAGGAGGAGGAGCTAAAACTTGAGACAGGATGATGAAGTCACCAAGGCTGTAGAAGTTCAAAAGCAGCCTCATGAAAAGTTGGATTTATTTAGCAGGAAAAAAAGATTCAGATGTTTATGGTGAATGGATGTATTTGCACAAAATCACTTTATTTTTTTTCTTAACTAAAAACGTCTTTTGGTATCAAAGTATTAATTGCAGGAAGATTTGAAACTCATTTGTGAAGTACTAGCTTTTATACACACCCTTGCTTTCTACCATGACTTGGAATCCTAACTTGGGAAAGCAGATCACAGATGTAATTGATAGAAAGCCCCTTACATGAGATACACCTTTACAGTTCTGACAGAATAAAATTAAAGTATAGGCACAATGGTAAATGGCTGCAACATACCCCAAGATATGCCAATGACAGGTACTCTATGATTTGGCCATTGTGACCTTAGTATCAAGTCTAAACTTCTCTTGGGACCACAACCCTTGTGTTGCTGGATGGGTTTCCTGCCCACAGCAGTAAGTGCAGAAGACATAGTGGCAACACATTGGGCAGTGGTGGTGGTGGGGAGGCCTAGATGGCTTTAATTGCAGGAATTGGAAATGTGCTGCAGGCACTTTTGTGTCATACAGTCCTGACCTGAAAGATGCTTCTGGCTGCTGGACCATATAACTGGCAGAGTACAATGTAGACTGAGCAGTTCTTGCAAATGGCTCATTGGTTTATCTGAAGTGTTTGTATATCTCTTGTACCCACCCAAGTGCTCAAACTGGTTAACAATAATAAACATCAATCAAGACCAAATGGCCACAACTCATAACCATCAGTATTGTTAAAAGGCACATTCCCAAATAGAAGCCACACAGCACCAGTAATTAAATCCGTAGACTTGTTTTCTGATGTTGTGTACAGTGCCCCCTTGCCCAGATTGCCCGGAGGCATGGGCTGGGCTGTCACCAATATGCGGATGACACCCAGCTCTATCTGCTGCTGGGCGGCCAGTCGGGCTCTACCCTGGAAGACCTGGGCCGGGCGCTTCAGGATGTGGCGGGATGGCTGAGACTGAGCCGATTGAAATTGAATCCGATGAAGACGGAGGTCCTGTGCCTGAATCGGAGTCGTTCTGGGGTGGGAATCCCATTACCAACCTTCGATGGGGTGCCGTTGGTGCCAGCGTCGTGGGTCCGGAGTTTGGGAGTGCTCCTGGATGCTTCCTTAACAATGGAGGCCCAGGTAGCAGCCACTGCCAAGGCAGCCTTCTACCATCTTCGGCTGATTAGGCAGCTGGTTCCTTTCCTTGAGCGCAAAGATCTGGCGTCAGTGATCCATGCTATGGTCACCTCGAGGTTGGATTACTGCAATGCTCTCTACATGGGGCTGCCCTTGGGGCAACTTCGGAAGCTGCAGCTGGTACAAAACGCAGCAGCCAGGCTATTGATGGGCCTCCCGATGCGGGAGCACATCCAGCCTGTGCTAAAGGCATTGCACTGGCTGCCAATAGCTTTCCGGATCCACTTCAAGGTGCTGGTTTTGACCTTTAAAGCCCTATATGGTCAGGGACCTGTCTACCTGAGGGACCGCCAGGGCTGGCTCACTCACTAGGTGAACTAGGCGATTGCCTAGAGCGGGATGGCCCTTAGGGGCACCAAACTGCACCCGGCCCCGTACTCTGGGAGTTTCTTGATTATTTGTGTTTTTCATTCTTCCTAAAATGCATTTATTTTTGAAAATTGGTGGGCGCACGGGGCGGGCATAAGGGATCCTCGCCTAGGGTGCAAAATAAGCTGGAGCTGGCCCTGGGCACTGCCTTTCCCCGTATGTTCCCCAGAGAGCACTGAGATCTGAGATGCAACATCGCCTGACCCTTCCTGGCCCTAAAGAGGCCAGGTTGACAACAACTAGGTCTAGAGCATTTTCGCTAGCTGCGCCAGCATATTGGAACGAGCTCCCCAGTGAGATCCAGGCCCTGTGAGATCTCCAGCAATTTCGCAGGGCCGTGAAGACAGAGCTTTTCCGCCGGGCATACCAGTGAGAGTGATGGTATGCCAGCCAAGTCTGCCAACCTCCCAAGACATGTATTTTGTATAAGTAGTTAGCGATGTGGTTGAGGTCCAGTCGTAATGATTTACCGAACCGCTTTTATTTATATTTATTGTACGTATGTAAGTTGTTTTATGGATTAATGTTTTATCTATGTTGGTTTTATTAATGTTGTGAGCTGCCCTGTACCGCTTCGGCGGAAGGGCGGGATAAAAGTTGAATTAAATAAATAAAGAAATAGCTTATGGTTACATGTGACAAGTTGCTATTGGGAGTGGTGGGGAGCCAGTTTGAAAGATTAGTGCTAGACATCCTCAAAGTGTCCATTTAAACCTCAGGTCTCTGCAGTCTGGGGCCAGAATCTAGAGAGAGACAGGCCCGTAGCTACAGTGGGGCATCTCGGGGCTAGGACCCCTGACTTACTGGCAAGGCCCCATGACTTCCCATCCAGCCCAGGGCCCCCAAGCAGCAGCAGGTGCAGGGAAGTAGCCAGGTATTCCTTTATTTCGATTAGCCGGTGCCCCCTATGAAATTTAAAAGCCCCCCTGACTTAAAAAAACCCTGACTATGGGCCTGGGCCTCATACTGCTTGCCAGTTTCAAGGGTTGATATTATACTTCTGTGCTTGTAGCCTTGGATAACTCTCTAGGTTATGTCCCAGCCTCAAATCACAAGGCTCCTGGCTCAAACATGGAGTCTCCCAGCATTGAAGCAATAATTTTGCTCAATCTTCCATAATCCAGTGGAATTATTTAACATGCATACCGTGTCAAAATTTATTTTCATGCACTTGGCTGAATGTGAATCCATGCATGGATGCAACTGCAAGGGCTCATTGGCATGCACAGCTTCTTCCTCTGGCTGTTGAAGATACCCTAGAACTCTTTCAACCCCTCTCTGCCAGATCGCCTCTAGTCCATGTTGACTCAAGTGGCAGTGTGATTGCCAGCCGGTGGAAGGCTGCTGGAATCCTGATGAGTTAATCTCATCACTTTATCACAGGGCACTTACAGAAATTGCAAGGCCATGTGAGTGGCTCAGCTCTGCTGGCAGCCAGCCTCAGGACCCATAAAAGAAATTGAGAGATTGGGGGGAAAGAAAAAACAACAAACAAAAGCACAACATGAGCAGAGAACTTTGCTGAAGTTTTGAAGGCAGTAGCCTATCCTTCAGTGTTGTTTGCTTGATGAAGTTGGACTGGGTCTTTTCTATACGCTTCTTTCCTGAATTAGACATCCTTGCAGTTGAAGGCCGCTTGCACCTGTTGCATCTTTTTTGCTTGCTATCACACAGTAACACAAGATGCTATGCGATCTGGTCATGTTGGGGGTTGCTTTATTTTATTTATTTATTTACAATATCTATAGTCTGCCTTTCTCACAGGGACTCAAAGTGGATTACACACAGTGAGTCAGTACAGTCAGCAAAATGGGACATTCAATAACCAATGCATTGGGATTTTAGAAGTCTGGGTTGTTCTTAGTTCCTTCCTGGGTAACTATGTCTTTAAATCAGGAGTGTTATGAATGTATTGTAACAGTATTTGTGACTTAAGGATAATTATACCCTGAGTAAAACAATCTGTTGAGTAAATGTGACTCGATGCAAAGTATAACAAAATGATGTGCAACTCAGATTGTAACGTTGCTGGTTGACAATTTATATCTGATTTCTTTTTAAAAAAATTCTGAGGTTGCATGAAACCATGGCTTGGATCCGCTAGAATGTTTCTATGGATGAAGGCATCTCTGCAGAGTGCGATTTTCTCACCTCCTTCCTCCTCCTGCTGCCCCACCTGCACCCTGCAATGCTGCTCCTGGCAGGGGATTCTCCCTGGAACAGCACAAAGGGAGGTATTTTGGGCCTGCCATATGAGTAGGGAGGCGAGGAACATTTGCTCCCCAGACAGAAATCCTTCTGTATCTGCAGGAACACTCTGGCCAATAGATTTTTCTTATGGCATTTGAATCCTTGCAATCAAAAGTGAGGAATCTGAGACTAAAAAGGTGGGAAGCTTCATAAACAAATATACTGTGATTTTAAATCCCCCCCCCCCTGCAATTTCTTCGTGAATGGGCCACTGCAGAAGGTAGAGGGATCCTTGTTCTCTGACTGGCTGGATGGTACATGCCCTGAAGTTGCAGTTCATTTATTAACTAGAGCTCAAGCTTGAATTTCAATTTCCAGCTTTTAGAGATATTTGATACTTCGCTGGCTATTGAAACTCAGGTGTTGTGCAGTGCCAGGGTGTAGACTGGATGGAGGCAGCTGGTACAGCTCTCTGAGTTTCTGCACACTGTCTGTGTCTCGAATCAGAGCACGTGACGGCTATGCTGCGATCGTGCCAAAGGGCAGTGATGAAAGGTAACTGTCACGTTGGTGATGAGGGTCAGGATGTGGGCTTGTAAGCAGTAAGAATCAACAGAGGGGAACATCTTGCAGGGCATGCATATGCAGCCCCTTCCAGCAGCAGCCACTGTGGCAGAGCAGCTGGGAAATGCAGGATATAATGGTGATATCAGATGTTTTCTCTAAGCCACATGGTATAGGGAGAAAATGGCAAGGGGTAGGGGGGAGACTGAAGCCCCTTGTGTCCTGTGGTTCTAATCTGGATTGGGCGCTGCAAATGTGGAAAATGAGAGGAATTTGCAACTCATCTCTGACTGTCACACAGGGTCAAGGCCTCCAATCCAACCTGTGTGCTCTGTAAATGTGCAAACTGGCCATCCTCGACAGAGTAGTTTGTTCAAGGCCTTCTAGTAAGGTTTTGGCTGCTAACAAATAGCCCATATTCAAGTCCGAATCTCCTAGACCACTGTGATCTCGTTATTGTTGTTTTTTTAAAGACAAGGGTGACCTTTTTTAAGGCATCATGCTTGTATCTGTAGATACACAAAAGTCAGTGTGCATGAGATCGGTGTAGTAGCTGTAAGTCTGGGCTTGGGGGAGACCCCAGGTTTAAATCCTCATTTCCCACAAAATTTCCTGTGTGACTTTGGACCAGTCAGTCTCAGCCTAACCTGCCTCACAGGGCTGTTGCAGGGAAGTGGCGTCATCATGCCAGGGATGTCACACAGGTAAGCTCTGGTTTGAAGGCAAAACTCTATCATAAAACTGGCTTAAAACCATAGAGTTTTGCCCTCAAACCAGAGTATCCCTGGAGTGATGACATCACTTCTGGGTGATGTCATCATATCATGGGAGTCATGCGAGGATGTGGCTGTTTGGGGGCGGGGTTTCCCCCACCGGCCAGCTGGCTGGTGGTGGGCTAAAGCCCTGAAAACTGGGGGAACCCCCACCCAGTCTTGGGGACTGGCAAGCCTAGACCTCATATTTCTCCTACTAGGAAGTGCTGGAATTCAGCCTTTAAGCAAGAGCAGATTCACTCCAGGTTTGCTCTTGCTAGCGCCAGATCTGTTCCAAGCTTCCCCATATGCATTTCTCCACTTACAACAGAGTCACTAATATGTTATGTTGTGCCTTCTGTGTGGCTGCCTGTTTGTGTTAACATGTCAGAATTGCTTTTGTGACAGAGCTTCTCCTGGATTACCTTAGCTTCACCTTCCCTGCTCTTTCACTTCCACTTTACTCCCTCCAATCCATCCCCCTGTACTCACCACAAATTCCTGGCCAGCTCTCCCTCCCCTTCCGTATTTGTCCAGTGTAGCTTGTTGGCTCTCTGGGCAGACAGCATGTCACATATATGTTCTTGTCACAAGAAGGGTAATATTTTAAGGCATGGGGCCGCTTGACTCATACCCTTCAGCAGGCAGAGAATTAGTGCCAGTTTACCAGTTGCCTCCTCTTGCAAACTGGTGCTGGTTGGCCCAACTGACTGGATTTGAGCTAAGTGGCCCCTTCTGGGATGCCTTGTGGCTATGCAGAGCCCCACTCAACTTGGCTCTTTCCTGGGTCATATTACCTTCCCAGTCTGCTCCTGGTGCCAAGAGTAGCTCAGAGAGCCATGTGGGTTGTAATCTCACTAGTGCACCTCCTGCATGTGTTGTCTCTATAAGGGGAATAGGGAAAAATAATTTGCCTCTCTCTAAGATGACATTGGAGCTGCGGTGGCTCAAGTGGTTAAGACGCTGAACTGCAGGCTGTGGAAGGTCAGTAGTTCAGCAGTTCGAGACCCAGGTGCCGCATGACGGAGTGAGCTCCCGTCTCTAGTTCCAGCTCCTGCCAACCTAGCAGTTCGAAAGCAAGAAATTGCAAGTAGATCAATAGGTACCACTTCGGTGGGAAGGTAACAGCGTTCCGTGCGCCTAGGTGTTTAGTCATGCCGGCCACATGACCACGGAAACGTCTTCGGACAGCGCTGGCTCTTCGGCTTTGAAACGGAGATGAGCACCGCAACCCTAGAGCCAGATTCGACTGGCTTTCGAGCAAGGGAACCTTTACCTTTAAGATGACATTACCCTGGTGTGGATAGCCAAGACTAGCTTGATCTTGTCAGATCTTGGAAGCTAAGCAGGGTTGGCCCAGGTCAGTACTTGGATGAGAGACCACCAAGGAATACCAGGGTCATGACGTGGAGTCAGGCAATGGCAGACTGCCTCTCAGCATCTCTTGCCTTCGAAACCCTATGGAGTCACCATAAGTCAGCTGTGACTTGATGGCAAAAAAAAGGACAACATTGATCTCTGACCACAAACATATGCTGCTGTTCCAATCCTGTTGGTAACCTAACCAAAAATTATGCCTGCCTTCACAGGCAACATCTGGCTAGGGGATGCTTTAGAAAGAATATTTTACGTATTATATTTTAAAAATTTTCTCAATTTGTTGCACATGTGTGTGTAGTGAAATGGTTCTGTTAGATCTTTCAATAAGATGTTTCTGCATGCTTTTGAGTATTGACAGTGTAACCCTAAACAGAACTGCATCCTTCCAAGCCCAGGTCCACAACACCCATTGACTGACAGCTAGCTTAGAATAGTGTAACTCAGTTTAGAATTGCATTGTTAATCCCTTCCCCCAAAGTCTTTTTTAAAAGGCATCTGTTCTGACCACCCCCCACAGGAAGATGGAGTTGCCTCAGCTGGTCCTGGTATATACTGATACACTTGTGTAATCTTCCATGTACCAGAACAGCCTAGATGCAAAGGGGAATTGGCCAGTGGCAGCAATTCAAAGGATGTAGGAGTTCTTTGTTATCAGTTAGGTGCATTTACTTTATCACAGGACACATCTGAGTCTAAACAGCAGGTGTGTGGCCACTCGGCTCTGGGAAGGCTGGATCTTGTGACAGTTCTGAGTGGTATCTTAACACTCTGCTGGTGCTAAGTAAGTGTTAAATGGTAGACATCATTTAACTTTAGACTTTAGCGTGACTCTCAGGAGCGTACATGCATCTTTTAAAAAGTCACACAAGAAGCAGCCTTGAGGTCAATTACTGAAACTGCAGCTGCTTAGCTGAACCTCCTGTTGCCATAGAACAGACACTCTGTTCCTCGACAATTCACTGCTCTGCCTATGCCCACAGGAAGTTTTTGAAAAATTTGGGGTATAAATTTAAATAATAAACAAAACAAACAGATGCCTTTTGGTGCAGTGTGTGGCATTTGGAATGTGTTCTATTCAAAATAATAATACTTGGTTTTTGTATATTGCTTTGAAGTGTTTAAAGTATACATTAATAACAGACATTATTTCCTTGTAATGCTTGCAGCAACCTTGTAAGGGAGATCGGCATTATTATCCTAGTAGTACTGGCGACGGTCATAGAGCTTGCCTAAGGCTACTTACTGAGTTCATGGCACAGCAGAGACCTGAAGCAGGGACCAGTTCCCAATCTGTAGTTCAGTAGCTTAAAGCAAAACTGGATGCACGCATGGAGCTCCCAGTGGCTCATTTTAAATGGCAGACATTGGGGACCTAATCCAAATCAGGGCTACAGCATGAAGAAAGGAGGTGGTGGGGTTAAACCATTCTCAGTATCACTTTCCTGACCTAAATATGGGTTGCCAACCTCCAGGTGGGGGCTGGAGATTTCCTGAAATTACAAACAACTGATTTCTTGACTACATAGATCACTTACGTATGCATTATTTCTTTATTTAAAACATTTATTCCACATCTCCTGGAGAAAATGGCTGCTTTGGAAGGTGGACTACATGGCATTATACCTTACTGAGTTTTAGCATTTGAGCCTCAAATGGTAATTAAAGTTTGCTCAAGAGCCAGAAAAACCAAAAGAAGCCATCTCAGGGGAAGGCACCTTTCAGCCTTCCCAACTGCAAGGTCTTTGGTTCTCCATAGCGTAACTCTTTCTTTACTTGCATTTTAGGTAATAATTGGGAAGTAATATTTCAGTAATAAGGCAGAGGAGTTTGATTTCTGACTTCCACATAATTTCAGGACTCCCCAAGCATGTCATAGGACACCTGCAAGACTTTCTTGTCTGGAGTGATGAGATTTAGACTGGACCAGGTTATTTTAAAGCAATTTTTACATCCTTTTGTTATTTTTAAATAGGCGTTTGGATTGTGCACTCTCTCTCTCTCTTTCTTCTGTGTCTCTGTGATGTCATCCACCACTTGCCCTAGGGACTGGAAAGGACAGAGAAACCTGAAAGAAATCAATAAAAGTATTAGTTACCAGTCTTGGTCTTTAAGGCTGGAGGCATTTTCCTCCTGGACAGGAGCATCTTTTTTATGAACTTGCACACCACCATCGTGTTTTCATTGAAAGCCAATGTGGTATAACAAAAAAACCATGAAATTAGGACTAAAGAGCCTCAAATTCTAGTCCTAGCTCAGTGGATCCCATGTCTTACCATACAAAACAAGCATGTTATATTGGTTAGCTACTAAGATAAGGGAAGTCATGAATTTGTCAGCAAACCTGTTTGGAACTTGAACTTACTTTTTGGGCACTTACAATTTAACTGTGAGCTATTCAGGGATATGTTCATATTTCACAGAGTGACTCATATAGCTGCTGAACAGGTTTGCAAGCTGCCTGTTGCTCAGAAGCCAACTCTCAGCTGATTGGGGAGTAATCTGGGAGTCTGGTTCTGCCCCTGCCCCCCCCCCCCCCATAGCTACAGTGAAACAACAAAAAGGATAGTAGAAAGAACTCTTTTCTCCCTTTGCCACCTCAGAGCTGGGTGAGAAACAATGCTTCTGAGCTCCCCCTTGCCAAAAGGAAGAGGAGAAGGAGCTTGTTTCTTTCCTCTCTGCAGACCAAGCCAACAGCTGGGGGTGGTATAGAAAAGAATAGAAATCAGCTGGGCTTCTGATCATTCCCCCTCCCCATTTGCTGCTTCTTAGCAAGTCTGAGAGGCAGCTGAGCTTCCATGACTTCCATCTGATCAGTTGGCTACCTTACTGGGAACAGAGCAAAATTTCCCCAGCAGGAGATCAGAAGCCAATTCCCAGATGATCCATCATCCTAACCTGTATGGCAGAGTTGTTGTAAGAACAAAGGGAGAGGAGTAGGCCACCATGAGCTCCCTGGTGGGATAAAGCCATTAATAAATAAAGAAAAAATAATTTTTTTTTTACATCTTGCCATTCCAACACATTGGCTGCAGTTCATGGAGCTTCCCAGTTGCTCTGTTTGTTTCCATGACAAAAATGTAAGTCCACAGCTTGTTTGCAGATGATGCTTCGGGTATATTCTGTTACTTCAACAGGAAGACTATCTGCAGAATGGTGCTTCTTCGGACACTGAGGCAAGACCTTAGTGACCACTGCTCTTTGTGTTTGCAGGGAACATTGAATACAGCTGTCCAGCTACCAATGAATGTGAAATCACAAAACGGAGACGCAAGTCCTGTCAGGCATGTCGGTTTATGAAATGCCTCAAAGTGGGGATGCTGAAAGAAGGTAAGGAGAGGCAGCCAATGTCTTCTGGCCACTTGGCAGCACCTGATAAAAAACTCCAAAAGCTCTGACCAAGGCCAGGTTATACTTCAAGGGGAAGGAGAGGTCATAGAAGGGTTAGGATTTTGTGTGGCTCAGCAGGAGAGTGGCACTCACTCACTGTTGTGTTAAAGTGAAATTCAGTTTCAAATTTGAACAAAAAATGCTGAAGTGGGCAAAACAAAATTTTATCAGCCATGCTTTCCCCACCATTTTCCTAGAAGAAAGCTCTGTTGTCACAAATAGACATGTCAGCTTGAACTCTGGGATTCTTTGGGGAGGCATGATGTTTTGGTTAAGCAGGGAAATCCAGCTCTTTGGAAGATTCCCAAGGATCCATATTCCCATTCAATTCACACTATCTTCACAATTTTCTGTACAAAGGCCCTTGGCAGTGTACGTTTATGATTGTTTAACTCTCTTGAGTTCAATATCGGGAAAAACCAGCGTAGAAGTTAATGCTAAAACCACTGGCTTTTACCAAAATGCTCATTTGAGAGGGGAAAGCCAAAAGCATAATACTGTGCATCACTACTGTGGCATTGTCCCCTCCGCTTGTGCATGGGAGGAGGAAGAACTCAAGACAGTGTATGAGTTATAAATGAGCCCTTGTGGCCCAGATCCCCTACCACCAGCATTCGTGCCTCTTCCTACACATAAATTATTTCTACACAGGAAAAGAAAAGTTTTTTTTTTAAGAATCCCACATCCCCCCTTCCCACATTCTGAATATTTATTTTTATAAACACTTTTATAAAGAATATGCTGCACAAGAAAAGATGATTCAGAACTGTACACTGAACATTGTGTGGTTTGTTTACAGAAGTGTTTAAGATTGCCTTAGCCATGTCACAAGTGCAAAGAAAGTTTGATAATAGTCTGTTTGTTCTGTGGTCAGATAAATGTCTCCAGTTGGAAAGAACCTTTCTCCCTGAGCAGGTGCTCAGCCTGCTGTCTCACTCAGCCTATTGATCTCTTCTGTATTGTCTGAACAGGGCTTGGCTCGTCCCTCGTACTCTAGTTTCTTGTCCCTTTCCCTTGTCCATTCAAGGTGTGCCATTGGGAATTTGATGGCAATTAAACACATTCTTATGGATTGGCTTCAAAGCTTCATTTCCTGATGTTCTCTCCAGAATGGAAGAAAGGGGATGGGTGGGTAGGGAGTAAACGGAGCACTTGTAACTTTCTGCATCAATGTACTCAGGAAAGCAAAGCTGCCTCAGCCTAATCCACTGAAAACAAAAACTGTAGAGCAGTCCAGCCAAAGCAGGGGGGCTGCCACTGTGAAAGCCAGAAATGAACTGAAAGCTGTGCACCGTGCTTTTCCTCTGAGGTGCTGCAAGCTAGTGCTGTTCATCATGTAGATTCTAAAGCCCGTTTTGCCCTTTGATTGACAGATCATATCGGAGGTTAAATCTTTCTTTTTCAGCCACAGCTTTCCTGACCTTGGGGAGGTCAGCCCTGTGACCCTCCATATAACCTTGCTTTAGATTAGGCTGATGAAGCATTCAGTGAGACAGCCTGCTTTGAAGGTGGAACAGTCACCTACGGATGTGTTGTCCTTTGCAGACCAGGGGAAGAAAGTGTGGAATCTCTCCTGACCCCATAATTTCGTTTTTCAATTTGAGAAAAAGCATCATTTTATATATATATTTAAATTAGGAGTGTTGATATCATTTTGGGTACATTTGGGGTTTTCGGGGGAATTTTGGCCCATCTTTTCCTATGGGGAAATTAATTTGGCTTTCCAGAGTGACTATTCTTTAATTAAATGGCACCAAAATTTCAAGGAATCTATTCCTCCCTCTCTCTACTAAAAACCAGTGGAGAGTGAATTTTGGAATCATGAAAAATTCAGGAGTTGTTCTGTTTCAGATATTTCCAAGCCAAAATGAAATAGGAAATTTTGGGAATAATTTTGGCTTGGAAATATCCAAATGCATACCTCTGCTTCAAAATATCCCAAGTTTTAACTGTTCTGTGAGTCAATAATTGCAACTGAATATACAGTACTATGATTTGTACCTGAATGGCAGAAGACAATTCCTTAGTCTAATAATTAAATGGATACCTCTTGCCTGGGCTCCTAATTTTCATTGCTGATTTAGATACAGTGTGCTGTCCAGCCGCAGTAACACAGGCATCATGCTGGTTTCTGAGACTATGTCCTGACCTAGGTTGTAGCGCATGTCCAGCTTCACATGTCTCTTCCTTCTCTCCCCCTGGATAATGGCTACTGACAGAAAATGTGTTGCATTGTGCTGGGAGCTTCCCTATTCCACCCCACCCCCACCCCCAGTGGCAGCCAATATATTAGAGCAGGAAAATTTGCAGCATGATGTCATTGCATCTTATGTATTATCAGGCTTATTGGAGGGAGGCAGTGATGTGGTGCTGCTGATCTTGGCAGCAGTTATGCATGCACCAGAACTTCTAGCTAATAGTAACCGGCAAAAAATATCCTCATCGTTGTGAATTGTTGTTACTACTAGAAAGACTACTGGAGTAATAACAAGAGGAGTAGCAGTAATAATTTAATAATAATGTGAATTTAATCAATATGGTTGCACCCACACAAAAAACGAAATCTAGGAAAGTGAAGAAAAATAGTATTATAGTGTTTGATCTCCAAGGAGTCAGCAGTTACTTTGAAGAAGAAATCTATAATTGGCTTTTTGCACAGAAGTGCAGAATTGGCTGGGGATTTTCACTTATAAAGGGATTGCTGGTTTTGCCTACTGCTGCTGGTTCCTGTGATTTCAGTTGGCTCATCTACTCCATCACCTAGTCAGTGCAGAATTGTTCCCACTTGCACATTTTCCAGTTCTATATCCAGGTCAGTTTCAGAAGTTCCAAATGAAGAGCTTTCTTTGAGAGGTACCACTACATAGTCATTGCTAAGACGAAAACCTTCATATTCAAACGGCTACTTATTTTGCAGAATCATATGATATAGCCATCTCCTGCCATCCCACTGAATTTCCTCTCCTTGTTGCTTTCAAAGTGTGCAAGATGTGGAGTCTGTCTCCAAAAGCTGGGAAGTTAAGAGCAATGACCAAAAATGCAAAGAGCAAGAATAAAAATTCCATGACTGTATTTGGACCAATGGTGTTCTCCAGGGTCCCTTTCTGTACTATATAAGAAAGTAAATAATACACAGCTGCTGATACAGTCTTTGCTATCAGTTGCTATTCATTATGTAAGTCCCATTACCCCGGCTATGGAGAGCACAATGTGAAGAGAGCCCAGGTGAGGTGGCATGGCGGATGCTGATGATGGTAGCAATTTCTCCAGCCCACTGGTTTCTGTGTCTCCTAATACTGTGGGGAGAGAACTAGCAGGCAAGCATAATGTACAAATAGGGACCTGTGGAAGGGGGCAAAGGGATTTCCCCGCCACCTACCATCTCTACGCGTTCTCCTATGAGTACGCATGCACACCCACTCACGCAGACATAGTGAATAGACCTGACCTACCATTCTCTTCCTGCTACTTGGAAGAAAAAATGGGGAATTGCTTTTGCCTTAGGGCCTGGATCCAGGAGGAAACAGCAGCCTGAAAGCCAGCTTAAGGATTTTTGGCATCCTAGGCAAATGAGTTTGTACATACACATGCACCACACCATGTGGAATCTGCTGTATCACCCCCCCCCCTTTAGGGCTAAGGCTGTGGCTTCTTGAGGCGTCACACCTCTCAACTGGGGCAGATTGGGAGGCAGAAACAGCCCTGAAAAGCCCCCCCCCCGCCTGCCTATGGTTCCACCTTCCCAGGGTAGAGGGAAGGAGGAGGAGGGCCTTCACCTAGGGTTGCCAGCTCCAAGTCAGGAAATACCTGGAGATGTTGAGGGTGGAGCCTGTGGAGGGCAGGGTTTGTGGAGGGGAGGGACCTCAGAAGGGCCTAATGCCATACAGTCCACCCTCCTAAGCATCCATTTCCTCCAAGCAATCTCTGCTGCCTGGAGATTGGTTGCAATAGTTGGAGATCTCCAGTCACCATCTGCATATTAGCAACCGTACCTGTGCCCCCAATGGAGGAAGGGGCAGAGAAGGCTTGCTGCAGGTGGGTGGAGCAGCAACAGGGCTGGAATGATGCCCCTCCACCTCTGGTGCACTAGGCAATCACCTAGGAGTGCCTTTTGGATGGGCTGGCCCTGCCATGCTCTGTCTCACAGCTGTCAAATGGCAGTGGGCATGAGAGCAGGGAAGATAATTAATGCTGGGAGCATGATTCTCAGAACCATTGGTACAGTCCATGCATATACCTGAAGATCTTTCTTTGTAATTTTATCTCACAAATATATTACACAGGATTGAAAATGCAAAGTCTGTTTCAACAAAGGGGGGGAAATGGAAGGAAAGAGAGGGAAAAAGTGAAAGAATTGTGATGAACAATAAGAGTTTGACTACAGAGTCATTTGATCAATTAAGAGATGGAGGCCACTGATATAGAAAGAGGACAAGCCTACGTTCCAAATGTGGTGGAAGTGTTTTGAATACACTGCCCTGAAAAGAAGTTGTTTCAGAAAGCTGTGAAACTCTCCACCACACCAGAGAATGTCTGTCTTTGCCTATAGCAATGTTTCCAGGTGTAATAGGAGTCCTCCTCCAATATCTGTTGTCCCAGTTACTGTAGCAATTTTATCCTTCTTGCTTGATGAGACAAAACAATCCCCAGTCACTTCCTGGCTAGGATGCTGAATTGCTGAAAGTAATAAACTGGATGCAGGTAGAAGGCCTCTGCTGTTTCTTCATTGCCCCTTCCGCTTATAACTCCTCTCTAATGGCCTTGTGCCCTTCTTTCATATCTCCTCTCTCTTGCAGTAGAAAAGAGCAAGAGTCCAGTAGCACCTTAAAGACTCTTGCTCTTTTGTGGCACGGTATGAGTTTTCATGAGTCACTGCTCACTTCTTCAGATCTCCCTGATCACTCAAAATTCTTTCTCATTTCCCTCCACAACTTCTTTCCCCAAAGATTTTGCTCAGTATCCCCATAACTCTTTCCTTGGCCCAAAGGAATATTTTAGCTCATTCCTGGAGAGAGCATGGCGAACCCAAGGGGTAACACCTACATCACCTGTGGCTAACCTGTGGCATTAATGCCACTGTTGGCACATCACCTGGAATTGTGGCACACTTGGAGAGATAACAGAGATCCCATTGGTTTGGCTGTGGTATAAACTCAGGCTAGATTTCTAGATTAGAGTAGATTAGAGCAAAAAAACCCCATGCACATCACTTGCACTGTATGTGTGTATTTATGCTTGTCAGAAACATGGGCCACCATTGGCTTAGAGGGTTACACATTCATTTACCCTGCAATCATCTTTCCTGCATGTGTTTCTGAAGCAGGGCTCATTAATAATCTGAGCATAACAATTTCCTTTAAAAAATAATGTTTAATCTTACAAGGCAAATCATATTTTTATCGGTTAAGTTCAGACATAATGGAGAGCCATTGTAGTGTGGTAGTTAGACTGTCAGACTAGCCCAAGAGAGACCCAGGTTCAAATCTTTAGTCTGCTGTAGAAGCTTGCTGGGTGACTTCGGACCAGACATGTACTCTCAGCCTACTTTATCCCTCAGGGTTGCTGTGAGGATAAAATAAAGGTGAGGGAATGATGTAAGCCACTTTTTGGGTCCTCAGTGCAGAGAAAGCCTGGGAGATCCTTGGACATCTGTGCTCCCTCCTTCCCTTGCATATGCCTGGCTAATTAGCCATTTCCAGAGGCTGTGATTAGAACAGCCCTGCTGGATCAGACCAGTGGTCTGTCTAACACAGCAGCCAACCAGTTACCCATAAGGGCCAAAAAACAGGGCACAGAGGCCAAGGCCTTCGCTCGATGTTGCCTCCTAGCACTGGGTTTCAGAGGTTCAAATGATTGTTTATTGTGGCATATGCATGGTTTGTGCTTTGTCTACAAACCAGGTTTTCAAGCCAGGAGCCAATCATTGTTTGGAATCCTGGTTTGTGGGGCAAGTACCAGCCATACTTTGCTGGTTCAGCTATAAGGACAAACTATGGTTTGCTGCAAACCCCAAAATAACTAGTGATCAAGCTTGTGTGAGCAAAAGATGGAGGAGTGTGTGTGAGATTTATTCACAGAATGATGAATGACAGTTTGCCATTACATTTGAGCAACAGGACAGGACAGGAGCAACTCAAACAGAGCCATCAATGTTTACTGTTTGGATGGGCAGCATGGAGGGGTTAGGGAAGAGAAAAACATATTTCCATATATTTCTATTTAAAAAGATCTCCCCAAGATCTCATGAAAAGCAAAATAGGGTTCATGATTTACCAGAGACTTCTCAGATAATAGGGACTGTCCTTGGTAAATAAGGACAGTTGATGCTTATGCATCAGGTGAACTGAAGGGAAAAAGTCAGGCTCCAAAGAGATACTTTAAGGCTATGAAAGACTATCTCTGTGATGCACACAGCAGTAGGGGGGTTTGTTATGGCAATGCAGAAAGTGAATGAAAAACAGAGGCAGGAAGGGAGCAGAGCAAGCAATCAATAGGTTTCTCAGATATCCTAGCCACTTTGCTTAAGAGAGCCCTAATCAATGTAGAGCAACTAAGGGAATGCATGTGCTCTACTGGGCCATCTCAGTTTCTTCTATCATGACACTGCAGAGTGGAGACTCACTGAGATAAACTACAACATGTGGATAGAACACAGTATGGAAAACTACCTATGCAAAGCCAGATACAGAAGCCAAGGGCATATGCCTTCAGTGCATTGGTTACATACTGGAATTGACCCTCTTCCTCGCCCCTTGCACTCCTAACAAGGACTTATCATAGGTTGCTTCCCTCTGACACCCTAGTTCTTTGTCTTAAGAAACAGGATTGAAGTGAGTGGATTCAGAGCATGAAAGCCCATCTCACATAAGAAGGCTGATACTTGTGTTTGCACTGGCCATTTTAGGTTGCATCATACCAGTTCTGTGTTGGCCATCACCTTTATCATAAAGTGATGGTTCAGAGAGCCAGAACAAATGGCATCCATATTTGCCTTTGTGACATAAAGACACCATTGTCAAAAAGGGAGTTGGTACCAAAGGGTTTTTTTAATTCTTTTTTTCTTAATTTTAAATTTTTATTGAGTTTTTAAGAGGGAAGGAAGGTAGGAAAGTAGGAAATGGGGGGGGGACAAAGCAAAAAAAAAGGAGCACTTACAAATATTTCTACAGACTCTGTTACATTATATTAATAATTCTACTTATACAATCAGATAATTCTTTGTGTTAAATCTGGTCACTTAAGTCCATACATTTCTAGATATCTGCAGAAAACCAAATTATTGCCTTTACATCACAAAAACGTTCTGTAACTTCTTAGAGGAAGTTTATACCATCTTGTTACCTTGATACTTTTTTATAATCATGTTTCAATTGTATTAATTTCATATCTATGGATTCTCATAGTCAAATCTTTTAAAATCCCTTAATCTTTTACTACAAAACCCATCTTTACTCGTATAATTATAGATCCTTAATATCCTACTGCTTATAAATAGCCATTCTAACCAAAGCATTCTGAAGATTATATACTGACCCTTAGGGAAAAGGACATACTAGTTTGGTGTAGTGGTTAAGTGTATGGACTCTAATCTGGGACTCCTCCACTCACAGCTGCTGGATGACCTTGGGCAAGCCATAGCTCTGTCAGAGCTGTTCTCTCAAGGACAGTTCTCGAAAGAGCTCTCTCAGCCCCGCCTACCTCACAGGGTGTCTGATGTGGGGAGGGGAAGGGAAAGGAGTTTGTAAGCCGCTCTGAGACTCCAAGTGAAGGGCAGGGTATAAATCCAATCTTCTTCTTCTTCTTCTCCTCCTTCTCCTTCTCCTTCTCCTTCTCCTTCTCCTTCTCCTCCTCCTCCTCCTCCTCCTCCTCCTCCTCCTCCTTCTCCTCCTCCTCCTCCTCCCTCTTCTCCCTCTTCTCCCTCTCCTCCTCCTCCTCCTCCTCCTCCTCCTAATATTAAATTCAACTTGACATTCCTTATAAAAGTTTTCATACAAATACTGATACAATCTTATTACCTTAGTACTTTTCTATAATCATGTTTCAATTGTGTTAATTTCATATGGATTCTCATATTCAAATCCCTTATAGTTACAAAACCAATCCTTACTCATACAGTCATGGATCCTCAATGTCCTACTACTTATACATAGCCATTCTATAACCAAAGCATTCTAAAAATTATATATTAACCCTAAAAGAGAAACATACCTAATAACTAAGTTCCATACAGCTGTTATCAATATTTGTTTTTAAGTCACATTTTTAGGTTTTGAACTTTCCCAAAGCCACACATACAAGCTACCTTGTAACACTTATTTCTTTTTACATTTAATTTTGAACACAATTTCTCTTAAACTTTATATTCCTAAATCTCATTAAAACTCCTTAACTTCAATTTAAAATATCACTTGCCTTGCTATAGCCATTCCACCTTAAATAGTTCTCCCTCCCCCCCTTTTTCCCTCCTCCTTGCGTTCCCAGCATTTTATTTTCTATAATTGAGGATTGTTCCTGTAGAATTTCAATATGGGAGTAGAACTCTTTACCTTTTATTACATTCAGCTTCACATTTTAAATAAACATTTCTATATAGATACTGATAATACTTATCTTTAAAATACATACAAATATTTTATAACACATATTTCTTTACAAGGTTTTGAGCTTTTCTAAAATTAAAAATAAAAGCTATTTTGAGACATTTCTTTCTTTCTCTTAAGTTTCAAATCCTTGAATCTCCTTACATCTCTTTAAATTCCATTTTAGATATCATTTGCCCTGCTATAGCAATTCCACCTTAAGAAGTTCTCCCTCCTCCCTGCTTTAATATCTACCTTGTAATATATATTTCTTTTAACATTTGATTTTAAGTTTCAGTTTCTCCTAGGTTCTATATCATTAGGTCTCACTAAATCTCATTAAATTCCATTTTAAATGATTCTTAGCCTGCTGTAACAATTCCATTTTAAATAGCCCCCCTTTCTTCTTCTCAAATTCTTTTGGGGTTGTAAATTGCTTCTGTAATATTCCATTATTGGGGGTAGCTCTCTCTCCTTGCTTGCTTGCTGTGTCCAACAATTATATATTAGATGTGCTTGGAATTTTTTCCCAGTCCTCCATTCTGATATCTTGTGATCTTCTTGCTTCAAGCAGGAATGCATCTGTATTCTCCATTTTCACATTAGGCAGTTTAATCGCGATATTTCCTCCTCTTCAAAAATTGGGTCTTCAGTCAAATCTTTTGGTTCATTTAAGGGTTGTTCCAACAAACTTTCTACATGGTGAAATTTGCAAGAGAGCTCCTGAACATGGTCTGCCAAAAGACACAAACTACGCTGCACTGGGAGCAGAGCTGCATCAAAAGTGTTCTTAAGTGTTTCTGTTATCAGTTGAAAAGTAGCCATTTTTTTCCATGGAGCAACTGAATCAAACAGCCAGACCATCCAGGTTTGTTTAGACAAGACCGGCGAATCCACCAGATCTTCAGTTTACAACCAGTCAGATAAATAAAGAATAGCAGAGTCAAATTCTTCTAATGATTCTATTCCTTTTGATGTTATTTCCTTGAGATTGAAAGCCACTTCCAAATAGAGGGCAGAGGGATAGCTGAATAAGTGTTCCCCCTTCCCCCTTCTTTCTGAACTTTCTCACAGTCTGGTTGAGTTCCTCATCTCTGTTTCAATAAACATTTCATGCACGTAAAGAGGAAAGAAAGGCTTACTTGTTGAATATCTTCTTGCAGTTGATGTAGAAAGTGATTTATTGTAGAAATACGCTTAGTTTCGCTTCTCACCTTTTCCGACAGTCACAGCTTGATGTCAATATGGCGATTGCTTTGACTGGGGCTTTGGGTCTGTCAAAAGACTCCAGATCCAAGCTGCCACCAGTGTCTGGTTTTTCGTCATGCCCCCTGCTTCGGGGACCCCTCTCCTGAGGCCCCCCTAGGAGTTTGGATAACCCAAGCTCCCCCAAACCATGCAGTTCGAGTGTCTGCTAGAGCAGAGCTCTGTAGCACACCTCGATGTTTTTTTTAAAAAATCTTGAGCTAGGAATAATCTGTTTCTAGAATGTTCCTAGAAACATATGTACACCTTCATCCATGCCATGTGGTAGAGTACTTTACACCCAGAAATGTAGACTCTTTATGTGCTGGTTTATCAATATACATACAAACAGGGCTTTTTATAATAGGGAGTTTCAGAAATGTAAAATGTCTTCCCCAGATTAGGAAGGACTCTACTATCAGATTTACAGAACATATAGTTCTCAGAATTCTGAAACTAAATTCGTTCAGAAGAAAAGATTTTTGTCCCATCCTGTGGCCATGAGAATTTGACCTTCCACATTACTGGAACATTTGCATGTTGGGAAGGAATAGAGTAGTTCAGCCCTTTTATATTTTAGTAGCATTTTATCTGTTAAGAAATGTCAAGAGGAAAACTGACTGGGAACTACAATATGTGAGACTGCATTTTAAATGTAAATTCTCTGGGTAAGGCTCGATTTCTGCATACTTCTGACAATGCACTGACTGAGGTCAGGATGTTATAATTATGACCTTACAGAGCAGTGCAGAAAAGTGCTGTTTTGTCCATTTTTTCTGCAGTAGCCAATGCAAAGGAAACTTGCTATGGAAATCTGGAAGCCCTGATAGTTTGAGCAGTTTGCAAGGGCAGGCAGAGTGATGCCACATAATGCATAACAGAGGCAGGTGACAATTAATTGTGAGATGCTGCGAGGTGTCGACCTTACTCAAGGAAAACTTTTCTTTGAGAAGGGCTGCATGGGGGAACCTGTTTGTGAGGACCTATGAGAAAATTACGGGGGGGGGGGAGCAGAGAGAGCACATAGTTCATGAAGGAAATTCTGGTGACGTTTTTGATAACTCTGTGAATAAAAAGGGCCAAGGGAATTTGCCCTTTCCTTCCTTCTTGAATAGGTCTTTATACCACCCCATGTATCCCTGTCAGCAGATAGCTCTGCCATAAAATTGCTTTGTTCTTAAAGCAGGTTGGACTTTCTTCCTGCTTTCTCTGTCCAGCTGCAGTTCACTACACTTTTGGCATTGCACCAAGGCTAAACCTAGCCAGTCATTTTCAGTTTTGAAACTGGAACTCTTAATTTTCCCTGGGCCTCGCATTCTCCAAGCCTTCTGGAATTCAGTAAGGAGAGCCACCACCAGCAATTCTAAAGGAAGAATTTTCTGTCATGTTGGGTCTGCCAGATCCTTCAACGAAACATGTGCAAATATATATGGTTAAACACCCTCCCCACATGTACATATATGTAGAAGGGTAGAAAACAAAATGGAAAGGGAATATCTTGGTTTCTGCCCCTGGAGCAGCCTGGCTGCACTTTGCCTTGTAGAGAGGGAAACTGCAAAGCCCCTCTCCCTGGCTCTGTAAGGCTCTTATATTTCCCTCAAGGCTATTAAGACCAGGCCTGCCCATCTTCGGTCCTCAGAGATCAGCCACTGATAGGAGAGGAGTTTCATTAGAACACTGGCAGAGGCTTCTCTGCTCCTTCCAGCTGCTTCCTTGAATCTCCAGCTGAAGACACACTTCATGTATCTAATGAAGTGGGACTGGTTCCCATGGAAGTGTAAATCAGCAAACATGCTTAACATTTGCTCGGTAGTCTTTAAGGTGTTGCAAGACATTTTTTTCACTTTGTCAACATTTACTGCATTTCTAGAACTGGGGGAAATGGCAACTTTCCTGGGGAAGAAAGTAGAATTAGGTGGTAAAGACCTGGAAGGGAGGGGGGGGAGAGACTTTGTGTTGCCTTTAGAAGTATCTCATATTTAATACAACAATCAGAAATGAAGTTTTGGTTAAGGTAAAAAATTTGGCAAGATCTATGTATTTAAAAATAGCATGACCCCAGAGAAATCCCCTGCAAAAAAACCCAACACCCTTATTCAAGGAATGCAGAACATATTGTGCTAGAAGCAAAGGGGAGATTGTCATCAAGTAAAACATTCTCACTCGCAGTATCCATGGCTTGCCAAGAAATGGCTTGGATTTATTTTGGTATCTATGCAAGTCCTTTCTGCAGTATTGTTAGAGGTGTCGTGTTGTAGGAATATGTGTATTTTTATCCCAGTATATTTTTCATATCCTTAGATTCCTCCCTGCCCAATGTGATCTGTCACAACCATATTCATCAGCAGAATATCAACGCTCCATATTTTGCCAAGGTCAGGGCATGAGACAAGGCAGGTGGAGGGAATAAGCGGTGGCTCAGATGTCTTATATTCTTAGTTTTGCTAGAAGGTATTCTTGTAAAACAATGCTGTGTATGGCCATAGTTGTAATGCCACTGAACGTCACTGGGCTAGCTTAGGTCTGTGTTAAATATAGCATGGTTTTGCAAAATGGCCACTGTAACAAATTGGAGGGAAAAGATCTTTCATGAATCACAAGGGAATTTGATTCTCTGTCATTAAATTATTTCATGCAGACTGAAAGAACTCAGATTCCTCTAAACTGTAGTTTACTTTGGTTTACTTACCTTCCTCACACAGCACCTGAGCGATGTTGGAATATACAAGGTCTATAGTGCACCAATTTGAAGAAGACCAGAAGATCACCCTACAGGGGCACAGCTGAAGGACTGCTAGTTAACATGGCTAGATTAGGGACTTCCCATTATTTCAAATTATGTCCTTCCTGTCTCCTGATTGGCTCTTTGGAGTCTTCTTGCTCCAACTGAGCCCTCCCCCTTCATTCCTGTCTCTCTCACAGCAGTTAGTCGGTTAGTTAAGCCTCTCTCCTCCTCTGTTCTATCAGAGTTTATTTCTTTTTTCATAAACTGAGTTATTTTCTTTAAATAGTTAGTGCTCCATTCCTCTGCATGTTTAAACTCTGCCAACAAGCCCTTCCTGCCTCTGTTGCCACATGCCCTGGGAGCATCCCCTTTCTAGATCTTGCTTGTACTCAGACACAGAGAGTTAATGGAAGGTGAGGGGTGTGCAGAATGTTGATTGTACAGTCCATCCCTGGCTGCTTTGCTGGTATTCTGTCTTCCTTTTCCCCATCTCTTCACTTTAGCTAGTTCTGCACAACTGATTGGCTGGCTGAATGGGAGCATGGCAGCAGCACAATTTTTGAGTTTTCTGTTCAAGTTCTCCTTTTGGTTTCCCTTTTCTTTCTTCTTCCTGTGCTAAACTGCCTACCTTCCTACCCTAAATCCCAGCCTCTTCAACTGCTGCTGTGTTCCACTCCCTACCTCATACCTTCCTAAATTGCACAACAACAGTCAACCTTTGTAACCCTCTCCTTTGTAAATTGGGGTGGATGGGGGGAAAAGGAATGTAGGGAAAGGGGGGGGGAAAGGAATTGATTTCTTGTGGTGCTGAAATGTTGTTGCTAAGTTCTGGTGCTGAAAAACAATTCCTGGGCTGGACATGTGCTCAGAAGCAATCATTTCCATAGTTCTATTTGTGCATACTGTAAAAATAAAGTATACATGTGCTGGGAGCTCTGAACATTTTGTTTGTTTGTGATGTTCTTCTGGAAGAGTGAAGGTAATAACAAGGATAAACTTTTGCATGGAGTGGAGAGAATATTTTGTCTGGACAGATGGGGGCAGAGGTGGAGCATATGTATATGGAAGATATGTAGCTACCCTGTAAGTGCTGCTCCTGACTGTTGTATAGAGATGGGCAGGCAGCAGCTGTCCATAAATACTATAGGGGAAAGGCAGCCTGAACATGTTCAAATACAAACGGCATTAGAGTGTGTTATCAGGCGAACTGGAGAAGTTAATGAATGGATTCATCAGTGGCTACTACCCATGGTGGCTAAAGGGAACCTCTACATTCTGAGGCAGTACACTTCTGAATACCAGTACCAAGAAACAACATCAGTGGAGGCCTTGGCCTCTATACCCCATTGGTTGTCCTCCAGGGAATTGGCTGGCCACTGTGTGACACAGGATACTGAACTATGTGGAGAACTGGCCTGATCCAGCAGGGCTCTTCTGATGATCTTAATTTTAAGAACTCCTAATGAGGGAAAGATATTCTACTTCAAATGTTCAGTCTCTTTCTCCTTCATCTGTCTGCGCTTGATACATTCCTGCCTGTGAGTCGTCCCCTCTTGTTTCCTCCCTTGGATCTATATAGGTATTTTTGTTCAGGGGTTATTCCTATTTTCATCTAAGAATCATTGAAGGATATTAAATCTCTGCTGTCTCGTAGTCACGCATTTTGAGATTTTCTTGTTGCTTTGCTTTTCATTCTGATCATTCTAGCCATTTTTTTCCTTGACAAAGAGTAAAAGTTTGTCAACAGGGTGATCTGTGAGGCACTGACAGAATCTAGTCTCACAGTAACATTGGTGCTTTTGTGTGACTTCTAAGGTCACAGTTCTTTGGCACAGGGAGGGGGGGGAGTCCCTCGGAAATCAGTGACCAATCACTTCTAAGTACTGAGAAAGCCAGTGTGGTATAGTAACTAGAATGTTGCAATAGGATCTGGAAGACCCAACTTTTAATTCCCACTCTGCTCACCAGTTGACCTTGGGCCTGTCCCACTCTTTCAGCCTAACTTATCTCACACGGTGCTGGTTTTGAGAAGAAAATGGAGGAGGAAAGAAGAATGTTGTAAAGCCACTTTGGGTCCCCATTGATGAGAAAAGTGAGGTATGAATAAATAAATAATAGGACTGACCTGTTAGTATAGTTTGCTTTCTGAAGTGGCTGAGCTAAAAGAGTGCTCCTATATAAGCTGTCATCCTCTGCACTCTTATGTTATGTCCTCAAATCACTGCCAGACGCCAGCCAGAGGCAGCTAGAGCTTCAATCCAGAAAACAATAGGGACTAGGCTCCTGAACTACAAGTAAGTAAGGAGCCAATAGGGATATTGGCGGGAAGGTCAAACCCGCCAATAGAACCTAGGGGTGTCCCTCCACAATTGTATAAAGTTGGCCACCCGGCCGTTAGTTTTTGTTCCATGTGTTAAGTACTAATAAACATGTCTTCTCCGATGTCGTGGTCCGCGTCCGGATGTATCGAACCCAGTACTTTTCATCTTAGTTGCCTGATCTATGGGCAAATTATATATCTGTGAACTTCAGTGTTCCTTCAGCTTTAAAAGGGACACAAAATGCTTGTCCTTAAAAACAGCAGGTAGTGCAGGGAAAAACAATGTTGTGCCACAGATTCTGTGGCTGGCCTCTTTTGTGATGGTCACAAGGAAGACTACAAATGAAAACCAGGAGTCACATCCCTGATCTTCTCTTTTGGCTCTTCTCATTCAAGTTCCATTTTATGTGTGGTTGTGGCTGGTGATGGATCTCAGGGTCCCAGTGAAAACAAAATTTCCCCCCAAACCTGAAGCCTGCCCATTTGGTGTACATGGGCCCCTGCCACACGGGCAGGAAACTGCAGAGGAGAAGTGTGGCTGTTTGCCCCGGGGCAAACTAACATGCAGTAAAGCGATCAGACCTACTGTGGAGGTTCTGTGGAGGTACTGTGGAGGTTCCATGGCAAGGGAGAGGTGCCGATCACAACACACGCCTGCGCGCAATGAAGAAGCGCGCGGCGCGGCAAACTGGTTTTCTTTTTTTGTGTACACTACGAATGCGCATGCTCCGTTGGGTGCGTGTGCGCATCCACGGAGACGTGGGGGAAAAAAAAGCCTTTTCCGCAAGGGGACATGGGCGGGCGCCGGATACCACCGGAAACGCGATCAGACGCCCGCCCTTGCCCCGCAGTTTCTGGAAACTAGTACCTCCAAGGTACTAGTTTTTTGCTGCGCTTTTTCGGCAGGAAGCCTCAGTTGTGCCACGGAAGCGCTACGCTTCCCAGATGTGCTGGTGCGATCGCGACCGGAAACTCCGCTTGTCTTCCGTATCTCTTGCGTGGCTAATGTTGCGTGTGACCGCAGCCTTGGTTTCTCATACTAGTATTATATAGCCTGCGATTGTCCAGATCTTGTATTTAGAAAAACAGAGTTTAGGGGTAGCTGTGTAGCTTGTGGAACTTTAGCACTCTGAAGAAGTACATGTAAAACTTCCCAAGAATGTTTTTATTTTTATACCATCTTTATATCAAAACACCCTCAAGTTCTTTAATAAGTTTAATATTGTAGTCAAACATAATATGCAGTCTAGCATAATAAAACACAGTAAGAAGGAAACAAAGGACTCTGCACAGATCCATTTCATAAGGGATGCAATGGGACAGACAACTTAATCTACAGAGCAAGAAGTGAACCAATCCAAAGGTACAGTTGTTGCAGCCATTTATCTGCACTGTCAGATGCCTCGGCTGACAGACTGCATCTTTGCATCTTTGCAAACATGAACCACAATGCTTAACTTTTTGAAATAGTTCAAAGCTAATGAATATGAATCTGTAGAACTGAAACCAGCAATGCTGGGATGGTTCTGTTTACATACTCTGATGATAAGGGAAGTGTTTCTCTGAGAGCCTGAGAACAATGTGCCACCTACTCCTGATTTTAGAAATTTTTAAAAAGAAGTGGTGATAGGTATCTAGATTTCAAAATTAGACAATGTAGACTTCTGGTACTTTCCCATCGCTGTTGCAAGGGACTACACTGCTTTTGGATTATGGATCACATCTGCAGGAATGATATCTTAAAAGAAGCTTCTTCCTCTTTTCAACCTTGTATGCAATTCACCTTTTGTTGCAAGAAGGGAATGCCGCCATTATGGTTGCCAACACTTTCTGATGACCATCCTCCTCTGTCTTTTACACCTGCCTAACAGACACAATTTTGGCAGGTACAGATGCATCTGATGGTTAATAACTGCCTCCTGAGTAGTTGTTAAAGGCAGAAGAGCACTGCTAGGAAAAAGGTGGCATCTTTGTAAGAGCTATATTGTGGATGTGGCAAACTTCTGTTATAATGTATTTTTTTAATTCTTAAACTGTTTTTTTTATAGTGTATGGTTTGTGGGCTGTTAAACTTTAACAAACTGAACTGATAAATAGGTGGCAATCCCTAGCTCTTATCATGCAACCAGGGATTGCACACACAGTAACCTAGACCCAGTTGTCTTTGAGAGCACTCATAATCCTAGTAGCTAAAACAGTAAAGAATGCATCTTAATACCCAAAACTGCCTTCATTTTCTCTTCTAAGTTTCTTCAAATGGAACACAACTGTTCTGGAACTCCCCCCCCTCCCCCCAGCATTTTCCAGCAGCTCCCTTGCCCCCTTCCTCCACCCTCATCTCTCCTTCCATGTATTTTCTGAGAGATATTTGATTTCAGCGAAAGCTCTGCTGACATCCATGCAATATGCTTGCACTTTCTCTTTGTGCTTCCTGGGAAGGATGAGGACTCCTCCAGGGATTCTGGGTAATTGGGTTAGTGGCCAGCTCATGTCAGGAAATTAAAAGGCGGCCCTGATTAGGTTGCTGCTGCATGGGGTTTAATGGCTTTGTATTTATAGAGTATTCTGCCTCTAGCCCGTGCCAGAAATATCACTTTTCTCAGCATCGACATGAACAAAGGGGGTGGGGAGATCTTTCACTAAAATGCACGTGTGTTTTTAAAAACAAACTGCCTTTACAAGAATGATACTGGTATGTTTCAGAAGCAAATCTGACCACACTGATCCCGTATTATCATATCTTTGGTGCTGAGCATAGGAGTTGCAGCATATCTTCTCCCATATCTCTGTGTTTTAGGGCATTTCCAGATAGGGTTGCCAACTCCAAGTTGGGAAATTTCTGCAGATTTGGAGGTGGAGCCTGTGGAGGAGAGGGTTTGGGGAGGGAAGTGACCTCAGCAGGGATGTGATGCCATAGAGTTCACCCTTCAAAGCAGTCGTTTTTTTCCAGGGGAACTGATCTCTGTTGTCTGTAGATGAGTTGTAATTCTAGGAGATCTACAGGCTCCACCTGGAAACTGGCAGGCCTACCTAGAAATGATGGACATGCCGAGCTGCCTTATACTGAGTCTGACCATTAGCTTATCTTGGTTACTATTGTCTCCTTGGACTGGCAGCAGGTTTCCAGAGTCTCAGGCAGAGAGAGGTCTTTCTCAACACCTGCCACCTATGATCCTTTAGATTGGAGATGCTGGGGACTGAGCCCCAAAGTATTCTTGCCAAGTATGTCATTGATCTAGTTGGAATCCTGTGTCTGCTTTCGCTTTTTGCATGATTATGACAAATAGCCTGTGGAGAATGCTTTCATAGAGCTCTGCATTGCACTAAGGAGTCCAATTGTGGGAGCAGCAATGGGACCTTGAGGATGTAACAGAGCTGGCCCTATGGGGAGAAAAAGTGATGCAGCGGGTTACAGACAGCACACTTTGACACATTTCTCCCCATATGTTTGTGTGTGTGTGTGTCTACAGACATCTGGAGGAATATCCGGAGATTGAAATTCAAGCAGGAGGTTTTACAGAAGATAGCATTACCGAGCAATTGGACTCTACTTCATACCTGTGAAACTAGTGACTGCTTTCACACATCGTTGGATAATGCATCTCAGTGCACTGTAACAATCATTTGCAACTGGATTTTCCTATGCTATAGTGCACTGCAAGTGGATTATCAAGTATGTGTGAAAGTAGCTGCCAGAGTAAGTCATAGTGGAAGCAACAACCAACTGCTATCTCTTTTTTATTACAAGGATGTAGATATGCAGGATGCCATAGCTGCAGGTAACAGTGCTACTCTAGAAGGTTAGGTGGGTGGGAGAAACATGACGGGGAACTCTTACATTAATTATACAGAACAAAACTCTAAAACACATACATGCACGCACACACAATGTATGCACATACAAATTCATACATGTAAGATGCACTGTGCCCCAGGGTTCACATATAATACAATAGGACAGGGGTCCTACCCTGTCATAGGGATTGTACTGAAAAAGGATGCCCAGCTAGTAAATTCAGTATGACAGCCAACACTGGGCTGCATTTCCTACTGTCTAGGACTTTGCTTCGCGGAGCTTTTAAAGGTATTTTTAGTCTCCAGAAAAGGAAAAAGAAACGAAACTTGATTGCTTGTGCTGCCTCCTCTGCACACTCGGCTATTTTTACTTCCGACAGCCTGGGCCTGTATCCAGCATTTAAAAAAAAAAAATGCTGGAATTATTTTACTTCCATTAAGAAAAAACCTCCCAAAGGCTGATGTTATCAAGCCAGTGAGGGGACATCTGATCTCAGACTTGTTGGACAGATGTCTCTTGGCAGGGCCACAGTGGAGAAATGCAGAGAGCTCTGAACAGATCAGCAGAAGTGCTTTTGCACTGCGGAGGCTCGGTATTGGCACATCCCTCTTTGAAGGACTTCTGGAACTTGAGTGGCACCAACAGGATGGTTAGAAAATTGACAGCTTTATTCAAAAGAGGAGGAAATGGCAGACTTGAGATGAAGGCTAATTTATTTGCCATATTGGGAACTGCATCCTGATGATGTTTCTACAGGAAAAATAGAGAGATGATGAGAGTGTTGCAATATCTGCTCCTTTCTGACAAGGTCAGGATGCGAGGTGGAATGTTAGCACTAGTATAAGGAAGAGTGCCTTTCAGGACTGCTGTCTTCCTCTAAGAGCAGCTCTCATGGGGATCCCAAGCAGACTCTCCTGCAGGCTACAGATTCTAAGCTCTAGCAACAGAATGGTGACAGAGGGCCATCCACTGACCCATCGTAGGGTAGCTGTTATATTCTCAGGTGGGCCCAGAAACATAGCATTTTAATCCAATTTCAGTTTTGTTTGCTATCCCAGTATTGATATGTTTGTGTGGCTTCCTTTCATAAAAAAAATCAGTATATGAATAATAAGTTGCAAGTTTGTGTGTGTGTGTTTTAGATATCAACCCAATCCATCTGTATTAAGAAAACTTAAAAGTTGAGCAAGGATGTTTGATAGGATGTTTCAGAGGACATTAATTCATAACTCAGAAGTGACTTGATAGCATATCACACATACGCACCAGTACACATAGGAGGAAATGTTATGCTGATGTAAGAAACCATGTGCCAAATTATATCCAACCCCCCCATTATATAAACTAGGAGCTCATGATATTCCTGAACAAAAACACCCTTAAGTATCTTGGCCAGCCCATGATAGAATCTGGGTTCAATACTAAGACCTTAGAGCAGGAAATAATTCCTTGATGTGTCTTTTAAACAATGTGGTTCAGTGAATAAACAGCCAGTGCCCAATTCCTGCCTTATTCTTCCACACCTCTGCTCTGCATGTTATGCTCTCAAACAGAGATATTTGCAGTTGTTAACCAAGATGATGGTTTGTAATGGAAATAGATTTCTATAAACACTCTCACAAATTGATGTGTGTGTGAATATGTATATATTTTGTGTATAGATACAGAAATTAATGTTTTAATAGAAAGTACAGAGACAGTGCTAAATGCCTAATGCCTTCAGAGGTTAATCTACAGATTTGTGTTTGTTAGTCTGTTTCTAAAAGAACTTTAGAAATTAAAACAAAGTTTTTGTTTGCACATCATCATCATCATCATCATCATGAATTGTCACAGTCAGATATTTGACTAGTAGATGGTGTTCTGTGATTCGAGATCTAGCCAGGTTCTTGGGAACTGCAGATGTATCTTCACAGGATTCTTGCTGTTTCAAGTAACACTGTCTTCTGGAGCACTTTTTCTTAAAAACTTATACTATAAACACATGTTCCCTATTCTCTCTTATGATTCTTTTACAAAAGGGGGGGGGAATTCAATATTTAAGAAACACTTTAAGAAATAATCCAGGAGTCAGCTGAAGGTCACTGCTCAGCTCTCTGGATGTATTTTGTGTTGTTCCTTATCCTACATCTGGCCATTTGTACTTGGATTGTAAACTCTTTTGGACAGAGATCATGCCTTGATGTCTCTTTTAAATCCTGTCATTAAGCATATAAATAGCAAATGACGAGAGGTGTTTCTATAGCACCTAGTGATTGCTCTAAAATTAGCGACTGCACAGTTGGGTGGGATGTTCTTCAGGTGGGTCCGTCTGCACATTGTCTCTTTAACTCAGGCACTGATGATGGCAGTGCTTCATGAAACAACAACTGTGACCTTATTGAAAGTGCTTGCTTCAAGGAGTGTCATACAGGATTCGAGGGGGGGGGGAAGAAGAGAACAGAGTCTCACTTGAAATTAACAAGCTAAAGTCCTTGGACGAACAGTCCTATCCACTCAGCAAGGAAAAGAGGGATGGAGGGTAAATCTCCTTCTCTCTCTCTCTCTCTTGCTTATCTCTCTTAATGCACTTAAATCCTTTGTGTCTCTCTAATCTGATTGAGGATGCCTAATACCTGTGCAGCCACCTTTCCAGCCAAGGTCTGAGGACAGTGCACAAGTGTCTTTGGTCAAAACAAAGCAAAAAACCTTCCTCAACTCTAGCTCTGGCTTGCCTCCCCCCCCCCCCCCCCCACTTTTCTTTTTGCCCTGGGACTGAAAATTTGGGATTTAGGGCAGGTTATTTGCTAAATAATGCCCTGGGATGTGTCATAATGCCCAACAATATCACACTTGACTGTGACCTTGACAATTGTGGATGTAACATTCCCTGCAGGTTCTCTTAACAAATGGCCACCTTCTGGTGCAAATCAGTACCTACTTCATTGGTTTAAACATATAAAGTTGCCTTATACTGATTAAGACCGTTGGTCTACCAAGATCAGTTTTGTCTACTCTAAACTGCAGCAGCCCTCCAGTGGCAACCCTCCAGCAACCTACTGCCTCTTCCTTGTCAACTGGAGATGCCAAGGATTGAACCTGGGATCTTCTGCATTCAAAGCAGATGTTCTGTCATTGAATCATGGTCTGTTCCTGTCACAGCCCCTCCCATTTGGGAAGGCACAGAAATTTGATGATACTTGCTGGGATATACTCAGTCATAAATGCTGGATCTCTGTAACCACATGTCAGCTAAGCTGCCATGAGTAGGGAGAGGCGTTCTAATTGTTTTGTATTCCTTTCCATGTGCTTAATTGTTTACCAGCTGCAACGCTTATCTGTAAAGAGGTACTGGAGGAGTGTGGTGTCTACCTTCCGTGGGATTGTTCTGGTTCCCAGCTTTTGCTACCGTTAGAAACTTTCTTGAATCCCGTGCACGGGAGCCCATCTAATTGGGTGTTGCTGGGAGGGGGGCACATACGAATGCCCTATATCCTATTATGCGCATAGGTGGCCCGCCATTCCTAACAGTGTTCATGTTACTGCATCTATGGCTTTTCAATAAAAGTAAAACCTTCTTGGAAGCGTGTACTTCGTTGTTTTGCTGTGGGTCCTGACACCACAGCACAATGGAGGTTCTAAGTATAGTTTTGGAAGGAAATTCTGTTTGAAGCAGTGAGACTTATTCATAGGTTCTGCATTCACACTATCAGGATTGGTCTACCTTTCATTCTATACATATCCATTAGTCATACCATAAGCACATTCTGCAGGCAGTCATATGTAAGATACATGTGATTGATTCTTCTGCTTTTTAATGAGCTTGGCTGATATAGAAGTTGCCTTAAAATTTCATAAAACCAAAAGAGGGTATCCGAGTGGTTTGAAGCAAATCCTTGCTGGGCTGGTTTGTATGTTCAGTCACTAGGTGGCTGTAGCATACTCTGGTGACTTGCATGTGTGAACGAGCCTTATGTACAATGGTTTTCAATGGAGCAGGGTCACACATCCAGCTACCATTCAATTGTGTGCAACTGACATACATCAGTGTGTGAACTAGACTTCTCATGTGTTAAAAATAGCTTTTATTTCTACTAATAGTCTGTACATTGAGTTTTCAGATTCATTTCGACAGCTGCTTGTTTAAGGGAAACATAGAACACACATGGATGGCCAACAGTGTCATTCTAAGCGGAAGGAGTGAGCTCAGCCCCTGCCACAAATTGTGTTAGTCTTTAAGGTGCTACTGGACTCTTGCTCTATCCTAAGCAGTGTTACACTCTTAGAAGTCCATAGAAGTCAATGCATTTAGAAAGGTTTAACTTTGCTTCAGATCACACTGCAAACTACCTTGACATGAGCCATCTTATCCTGGGCAAGTTGGATTGCCCTGCAAAATTTGGAGGAGGATTTTACTATAGATCAGGTGAGATATGAGGTAAAATGGTTATCTGCATGGGCTTATGACTGATGACCCCCAAAATCAGGGCTCTAGTCGGGGGGGAGCTCTCAGGTACGGAGCTCCGGAAGAGAACCTCTAGGGGGCGGGGCGGTCACGTGGTGAAGCCCCGCCCCCTTCTTTACCCCGCCCCCTGCTTCGATCCTCATTCCGTTTGGGAATGAGGATGAAGCAGGAGGGTAAGTAGCCGGGCCTTCTGACACACTCCCGGTGATGTCAGGGGGTGTGGCCTTCTGTCACTTCCGGTGATGTCAGGGGGTGTGGCATATGCAAATAAGTTATGCTAATGAGTTATGCTAATGAGCTCCGGCAGCTCTTTTTCTACAACAAGACCCCTGCCCAAAATTATTATGATTAGAACATATGCTGAACATTGTACATACTTATGGTTATCGTACCAATGGTTACTTTAGAACAGCAGCACAAAACCTGACCTAAATGAAGCATTACAATAACATTATGCTAGCAGAATAATTTATATTCATAGACCCTTTTAGACCCAGATGACATGTTACAAATTGTAATATGTAGGATTGGGGTACCCATTATCTGACTTTGATGCCAACAGTCAGATGTCAGGAATGGGAGAATTTAGTTTTCAAGTGCCTGGGGCTCCAATTAGGGTCATGACCACATTTTAAGGGGAGAAGACACGTCAGCATTCCTCCAGTGCTGTTTTTTTAACCCGATACGACTACGGGGTGTTGTTTTCCCCACTGGGGGGACTGCATGCGTACTGCATGTGTATACGTGTGTATCCATTTCCCATGGGACAAATACCCCCCTTCCCCTGGAAGCTGGAGTATCATGCAAAATATTCCATTTAACACATGGGCCATGATCCAGTTCTCACCTATGCATGCTTAAGCCCACTGATTTTACTGAAATTAAGCATGCCTCTGTAGGATTTGTGACCATGGGGCTTTGGGACTACAACTACAATCCCTGTTCAGTTTTATGTCTGTCTTTTTACAGCAAATGCATTGTTTTGATTTGTATTTAATTCATTGAAAGGAGCTGAAGTACCTTTATTCTACTTGTTGTAGTCTGTTTGCTTTGGGCAGTCTTCTTAAAGTATAAACAGACAAAAGTTTCAGACCATGTAACTATTTTTTTAAATAAACTGACTGACTAAATGTTTGGGGGATTTCAGAGGCTTTGGCATGTTTCTGTGGGCTTGAATAACATCTACTTAAGAGTTTCCTGTTAAAGGGGGGGATTCCAGGGGGGCAGTAAAGGTTGAAGCCTTCAGTAAAAAAAAGAGAGAGAGAGAGTGGATACTTTATAGTCAACCTTCTAGTCATGGGGAATCATGGTTATTCTAATTGTTGTTCAGTCGCACAGTCGAGTCCGACTCTTCGTGACCCCATGGACCAGATCACACCAGGCCTTCCTGTCTTCCGCCGTCCTCTGACGTTTGCTCAATTTCATGTTCGTTGCATCTATGACACTGTCTAACCATCTCATCCTTTGCCGTTCCCGTCTTCTTCGACCTTCAATCTTTCCCAGCATCAAGGTCTTCTCCAGGGAGTGCTCCCTTCTCATTTGGTGGCCAAAGTATTTGAGCTTCAGTTTCATTATCTGGCCTTCCAGGGAACAGTCAGGGTTGATTTCTTTTAGGATTGATTGATTTGATCTTCTTGCAGTCCAAGGGACTCTCAAGAGTCTTCTCCAGCACCATAGGTTATTCTAATAGTGTTGCATAAAAGAGGATGCTTGTCTGTTATTCAGCACTACTGAAGGCCTGCCTGAATGTACATCTGGGTATTAGATTGTTATGTACAGGTGCTCTCATGTTCATTAGGAAATCATTAAACAATAGTTGTAAAAACACAAGGACATGGAGGAATGGTAATGAACAGACTGATTGCTTTTGTTCTTTTCTGTGCTTTAACTGGTCCATACGTATACATATATATATATATATATATTTGTTTTTGTGTATAAATATATTTGTAGACAAACTGATGACAGAAATTTCTGCGCTGTCAGAAATTGGAGTTCTTACCTGTTTATTTTTCTTCCCATGGCATACTGATGTCTCCATCTACCTTTATCATAACTCTTATAACCACAAACTTATTTTTTTCAAAATCCTTAGGGTTTCCTTTTCCTTTTGCTTACAGGGGTCCGCCTGGATCGGGTCCGCGGGGGTCGCCAGAAGTACAAAAGACGACTGGACTCTGAGAGCAGCACTTACCTGAGCTTACAAATTCCCCCTCCAGCCAAAAAGCCATGTAGGTGTCAGCACTATACTTGTCTGCTTGGGACAAGCTCTCTGTTTCCTGTAGCATGCTGGGGCTGTACTTTCCCTTGGTATTCCTCCTTGGGGGGGGGTAACAACACTCTCAACTGCCTTAATTAATATGGTGTGGGTTAAGCATTGTCTCCTAAGATTAAGCTCTTTATCCTCAAAAACCATTCTCCCAAAGAAAGGAAAAGCGGGGAAGGGGGAAGGAGGAGAAGGGGGAAAGTTCAGATATATAGTTTATGGGTGCTGTGGCAAGACAGTCTTCCTTACTGTGGGAGAATGGGGAAGGTTACTCAGCCAACTTGGGTCTCCAGCCCCTGGACGACAACAAGGGTCTTCCACTCCCCACTTCATTAAGGATACCCACTGCCGCCAACAGACCAGTTCTCAGAGGTTTAGTCCAACTGGAAGGATGGCGCCCAGGCCCTGTCTCTTAAAAGACCTTTGCCCTTCTTCTGCATCTCTCTCTCCCTCTAAATTGCTACAGAGGGGGACCAGTCTTTCTCAGATGGGGCTTTGTAGGGGAGTAGCGCTTAACAGTCCTATCCCCCGCCCACTCCTGTTAAGTTTGGACTGACCTGGGCTTAATATGGCTTACAGAGAAACCAAATAATATCAATTTCAGGAAAAATTATCTTAAAGAAGATAAGAAAACAATGGATACACAAATAAATATGTTTGCAGAGCAAAATATTATAAGCATCTGTGCATAAGAAAATCATGTGAAAACACATCCCTAGGTCTGAAACTTAGTCCTATGGTGTTAAAGAGATAGGCAGAAATATCTTACAGGTTCCAAGTTTGACATTCATTTCAGAATTCATCCTCTTCCAGAATGGCTAAAGTATGTCTGCCTCTTTTAGAATGGCTGCCCTGCTAGTGACTCTGAAAACTAACTCACAGTATAGCTTCCACTCAAATGCCTCCTTCTCAAAATGTGTCTGGGTGACAAAAGGCAACGATTCTCCATTGACTACATGACTGGGCAAGTGTCCTGCTCTCAGATTGTACTAATTAAGTATCATACTGAATTCCTTACCTTTTCCTCTGCTGGCTGTTAAGAAAGGGAGAAGGGAGTCTCTTTCGACTCAAGCTTACTTGCACTGGCAGTTTGAGATTAACCTCTGAGTCTTCACACAGTGTAATTCAACATTCACAAAATGGAAAATTCTTACCTAGTTACTGGGGATGAATGAAATGTCATTTCATCACAGTTGCATCTGGTCTTTCCCACCATGTACCGATTACAGAACAGCTTCCAAACAGAGCTAGTGGTGTTTTGTCTCACCAAGTGGTGTTCAGGTCTTGTAAGATGTTTGCCTTAATCAGTTCTGTTTAGATCTCCAGCCCCCCACATGCTTTGTGATAACCCAAATAGCTTGCACAAGATTAATATGTTACAAACAGAGACTACTACTAGAAAGTTATTCTACACATTATTCAGAGGCAAAGCTGGGCTTGCTATCATATTCAGACTCAAGAAGGAGCTGCAGTCAATTGTGGCTCCCTGAATATTGTACTTATATGGTACACCTGTTCATTGCATTCATACTTTACACTTAGTATGCATACGCCTTAAAATATGCGAAGTGACTCTTAGTTGTTTGAAAGAACTTGATTTAGGGCTTGTGAATCCTAATTCTGATGTGTACCCAGAAGCTGCTTCTTATGGAAGAGCAGCCCATCAGTGGCAGCTAGCTATGATGACTAAAGGGAACCTCCACCTCCAGAGGCAACATCAGGGGAAGGCCTTGGCCTCTTTGCCCTGTTTGTTGATCTTCAAGGTAAGCTGGTTAGTCACTGTGTGACACAGAACGGTAGTCTAGATAGACCAGTGGTCTGATCCAGCTGGCCTTTTCTTCTTGCTTTTGGTAACCAGTGTTGCAGGAGATATGCCTGGAAAAGGTAAGCACTTTTCCCAGAAGGATCACCCCCTTTCAGAGGGACACCAAGCCATGCAGAGTGCACAAACAATTCTTGTCCTGCGCTGAGAGGTGTCCACCGTGTGGATAGACTGGGAGGGATGAAAGCAGACTGAGGTGTGTACTTGTGGCATTGAGCAAATGCTGCACCCATGGCCATTTCACATGTTACAATAGTTATTTCACGCAAATAGCTGGGAAAGTCTTTAAAATGGAAATGAAACCCGTCTTCATTCATTTGCATTTCCTCATGGGTGTGAGCTTAAGCCATTCTTTCTTCTGATTTCCCCTCCAATACCAGGAGAGTTCCCATTCATTGCTTCCAGAAGGAATCCAGATGTGATCTTTCTACCAGTATTAATTAGCCTGTAGAACAATTATTAATTATAATATGTAGAATTTAAAGATAGGAAACTTATATCTAGGCACCGGATACCTAGGTCCATCAGTAATTAACACATGCAAATATGCATGATAGGATCCGCAAGCAAGCAGAAGAACAAAGAGAGTCTAAGGAAAAAGGGGCCATTGTTTCAAAATGACAAGTTCCAAGTAACTTTAAAACAAATATAAAGTACATGAATTAATGGCAAATACATACTGACTCCTGCTTTTGAATTTGCAGTGACGAAGATTGTCTCCCACTTGCTGGTGGCGGAGCCAGAGAAGATTTATGCTATGCCAGATCCTACTATGCCAGAGAGTGACATAAAAGCACTGACCACACTCTGTGACTTGGCAGACAGAGAGCTGGTTGTGATCATTGGCTGGGCAAAGCACATCCCAGGTAAGAAGGGGGGCAAATCATAAGGTTGGCAAAAGATGGCAGCTGTACTTATTTGCCACCATGGGCTCTGTGGGTTTTTGGTGGGGAAACTATTACTGTTGAGGGCTCCAAAATCCTGTATTAACATATCTCATATTGAAATGAAAGTGCATTGGAGAATATTTGCAGGAGGGATGCTGGGTCTCTCTGCAAGCCCGGGGAAGCAAAGGAGATGGACAAGTGTGCTTTTACTACAGCTTTCTAATGCTGATTGTGAGGTATGTAAAGGGAATTTGTGCACCTCTTCCCAAGAAAAATGCAAGGGTTGACTTTTTACAAGAAGCATCAGGAATAGAAGTTGCTCACACATCTGTCTTCCGCCTTTTTTAATGTACAAAATGCCCCCAAGGAGAACCTGATTTCAATCACAAACGTAGGTTACAAGGGGACTTGTGCTAGCATACCACGGACTGCTTGCTTTCAGTCTGAATTCCAGCAACATTATTGATTTTGTTTGTGTAAATGAATGTATCCTTAGATGATTGTGATTATGTTGCAGCTTCAGTTTTAATTTGAAAAACTCAGTCAAGCAGATGATTCAACAAGGTGGTCACCCTTCAGATACTAATTCTCAGCCAATCTTTATCTTGGTGGTGCTCTTCTCAAAGGAGGCTAGTTGTATCAGGGCTTACCTCACTCATTAGCTGCACAGCCCTCCAGGGCCTGATTCAGCGCAAATGGTGCTATATTGCCAATTACGGGAACTCAGTCTGGATTGTGGGGAGAATTAGCAAATGCTGTTATATCCATATTGATGATGTCCTTGAAACGTTATCATTTTGTATGCATTTGTTGCTCATCTGTAGGGCACAACCCTCCCACCTTATCTTTTCTTTTTCATTTTTGGTTGTGTGGAGACTCTGTGCTCTCACCCCCCCATCTAATACATTCAAACTGTTTCATATGAGATTATTTTCTTCCACACGCCCTCCCTCCCTATTTGGGCATCATTCAGAAATGATGGTATTCTAATTATTTAATTGTTTAGATAGATAATGTGCATTTTCAGATACACCCGCAATTTGTTTGTTTCTAAATCTAGTGCTAAAACTTCTCATAGGCAACCCACATTACTCTTTGGAACATTGATGTCTGTTACATGTTTCCTGTTTGACATTTCTTAGACATCAACATTCCAGCACTGGGGTGATAGAACCCTTGCAGTTTTCCTGCATCCCATTGAACTGGGTTTGCATGAGCAAATTCAGTCCTGTCAGTGACAATATAGCTACTGTTTCACAATAAGTTTTTTAATGAGTTGGATCGGGTCCCTTTCCCTGCAGCCGCATGACAGCCATGGGTAACTTTCTTCCCAGTTTTTGCAAGACCCAGTGTGGATCAGGAATGCAGTGCTAAGGAAGAGGCCTCTATCCTGGCTCCGTTTTCCTGAGCTGGAATGACCCTGGGGGCACGTTTTACCTCACTGCAGCCCTGAATGTGCACCTTGACCATACTTGTTAAAAATGTTCCATGTAGTTCGGCCCACATAAATTACAGAAAGAGACAGCATTAGAAAGAGTCTTGTTAAACTCCTAGAATGGAAAGACAAATATGGAAATCTGTGTCTTCTAATGGTTAGGGCCAGCCCTCAGATTTTTGGCATCCTAGATGAATGACTTTGCTGCCTCCTGTGCCACGGAGAAGTCATTACCTGCTCTGCTCCACCCTCACACTTCAGGGAAGCTGCTGCCACTCACACCACCCTCACTGTGGCCTTTCATGGTGTCACACCTCCCTACAGGGGTGGGTTGGGAGTCCAAAATGGCCCTGGAAAAGGATATTGTCCCCTGGCTGGCTCATGGCCCTGCCTCCAAAGGAGGGAGGGAGGAAGGGAGGAAAGGAGCAAGTTCACTACAGGGCACCCACTGGGGTCAGGGTCACCACCCAGGGATGCCACTTGCAGCAGCAGACCTGACACCACATGTGGGCGGAATGATGACAGTGCTGGTTTTGGCACCCCTTCACCTCTGACATCCTAGGCAGCCTAGGTGCACCTAATGGATGGGCCAGCTCTGCCAATGGCTTGTAAAAAAAGAAGTCATCTGATGGTGTAATCATAAACATAGTTATGTCCTAAGTCCATTGAAGATCGTGAGCTTAGAAGGGTAGAAGTCTGCTTAGGAATGTACCATAAGCTGAGCTTCTAGTGGCAAATTGGTAGGTTTGTGGCATTGTGCTGCCTGTTCTCCTCCTCCTCCTCCTGTCTTTTTTGACATGCACATACTCAGATATCTTCACATACCATCATTATTCCCCTTCCATCACTTCCATTTTCATGAAATCAAGGAAAATAATTGAAATGTTTTTATTTTATTTATTTACAGGTGATTTATATACCGCCCTTAACCCCTAGCGGGTCTCAGGGCGGTTTACAATGTGCTACTATAGTAGCGAATAACCTATCTAGGGCCACATATGGTGCGGGGGGGGGACACAACCTACCAGCACCCCTAATACGGCACGATGTTCCTTCGGCAGCTTTCTTGGTGTGAGTTGGTGCTGTTGATGTTGTTCTGCGGCCCGGCTGCTCCCGGCTGGCCGAGCTGGCCGTTGTTATTCTCTCCTCGGATGAGCGGCGTATCTCTCCCGGGCGCAGCCTCGGCAACGTCCAAGCGGCTCCTGCCGCGCTGCGCCCCGCGTTCTGACGTCGCTCCATCCTTGGCTCCGCCTTTCACCACTTGCTCGAGCCAGTCACCACCGTTCTGGTCGCCTTTCGCCATTTCTCTGCCGCCACCATTTCTTCCTCGCTTGCTGCCGCCGACTCGATCCTCTCCTTCGCTTTTCTTCACCGCCGATCACCAGTGCAAGGCTGGGAAGGGGGGGGTGCCCCCTGCCATCTAAGGCAGGTACCCATTCCTCTGATGTTAACAGAGCCGCTGGGTTGGCGGGAGCTGGGACGAGGGCCGGGGGCTCAACCCGGCCGCGGTGGGGAATCGAACAGCCTTCCGGCTGTTCGTCCAGATGTTAATAGCAGGCGTTGTAATGCCTGCGCCACCGCTCCCTGTTACCCAGTTCATTCTGCTAATGGCATCTGGAGAAAATGGTGTAGGTCTGGTTGACTTATGCAGCAATTCAGATTACCCATTTATTTGGAAACCTGCAACTAAGGGCAACTTTAAACTTTCCCCGATTACCACATGAAAGCAAACTACTGGAAGGTGATACCTGTGTAATCACTGAGTTTGCTTACTCAGAAATTATTTGTGGTCTCAAATATATTTGTGTTCTAGATATCGAATGGAGTAGGGTATATGCATGAAAATTGCAACATTTCGATATTAGCTTCAGATGTGTAAAAGATAAATTTGAAAGGTCTTTGTTCTAATGCAAGATTCCTCTCACTTGCATGCGCCTGCAAATTAAAGCTTAAAGCCACTCTCCTGTAATTGGGAATAGAGTGTTTTAATAGTGTATTCAGCAAATATTATTTCCCTAATATCCTCCCTGGCTAGATTGCACTCCTTTCCATCTGGATAAGACTCTGTTTCCTTCACCCTTCTCACCCACCCCCTTCATTAATCACCTGTGCATTGCTTCCACCTTCCCAGGGCTTCTCTCAGGAAAACTTCTGTTGAGGGGTGTTGACAAGGGCTCTCCCAGAGTGGCTGTTTAGCTGCACTTCTTGCTAGGAAGACGAAAAGCTCAACACGAGATGAAATATGGTTGGTGGAGTGACAGCAGCTGTATCTAGAGTGGCCTCAGATCCTATAATTACATCTCTCTTTATTACCGCTGCTAATAGCCCTCCAGGATGGCAGAAAAGATAATAAATTAACCGATTATGAACTCCACTTGCCACAAATTATGTGTGTTCGTTCTCTCTCTCTCCTCTCTCTCTCTCTCTCTCTCTCTCTCTCTCTCTCTCTCCCTCACTACTCATTTCGCTCCCTCCCCCCTCTCTCTCTCTCTCTCTCTCTCTCTCTCTCTCTCTCTCAATTCTGGAAGCTCCTGCTGCCAAATGTCTGAAAAAGAGTAGGAAGTCACTTCATTCATGGGTACAAATACCACCAATTTCTGAGGGAGTGTTTGAGACTCAGCTTGCAGCCTGCCAAGAGAAACTCATATGTGGTGGTGGGAGGGGGGGCTGAAAGAATGTGCTTGAGGGTACAATGTGGGTAGGGTTGCCAATAATATGGAGGGGGGGAAGTGCCTCCCATTTCGAAAAATGTGGAAATGGACAACGAAGCATTTCATGGCATGGAGGTGAATAACATAACCTGGTAAATAATGTTCCCATAATCCCATGTTAAGGCAGGCAGGATTCTTTTCCCTCTAGGTTGTTGACAATTCTAAAGGTGGGAAATTTCTGCGTATTCTACTGCTTTTTAATTTTTAAATTTATATCCCACTTTTCTCCCCAATGGGGACCCAAAGCAGATTATCACATCATTTCTGCCCTCCTGCATTTTATCCTCATCACAAGAACATTGTAAGGTAGGTTAAACTGAGAGTGTTTGACTGGCCCAAGATCACCCAGCAAGCTTCCATAGCATGAGTGGTGATTGAAACCCGAGTATCCTAGGTCGAATCTGCATCTGCATTTTAAAACCAGTTTCGTGCTGCTGTGACACCGTCTTTCTCTATGCTTCTTTGAACATTGTTTGGAGAAGATTTTTTTAAAGCAGTGGGGAGGCACAATGACAGTGGAGCCGCCACGAGAAGGTGATAAACATATGTGGACATGGAAAAGTATGCTAGCACTGTTGAGGTGTGAAAACAAAACCAAATGTAGACAGCTTTTTTGAAGATGGAGTCAGAAGGCTGGGACACCGGTGAGAAAGGCAAATGCAGATTCGAACTAGACTCTGATCTGGGATCTAACCATCATGCCACACTGGCTCTCAATCTGGTACAATCTCCAAGATGTTACTGGAACCTGACCTGAGTGGGCTGCTAAAGAGAGTTAGGAGTGCCCATCACCTCTGGGATTAGTTCCTTTGAGATGGGCAGCTGCAGCAGCTGTGTCTTCCTTGCAGCACCCTAGGGGAAAGAGCTAAGCAAGGCCTCCAAGAATGCCTCTGTACATAGTCCTGCCAATCATAAAACAATTAGAGCTGTCTTGCTGGATCCAACCAAAGGTCAGTCTATTGTCTTCAGCAGCCATATCGGGTGACCATAGGCTGCTCACATAAATAGGGCGTGATGAGGATAGCCGTCTCCTATTATTTGATTGACCCAGGCTTTTGGCTGAATTAATGGCAAGCTGGCTGTCTCTGCATGCAGAAGCTACAGTTTTAGCGATTACGGCTGAAATCATCGATAGACTGCATGATCCTCAGTTTGTTTGATCTTTGTAAAAAGCCACTTATGCTAGTGTCCATAAACTAATTATGCATATTGGGGGGGAAATTCATTTTGCTTGTCCTAAACCTACAGCTTTCCATTGGATGACCCTGTCTGCATGTGTGCATAGGGTCCTTGTGCAAGACATTTTGCAAGCAATTTCTGGGTGCTATAAAATAAAGGGAAGAAAGCATGAAACATTGCAAAAGATCATACAGGTGGAATAGCAAAAGTCTGTTTTAGTTTCTGCTCACACATCACTGGATTCAAGATAGAGACCATTTCCCCTCTAGTTACTTTCTTCAACATCATTCATAATTATATAAAACTCTGGCAAGTTTTCCCTTTCTCACATTTCCCTCTTAAACATAATAGACTTAGTCTCATAGGTATTCTTTATAGAGGATTACACTCCCTGGTCATTTTAATTGCTTTGTTCTACACATTCTCCAGCTGTCTTTGAGGAGATCAGCCACAGATTTAGATAGTAGCACTTCAGTACCTGTCATTGTAGTCTTAAATTCCAAATAATTCTCCACACTGAAAGTCAGACTAGAACCTTAAGCAGTTTCATGCACTACTAAACTGCAGGGCAGTCTCTCTCTCTCAGGCCTATTATGCACAGGTGTTTCCCTCACTTTCACCATGCATGTCCATTGGGTTTTCTTTGTCATTCTGCATCCTCCCTTCAGTGCTCAATTTGCTTTCTGGTTGCTGTTTCCTCAGGTTTTCTGGGGGTGCTTTTGTGCTGATTTCCCCCTTGTTTCTCTTCCAAGCCAAAGGTAATTCAAAAGTGTACAGATGTCCCTTGGATTTCCCCCCTGCCCTTTTGCCACCCCTCAAAGGTCACTCCCTCCACCCACGTCAAGGTCATTCTGCCCACTCTGCACCTTCCACCATCCTCCCCCCTTCATTGGTGTACAAGCTCCATTTCCCCATCATTTAAAAATAATAATTTTTTACAAGCAGCATGCGTCTAGCAATATAAGACTGAATAAAAAAATTAAAACACCAGGGGGGAGTTTAAAAGGAGCTGCAAAAGGTTCAGTTCCCTGCTGGTATTGACTTGAAAGGGGGATCAGAGAGGAGGCAAACAGCAGTGTCTCCAATGCCAAATAAAAAAGGATTTCAGTGCCGCATGCAAACAAAATAAAGGGGGAGGGATCATCAGCATGGAATTAAATTGATATGAGATGTAAAGAGAGATGGACATTGGGATGGGAAGCCTAAAGCGTTGGAAACATTTTTCCCTTTAATGCTTTAGTGAACAAAGTTGGAGGGGGAAGACATTTTGGCAGTCTCTGGAAGCCTAACGTTAAAATGGCAGCTGAGCCACATGGACCTTCTGCAAACCGCCAAATTTAAGAATTGCTGGGATCTATCCTCTTGGAGGACAGAGTGCAATCCATACAGCAGGCTCTAAAAAGCTCTCAAGAGCATGACCTGTGTGCAGGGTCAAATTAGAGAATCACAAAGAGATCACCATGCAAATTTGCAAGGAAGGGCAGGAAATCAGGGTTACTATCCAGCTGCATTAAGGCATCAGTGAAATACCACCTCCTCTTTTCAATTTAGTGTCATAAGACTAAAAAAGCTCTCCAGAGCTTTGCCAGAGGGCTCCACCCCCATACAAATTGCAGCCCTGTGCAAAGCATGGTGGAGTTGCAGCTGACTTTGCACAGGTGTGTGTCAATGCTCCCTCTAAGCTGTGGGGCCTCGTGAGCAAAAATTCTGCTTTGTGAGCTACTGGTGTTAAAAGTTGTGAGTGAGCAATTTGGCTGCTGCACAAATTGGTTTGCCTCTGGAGCCCTCCTTCCTGAGCAAAGACAAAAATGTGTGAGCTGGTGGCTAAAAAACTGTGAGTTGGCTCACACTAACTCAGCTTAGAGGGAACACTGGTGTGTGTGCACACACGCATGCATGTTACCAATTATCACAGCTTGCAATGTCAATGTCAGTGGGTTCTACCATGCATTCTGTACTCTGAGTATGATCCCCCATATTAAGAGATTGTGTGACTCCCATTTTTCACAGTGGCCCATAACACAGCAGAGAATCTCCTAGTGCGTGTCAATATGGAAACAGGGCTTCGCAGCTGCTTATCAGTTTTTTTAAAAAAAGTCTAGACAGTTTCAGCATTGGGTTTCCCCCTTTGCCTCCATTCCCTTCTTTTCCCTTTCATTCAATGAACTGTTCAAATGCATGCACAAAACCTGAACCATGGGAATTTAAATGGAAGGCGTTTGCTGAATGCTACTGTGCAGCTGTCATAGGGCAATTGTGTAAATTAAAAAAAACAAACTTTGGATGTCATACCCCACATGTTACAAGTGACGTTCCACCCCAATTTAGAAAAGTGCAGTTTTTTAAATTGTAGCTGCAGAATAAATACACCAGAGGAAAATGAATGGTGCATAAAGTGAGTACAGAATCCAAAGTCAAGATGAAAGGCTTACTGCTCTGAAAATCTGCAGTAAGATGTGCATGTGGAATGGGCCTTAGTTTCTCCCTGACCTTTTCCTCTTGAGGTTTTTGCATCGGTTCTGGCCCCATATTACTTCCCATGATTTCTGTATGCACTTTTGTCCCTTTAGTTTTCACTTAGGTTTTTTCTTTCCTTCTGAGTTTTCCCCAGTTCTTTGGAGATACTTTTACCCTGATCTTTTTCTGGAAGCCAATTTTTAGTTGGCTTCATACTTGTGCATAATGTTTGTTTGTTTTCTTTGTCCTGCCCATTCCTACACACCTCCATCCCACTTTTTGATGATTGGACTGTGGTGGTCAAACCATTCCCTCTCCCCCCACCCTGAAGATATAGTTTCTTTTTCTCTTTTTAAATGGCACTAAAATATTGATATATCACTAGAGCATTATAATAATGGGCTTAGGAGGTTCTCTGTATTCACAGCTTTCATTTTTTTAAAAAGTAAGTCTTTGTGCCCTCCCCTCACTGAGATATAAGGAAAAAGGCATATCTCCCTGAGGGAATGGACTAGAGACTTACTTTAAAAAAAAGAAAGAAAGCTGGGAATTCAGAAAACCTGCTAAACTCATTGTTACAGCGCTCTAGCTATACATTGGTATTTTAGCAGTTTTTTAAAGAGGGGGTGCTGTGATACCACCAACAATACCAACGATGACAGCATCACCCTCCCTTGAAAATCCTCATTATTGAAGGCATGTGAGGAAGAAAATAAACTGATTCCACAACTGTGAAAATACAGAGGTAGGGCAGACATGCAGAAGAACTGTGCCTAAAGTGATTCCCTTGCTTGTGAATCGACTGCCAAGAAAATCAAGAATAAGTCAAGCATGTGGAAAAGTCCTTTGTGTATTTCAATTATCAAAACTCTGTGAGGCTAGAAAATTTAAACCCATTCTCCCTTCCCCATGAGACCCCAGTCTAAATCAGGGTCACTTTTGGGTGTCTTTAAAAGAAGAACTAATATCCATGCAGTCCCTCAGTTTCCCCCCTTTTTTGCTGCAGCACATTGAGTAGATACTTTTCTGTGAACATTCTATTAAAAACACAAGACTTCCTCCCACCCCCAGGTGATTACAGCCACTGCATAAGTAGCTGTGGTTCCAGAGCTCTTCACAGCTTCCTTTGGGTTTTGGCCATCCTGAATAATTGGATGTCAGCCATCAACTTGGCTTACTTCACTAGTCTCTAGCAACAGCAGATAATTTATTACTAAATTAAATAGAAATGATCTCAGTATAGATCGTTACCCACTGTGTATTTCCTCCCACTGCAAAAACTGTTTTCAGCAGCAACCCCATTTAGAACACTTTTGTCAAAGATATGGTGTTGCCAAGACTGACTCTGATAAAGAGCTTTGCTGCCTCTCTCCAGATAGGATTGGCAGGAAAGTGACCTGCAGTATCACATGCTGTGGCAAACACCAGGACACTTCATAGTTGTGACCCAGACTGTGGGCTGCTTCACTACTTACATGTCAGCCAACCCAAGTTTGCTGTTGAATGTTGAAGAAGAGGAGATTGGATTTATACCCCATCTTTCACTGCCCAAAGGTGTCTCAGAGTGGCTTACAAACTCCTTTCCCTTCCCCTCCCCACAACAGACACCCTGTGAGGTGGGTGGGGCTGAGAGAGCTCTGGCACAAACTGCTCTTTTTCGGGAACAACTCTTATCAGAACTATGGCTTGCCCAAGGTCATCCAGAAGGTGCAAGTGGAGGAGTGGGGAATCAAACCTGGTTCTCCCAGATTAGAGTCCATGCACTCAACCACTACACCAAAGCACAAGGGAGCTGCAGCTAGCCCCAGTTCTGTGATGAGTGTTCCCCTACCGTGCTCATGTTTTCAAGTACGTGTTTAATGCATTCAGCTTGTGCATTTTTGGGCATAAGCCTGACATTGTTAGGTGTTCACCTAGAAAAGCATAATATGAGAAGAAACTCCTCTGCGTGGTCTCTCATGTTAGATTTCATGCCCAAATTATACATGCATGCCTGATTCTAAACGTATTGGATTCTTTCTGTTGCAACCAGCCTCAGAGGCCGCCGACTGCCTCTAACAGCTCTAAATTAAGTGGCCTGGGGAAATGAGAGACTCTTTCCTCTGCTATGGCAGAATCTAAAGCTCAGATGAATTGGCTTTAAGAGGCCAGTGTGGCACCTAGTAATAAGTTTAGTAGAGCCCAATCTTTGTGAGCGTAAATGTATGGCTAAATAAATACAAAGTCACAATCGCAAGGGAACAGAGGCTTTGCTTTGGTAAAAGAGGCAGAGCGGGTCACTGTTGTTCAGCCATACGGCGGGCCAAGCCTTAGTTTGTTGTCCACATACTGGAGATGAGTGGCTTCTAGTCTAGCTCCTTTCCATTTGCAGGCTGGCCATAACCAGTGTTGGTTTTGTCACTCATCTCCCTGGTGGCCCGGGCTCCTCTTCAGCTGTCCTCTTATTTCTCCTGGCACTCCTCCCCAATGCTTTATCGATCCCTCCCTCCTACCCGTCAGACCTCACACACGCACACACAACACGTGATGGCTGATTGGTATCTGTTAATTAATGTGGCCCGCGGCCTCTTTTCTATTCAGTGGCCTGATAAGGGAAATTGGATGTCCAAGGACTGCCGTGCCATTATCACCCCTTACCTCCTCTGGCAACACAAACACAAAACATGGTGTAGTGATAAATAAATACCACTAACCCATCCCTCTGCCCTCACTTCCTTGGGCTGAGATAGCTGAGGTAGAAAAATAGAACTCCTGACCAGTCAATACAGCAATCACCGGCTCTTTTGTTAATTGCCGAGTTGATAACAAGAGGAATCAAATGATCCTTGGGGTGGCTGGTTTTCCTTGGCCCAGATGCAGGCATAAGTGTACACAAGCAGAGAGGATTCTGGGAATAAAGGCATCCTACAGAGCATAAATCACAGCTAGTAGGACAGAAGCATCTTTGAGGCAAAGGTTAATGAGGTTAGACTGCACTGTGGGGCAATGGTGAAGCTGTTGAGCACAAAGAAGAAAAAGAGCAAATGATCTCTTAAGACATCATTATAGCAAGAGATTTCAGGTTTGTCCCCTACTTGCATATACCAGCGGTCCATTTGCAACTAAGGTGTGACAGTGAGCCAGGCCTAGTGGAAGCAGAAGGGGCTCTTAAGCATGTTCAGTCTACATCCCATACATTTAGGCTTTGGTCCTTAATATTTCTATGATCTGTGCCCGCCCAGGAAAATACTAGGAATAATCATACTTTCCAAATGGCATTTCTGTGGGCTTCCCCTCCCTCCCTCCATCTCATCAGGGACAGTTCTTCCCACTTTTGTCTGAGATGCGGAATTTTGTAGAACAATGCACATGAAAGCTTATACCTTGAATAAAACTCTGGCTGTGGTCACACACACTACACAATCCACTTTCAGTCCACTTTGTGAACTTTCCAACTGGATTTTGCCAGTTCACACAGTAAAAATCCACTTGGAAAGTGCACTGAAAGTGGATTGAAAGCGGATTATTTAGCATGTGTGGCCGCAGCCTTTGTCGGTCTTAAAGGTGCCACTGGACTCAAACCTCGTTCTGCTGCTTCAGACCATCGTGGCTTCCCACTTGAGGAATTTTGTCCGATTCTTGGCAGTTTTCACAAAGTATCCCAAGTCCCAATCTTCATTCATAGGACTGCTACTGCAAGACACTGTCTTTCCTGGGGTGGGCATTCTTTGTCCCACAGGAGCTAGAGTTACAGTAACAGAGCTCTGCTAGGTGGGGCTGATATATCAAATGAGGTTACTTTTTGAATTCCTGGTGTAAAATACTGCTGGGGTTGATGGAGGTGGCTCGTCAATAACAGTTCAGAGACACAAGACGTTGTTAATCCTGTCCTTATATATAAACGTGTTTTTGCATGGCAACATTCTGTGCTTGCCAAAATCAGTTGGCTGCCTGAACTGCCCATCAGAAGGTGTGCCTGAGTCCTGCCCACAGAGCTAGTTCCAGCCAAAACTCCACTCTGAACAGTTTACCTCAGCAGCCGAGCAGCCATTTGCCTGACCAGCCTTCTTCAGCCGTCAGGAGAAGATCAGCGGAGGAGCAGCCGTGGGCGTTTGCCTGCTGACCATTCTTCAGCCCTCAGGAAAGCCTTGCAGATGGCTGTGGTTCTTTGTTTAAAATGTTCCCCCATCAGGTTTAATTGAGCTGTAGTTCCAGAGAGGGGCCTGCAGGGGTATCACTCACTGGGTTGAATGGGGCTTCCTCATCTGCTGGCCTACAGTTCCCAGCTGCCCCAAGCCCAAAACGTGAGGGAAAACAGGGACTGTCCCAAGGCGGTCTTCATCCCTGGGAGCAGCAGAAATTCAGCCACTCCACAGTCGGCTGGACTGGGGAATGAATGGAAGTTTCCCTGTTCCCTTGGGCAAGAGAGAGAGGCTGAAGTACAGGTGAGCACACAACCTCCAGGGGTAGAGAGTATTGTGTGTAGGGACAGAGGATTGCGTTTAACCCCTGTTGATTTATGCTCTGTTGGTTCATGGTCGTCTGCTTACTCCTACAGTGTGTGTGTGCTCCATAACTGTGTAAATAGTTAAATAAATTATTTTATTTGGGCTAATAATCTGTGTTGTGCTCTGACCACATAGTCTCCCCCACTCTGCACAATACCAAAGGGAGGGGGTAACCCAGGGAAGCAAGGAAATGCCAGACCATTGTGTTGCCAACTTTCCAGGAATCCCCCAAAGATTGGGGATTCCATCTCCAAATAGGGAGATTTGGCCAGAGAGGTCTCACAGTCCCTCTAAAAAGACAGTGATGATTCCACGAGTGGTGGCAGCGAATTTAAGGAGTGAGATACGCCCACGGGACAAGGGAGGGAGGCAAACAGCTGAGTTGTAAACTGGAGCCCATTTCGCCATGGTAGGCAACCAAGCTTGGTTCAGACATAAGAACATAAGAACATAAGAGATGCCAATGTTGGATCAGGCCAAAGGCCCATCCAGTCCAACACTCTGTATCCCACAGTGGCCAGAAATACCAGTGCCATCAGGAGGTCCACCAGTGGGGCCAGGACATTAGAAGCCCTCCCACTGTTGACCCCCCCCCAAGCACCAAGATGACAGAGCATCACTTGCCCCAGAGTCCCTATCTATACCTTGTGGCTAATAGCCACTGATGGACCTCTGCTCCATATGCTTATCTAATTCCCTTTTGAAGCCGTCCATGCTTGTAGCTGCCACCACTTCCTGTGGCAGTGAATTCCAAGTGTTAATCACTCTTTGGGTGAAGAAGTACTTCCTTTTATCCGTTCTAACCCGACCGCTCAGCAATTTCATGGAGTGCCCACGGGTTCTTGTATTGTGAGAAAGGGAGAAAAGTACCTCTTTCTCTACCTGCTCTTTCCCATGCATAACCTTATAAACCTCAATCATGTCACCCCTCAGTCGTCGTTTCTCCAAGCTAAAGAGCCCTAAGCACCTTAACCTTTCCTCATAGGGAAAGTGTTCCAACCCTTTTA
>NW_015170887.1:1041577-1046994 GCF_001447785.1 Gekko japonicus
CATTGTTGCCAATCTCCAGGTGAGGGCTGGAGATCACTCAGAATTACAACTGCTCTTCAGTGGGCAGAGATCAGTTCCCCTGGAGAAAATGGTGGACTCTGTGGCAGCCAGGGCTTCAGAGCATGGAAGAGGCTGCAGGTGTGTGTGTGTGGGGAAATGGAAAGCTGAAGAATGAGGGGGGAAATAAAGGTAGGTTGATGATTGGCTGGAAAGAAGATAGAGTTGCCAACTCCATGTGGTAAATTCCTGGAGATTTGAGGGATGGAACCTGGAGAGGGTGAGGTTTGAGGAGGGGTGGGACCTCAGACAGGTATAGTGACATAGACTCCACCCTCCCAACCAGCCATTCCCTCCTGGGGAACCACTGTTGCCAATCTCAGAAAAGGGGTAAAAATCACTCAGAATTATAACTGATTTCCAGGAGGGGGGGGGATGGAAAGCTGACATCAGAGGGGCAGATAACGGCAGGGTGGTGCTAATAGACTCTACCTGCCCACCCAGCCATTCCCTCCTGAGGAACCACTGCTACCAATCTCAGAAGAGGGGTGGAAATGACTCAGAATTATAACTGATCTCCAGGAGGGAGGGGGAGGAGATGGAAAGCGGACATCAGAGGGGCAGATAATGGCAGGTTGATGCTTGGCTGGGAAGGAGATAGGGTTGCCAACTCCAGGTTGGGAAATTCATGGAGATTTGAGGGGTGGAGCCTGGAGAGGGTGAGGTTTGAGGAGGGGTGAGACCTCAGACAGGTAAAATGCCATAGACTCCACCCTCCAAACCAGCCATTCCCTCCTGGGTAACAATTGTTGCCAATCTCCAGGTGAGGGGTGGAGATCACTCAAAATTACAACTGTTCTTCAGGTAGCAGAGATCAGTTCCTCTAGAGAAAATGGTGGACTCTGTGTCATTATACTCTGCTGAGGTTGCCACAGCGCATTGACGCTGAGTGCCCAAAGCCTTGGCACTCTCTCAGAGCCACTTTCTAGCGCTTGTTGTATTTATTTCCACAATGAGCCTTATTCCTAGCGCGGACATAAAGTAAATGGATGGCTCAGATTAAATGCTGCTGAATGCTAATTAGCATGAAATATATGTAAGCCTAAAATGACTTTAAGCCCATTCCTTGGTAGGAAGTGTGAAAAATCCTTTCATGTCCCTGCAAAAGGATACCTTTTAATTATATATTTTGTACTACAAAAGGATACAATTTTTTAATTGTACGTTGTATATTAGGAAGTTTTTTCATCTAAATTTGTATGTGGCTGTATGAAACACAAGAACACAGGCAATGGTAAAGAATTTGCATGAGTGGTTTTTACAAAAGTTTGGGTTGATTTAAGTGCTCCGTTGCAGACCCTTTACCCCAGGGGTGTTGAACTCATTTGTTATGAGGGCCGGATCTGACATAAATGAGACCTTGTTGGGCCGGGCCATGTGTGTCATAAAATGTAATGCCAGGTAGCGGAGATATAAACTTTATAAAGGACACAAACACAAAGGTTTTTTTTAACTTAAAATAAAAACATGCTTAAAACATTAGCACTCTTGCAATATTTTGCTTATTTAACAGTGTCTGATAACTGACACCTCTTGCTCTGAATTATTGCATCAAAATGTCTGTGCTTTTGCAATCTTGAGTATGCTGTTCAGGTGTGTATCTGTAAGCTGCAAACCTATGATGACGCAGCAGCACTGGAAGAAGAAGCAGAAGACAGCCAGTTCCACTGTGGGCCTGATCCGGCCCTCAGGCCACATGTTTGACACCCATGCTTTACCCCTTCAATTTGTCATAGTGATTAGTCATCTAACTTTTTTAAAAAATATAATTTATTGTTGTCTTTTAAATATGTAACATACAACATTTATTATCAAACAGCTCTTTCCATCCCATAGACCCGCCCTCTTTCCTAGCCCTAAACAGAGGAAGGGGGAAATTAACAATACCAGAATAGTGCTTCTACTTTCTGTTTTAGGCAATAGGCCTGCAGTTTTCCAGCTCTTTCTCCTGCCTCCCCAAAAGACTCTTTTATACAGGTCAAGTCAAATTCTGTTTGTTGAGAGTGAAGTTTAGTAACTTCATATTTCAGTTTCACCAAATGTTGGTATTGCTCTGGCAGAGAGTTTCCTGTTTATTCTCTTTGAGCAAGTCATAAATCTGTCTTGAGTTCTGCAAGTTCTTTGTTTCTGGTATTCTTGGTGTTAATAATACTCAATTCAGAAGTATATGAGATATTAATGATATATTGACGAGATATGAAATATTAATGATATACTGATGAGATCAGGCTATACTGTGCAGCCTTCCTTTTCTAATGCCCATTCCTATGGCTGCTCACACACACACAAACAAATATATAGTGCTATGTCAGTGGGTCCCAAAGTGGCAGATTATTGCCATAACTGAATGTACTAACAGCAGCCTCTGCCATCTTTCTAAGCGTCAGCACCTGGGGCTAGCGGTGTCAACTCATACCCCCTCTCCTTGTCTGCCTAAAATGATCTGCTCTTCTCTTGTCCTGCCAGGTTTTTCTAATCTTTCCCTGGGGGACCAGATGAGCCTGTTGCAGAGTGCCTGGATGGAGATCCTCATCCTGGGTATTGTGTACCGCTCATTACCCTATGAGGATAAGCTGGTCTATGCTGAAGATTACATCATGGATGAGGAACACTCTCGTTTGACGGGGCTGCTGGAGCTCTATCTGGCCATTCTGCAGCTGGTGCGCAGGTACAAGAAGCTGAAGGTGGAGAAGGAAGAATTTGTCACGCTCAAGGCCCTGGCTCTTGCCAATTCAGGTAAGGGGGGGGGGACGGGGACAAAGGCTGCACCAGTAATGAAGCAATATAGGCAAAAAAGTCAATGATGTAAGAAATAATATTTATTAGTCATAGGCTTAAAAAAAGATTTTTATATTCTAATTATGGTAAGAGGAAATATTTTTATAGTATTCCAATCCCTATGTATTTCACATTACCTTCATCAGAAAATCATCAAAGAGTATTATCACCAGTTCAGGTGAGGCTATGATCTAAAAGGCTAATGAGAGCTGGGTCACCCAGTACTGCCAATGACAAGTTACAGTCATGTCGAAATGTGGGGTTTGGCACTGAGTTATTAAAAAGGTTTATATGTGGTCTGACATAGGATTTTCTAGGCCTTGAAGCTTATGAAGGTAGGAAGAAGATTATCTGCAAACTGTTTGTTGTAATTGGACTCTGGCCCAAGAAACATGAAGGCAGAAAAAGGCATTTTTGGTTTTTATATCCCTTGGTATTTCAGCTACTTATCATGTTGCAGGCCAAAGAGGGTTGCCAACTGCTTAGGGAAAAAAATGTCCTATCACATTAATGAAGGCTTAATGGAATGTTATTTACCATGTAAACTTTCAGCTGCCCATTTCCACACATTAAGTCTTCTAAGGACTGGGCATTTTTCTTCAGGCCTGTTGGCAGCTATACAGGTCAGAATTCATAGTGATGCACTATACAAGCAGCCTATCTCATTTCATTTGCAAGAACTAACTTCTATGTCGTATCAGATCTAGAGAAACTATAGATGGGAAGTTATGATGCTGAACCAGTGTTTTAAACCTTGCTGTGAGATACAGAAATATCAGTTCAGATTTCATTCCACCATAGTCCCAGAACTGCTTAGAAGGCGAGATACTGGCAGGTCCATCACTGATCTTCCCAGCAATTGTTAAAGAGCCGTTTCTACTGTTCAGGGAGAGGGTGTTTAACCATTCAGTCCCTCCAGGGTCTTGCTGGTTCTCATGGTCTTTAAAGGTCTAATAGCAGGATGGGGGGGTGATTAGTAAAACTATCGAGAAGTGGAAGGGTTTAAAGCAAAGCCCCTCTTGCTCCTCCCTGCTTTGCCCCACATAGATAAAAATGCTTTTTAAAAGACACAGAAAGATCAATTCTATCTGATCTGACTCTCAGATAATGAATCAAAAGATGAAAAAGTTGCCGAAACCACAATCATTTCTAAATGTCTGCAGGTGGAGTTAATTGTTGCTTTTAATTGTTATTAATTATTATTATGGTATATTTTTCGTGTAAAATGCTTTCTAGTCATCCTGCTCATAACCAAGCTCATCACCTGGAGCTGTAAGTCCTTACTACTCTCATTTTCCAGATGAACTTTGACCAAAAAAAAAAATTGCTCCTAAAAAAGTTGGGAGCAACTCTCTTTTTGGCTTCTCATAGGCTGAAAAATCAAGCAAAGATTTAGGAGGAAAGGTTACAAAGATAACAAATCCCTGTGCAGAAACCATTAGCTAGTGGACTGAGGAACAAGCCCTGAGCTTGAGAAGATGATTTCAAGGGTTGCACAACTTTGGTTTTCCCCCCCTGAGGGCACCCCTGGTCTTGCTGCCCCCCCCCATTCCCTGGAGCCTTAATAATAGTTGGGGGCGAGGTCATTTTGTAGAAAAAGAGCTGCAGGAGCTCATTAGCATAACTTATTAGCATATGCCACACCCCCTGACATCACCAGACGTGTGCACCACCCCCTCTGACAGGCAGAAGCACCTGGGATCCATTCTTTCCCCCCTCTCCCTTCCCTTCGCCTCCAAGTCGGGTGAAGGAAAAGGGGAGGGGGAGGATCTCAGGTTCTTCTGCCTGACAGAGGTGCTGGCGTACCCACAGCCAGCCTGGGTGAATTATAGACTCATAGACTCATAGAGTGGGAAGGGACCTCCAGGGTCATCTAGTCCAACCCCCTGCACAATGCAGGAAATTCACCAATACCCCCCCCACACACCCCAGTGACCCCTGTTCCACGCCCAGAATATGATAAAAAACCCTCCAGGATTACTGGGGGCCAAACTGGCCTGGAGAAAAATTGCTTCCTAGCCCCAAAGTGGCAATCAGCATTTCCCTGGGCGTGTAAGAAAGGGCCACAAGACCTAAGCACTGCAACCCTTCCTGCTCTACCTCTTGTGATTTGCCTAAGTTCACACAATCAGCATTATGATCCTTTTAAAGTTGAAAGCATGATATAAATGCAAAGGACTATTTGTAAGATTATCTGTAAGACACAAGACCAGGACACATCTCATTTCTGGCAATCACTTCGAGAGACCCTATCACTCAGCTTCCATTGCCCCACACACACCCCACACTGGAATAAGAACATAATATCAGGCCATACCACATTGCAATAAAGCCCCTACAACTGTATACAGAAATACAGAAATACTTCCCTACCATTTGCCACAACTAGCCCACCACACAACCAGGATCAAGACTCCTAAGTGGACCAACAGAAAGGCATACATTCGTTTGAGAAACTGAGTATTACATTACAACACCTCTGGAACATTACAGATCAGTAGAGGCAGCACTGCACAGTGGTCAGAGTTGCAGATTGATGTGGGGAGACCCAGGTTTGTATTTTCACTCTGCTGGCTGAGTGA
>NW_015170887.1:1047431-1078524 GCF_001447785.1 Gekko japonicus
GAGGCGGGTTAAACCACCTTCCCTTCCCTTGGCTTGCTCAGGATCCCCGTGGCTACAGAGAGCCCGAGCAAGCCAGCTGCTGGAGGGATGCTAGCCTGGGCCATCCAGGTAATGGCTCCAAGAACTGTACCTCTTACATTTGCAGTTTTCATACACTTTTGGCCTTCATGATTGCAGAGGAACTGAGGGCTGTGTGAAGCTATGTGGTAGGGCACACATTATGTGTCTGCTAGAGGGGTGGGAAAAGGTAAGCCGGTACTACTTAGCCAAATTTATTATGTTTTTATCTCTCAAGGCTGCCCAAGTCTGTATATAAATCCATACAGGTTATGGGGTGGTAGTATGACCATGTTCACCAGAATATGGCCAGTGATCTATAGTGATCTATAGACTTAGAAAATGTAGCCAACAAAAACCTCTTTGCTCAACTAATTGGCCACATGAAAGGTAAGTATTCTTTAGTCTAGCAGCAGAATAGGGTGAATGAGGCATCTCAGAAATTGCACTGTAATGATTTTTTTAATATCCAAAACATGCAATAACATATTCACTGTGTAACATATCTATTTTGTCAATAAACTCATTGTGGAATGCTATGCAGTTATTCCAGTCAAACCCCACAGATTAAATGGTTTTAGGCTGGAATAATTCTGCACTGCGAGCAAGCAAAAGTCCCCATTCACAAAGCATTGTGTTCCTGGCCATTGTGTTCATTTCCCTGCCCACTGAACTCTCATTATTTCTGCTTCGCCCTTGGCAGACTCAATGCACATAGAAGATATGGAGGCAGTGCAGAAGCTCCAGGACCTTCTCCACGAAGCTCTTCAGGACTACGAGCTCAGTCAACGTCACGAGGAGCCACGGCGCACAGGCAAGCTGCTGCTGACCCTGCCCCTCCTGAGGCAGACAGCTGCCAAGGCCGTGCAGCACTTCTACAGCATCAAACTGCAGGGCAAGGTCCCCATGCACAAACTCTTCCTAGAAATGCTGGAGGCCAAGGTCTGACAGGCCTGGCTGTACCCACACTGCCCGGGAAGCAAACTGAGAACAGAGATGCAGCCATGGAGCAAACCAAACTGAGGTGGCAGCTGGCTTTTATCTCCAATCATTTATTACAGAAGAATTATTTAACGTCCATCTGGTGACCTGCCAGCCTGTACATCCATCTGAAGATTATTGTGTACAGAAGGGGAAACTCTTTTAATCAACCTCTCTCTCTCTCTCTCTCTCTCTCTCTCTCTCTCTCTCTCTCTCGCTCTTTCTCTCTCTCTGTGTGTGTGGCTACACCTCCTGTGACAGCCATCTCTCTCTCTCTCTCTCTCTTCTTTTTTTGTGGAGAATTCCAGAACAAACTCTTGCACTTGCAGAGGGAGCCAAAGGAAATTTGGAGCCCCAGGGCAGTGATGCTCTTTGCACTATCCAGGGCAGCTGATTCCTCTCTCTTCCTACCTTCTTTCTTCTAGAGAAGGGGAGTAGGGACTGAAGCAGAAAATGGTGAAAAATAAGAATTTATAGTGTTTATAGCATGGGGGTGCTGGAGAGGGGGGTAAAAAACATGGGCGCCAGTGGTTCTGGGGCTTCATACCATTCTTTGAAGTGCAAGCCTTTGTGACAGTTGCTGGTTTGGAGAGGCGCATCATGGAATCTCTTTAAGTCCAAAATGGCTGCCCCTTGTGCTTAAACTATTCATAAAACATGTACATAAAGAGACCCTGCTTCATATTGGGAGGGACAGGTCTAACCATGTAAGATATCCTGTGATCTTGTACAGTGTCTTTGCACCTGGCTTCCCCCCAGCCACCCATGTGTGATCACAACATTCCCAATGGCTGCTAGAGAAGCTAGAGTTATATCCTTGGAAGGAAGGCCTCATTGTCTGAGAGCATGCAGAGGAAAGTGGGGAGAGGCTGACATTTTTGTTCCAGGGTCCTGTTTGCTTGATAATCCCCTCACCCTTCTATATGTGGTGCTATTTAAAACCCCTCTACCTCCTTTCTTCTTTTCCCACTTGTCACAGAACTTGCCTGGCATGAGAGGGTTCAGATGAGAAGGTATCCCCAAAGGAGGCCGTTTCCCAGTCTTTCTGGAACAAATGGACGTCTAGATCTAAATTCAGATGTTATTGATATTAAGTGATGGAGGGGGGAGAATCACCTCAGACGGCTGTGGGGCTTGTATCATATCAAAAGAATCACCCCCCCACCCCACCCCCCCACCACTGCCACTTGGGGTGATATTTGACCATTGCTTCCTAAATAACTCTTCTGTCCTCCCCGGATTCAGCAACTCTTGTATTGAGGTTATTTGCTTGAGTCTAGCCCAGGTCAGTGATCACAGGGCTTAATTTGAGCTACAGCCCGCTCTGACTGCCAGGCTTTAGCCCCAAAGGCATGTGAAGTGGGAAATAGGTGGGTGCCTCTGAGAACTCATAGAGCATTTCCCTTGCTACTGAGGAGAATGGTCCAATGCCTTCGCTTGGATCCTACCACACTTGCTCAGCAAAGTTTGAATTCTTCCTCTGGTAGAAGTGGAGTGATAGGATGCAAGCCCTTGAATCTGAACTCAGCAGGTAGCACTTCCAGGTTATGGGATATGACTTCCAGGTAGGCTCAAGGACCCCACCACTGTCATTAGGGCTCAAGCATCATTTCTCTGTGCATAGTACAAACTTGTAACATAGGTCTGTTGTATAGCTTGGTGCAGGCAACGGGTGCTTTCACAGATGCTGAATAATGCACTTTCAAGTCACTGTCAGTGCACTTTGGAACTGGATTTTGCTATGTGAAAGAGCAACTCTACTTGCAACTGATCACTAAAGTACACTGGAATTGGAATGAAAGTGCATTATTCAGTGTGCTTGAAAGCACCTAAGGAGTCAACATAAGGCGGTTCCCTCTCCCTGATACCACCCCATGCATACAGTTGTATGAGTCATGAAATAAATGTCTGTATTTTATTTTGCAATGTCATAAATAGATCAGATACAGTAATGAACTTACAGCCTGAGACTGCCCCCCCAAGAGGGGGGCCTGAAGTGGAGGCAGTGTTGGCCAAGATGAACTTCTCCTAGAAAGTAAAATGTCATGGTAATGCAGAACCCAAGCCAAAGCAATAAAATGTACAGATGGCAACCTTCGATTAGTAGGTGAGGGCTGCGTTTTCTTCCCCGGGTCAGTGGGAACCGCAGCTCACCCTTTCAGCCTCAGCTCATTTCTTGTGCTGCTCCTTCCAAACTCCAGCCGAGTTTGTTTGGGGTTTTTTAAACCCTCCAGCTCTTTTTCTATAATTTCTTTGGTTCAGTTGCTTTTCCATATATTGGGGGGGGGGACGGACAGATATATTTCCCCATCACTTTGGCAGACTCACCTTTTATCAGAGTAACCCTCTTGTCTGAATGGCCTTCCCTATCCTACCGGCAGCAGCGTTCTCTGAATGGCAGGCCAGGCAGATGTCCTTTTGCAAAGTGAAATTGCCACTGGTGTAAGAGAGAGAGGACACTTGAAGTTTCAGGAGCCTATTGAGAGAAGCATACTCATTCTTATTTACAGAAATGAGTTTTCCTTCTTTGCCACCATGGAACAGAAAGAAGAGTAAAGTTGTACTAAACAGGAGGGAAAGGGGGCAGTGCAGAAACTGATAGTTTAATTCCCACCTTAGTGAGGTTTCTTGCCTGTTTTTTACAAATAGACTGAGGTTGTTTTAAAAAAAAAACATTAGAGCTGTCCTGCTGGATCAGACCAAAGTCCATCTTCTCCACTGGTGGCCAGTCTTTGGTGCTCAGAAGCAAGGAACAATGATGATGGCCTTCTTCTTCTTCTGATAGCCCACATCAGCAAGTAATCAAGGATAGATTTTGCACAGAAAGACGCTTTCTGAAATGACCAGATGTGTCACTGTTCTATCCGGGGGGGGGCAGTCCCTGTTCCTCTTTTGGGATCACTCCAACAAATTGAACAAATGGGTATAGATCATATAAACCTCAGTGAATTTGAAGAAGACCACAATTGTTTTTTTGGGGGGGATATAATCTTCTGTAATGCAGAGGCAGGGAAGGGAGCTGCAGTTGCAAGTTTGGAATTAACTTGTCAGAACATAAACCTAAGGAGGTTTATAACAATCTGCCACTGCAGAAACTTGGCAATTATTTATAGGCTGAGGGGATGCCACTGATTAGCAAAAGTTTAATGAGATGGTGACAGCTGTAGTTCCCTGCGTTTGGAACTGGAAAGTAATGTTTGTGTGCTTGTGTATTCAAAGAAGGGGTTTTTTTTGCCATGCGACAATTACACAATTGTATAAATGATCAATAATAAGACATAATATATGATCAAAGAATAATGATCAAAGAGAGTAAATTATCAAACACTTTGCAAGGAGTGAACTCTTAGCACAAGAATGGTTCTGACTACCACAAGTTCTTGTACAATTATAGTTTCCATGGAGTAGGCAAATCCCTATGCGCTAACTAACCCCATGGTGAACTTAGAACAAGGCAATGCAGGTAATGCACCTTTATTAGAATGAAAGCATGAGGGTAGTCAACCCACTCCTTTCCAGGGGGCTCCTGTCAAGGGTCACCAACTTGTAACCCACAGTGTACCCTCCCCCCCCCAGCGCTTTGCATATACATACACAGGCTGTGGACTTTTGCTAACAGTGCAACCCTTCCACATGTTGCAAAGATGCTGCTCTTATCCACTGAGAACAGAAATCTCTGGCCTTTATTTAAAAAAAAAAGTTGACGGGAATCAGTTCAGATCCATGGTGGGATCCCCATCCCACTTGTATCTGAGAAAACTGGGCATTACTTTGCAATTTAAAAAAATGTGAAGAAACTGCAAAACCACAACCAAATAATATTGTTCATGCCAAATAGGGGAGTATTCATTTCTCTTCATAACCAGACTTTTGGAACTCTTAAAAATATATTTTGAAACCATGCTACAGCAACCTGTCAAAAGGTAAAAATATGGAGAAAGACCTAAGAATGGAAGTAGCTGACCATTCTGCTAGCTGAGAGCTACAAGAGAAGCGCCTCTGTGTAGCTACAGGCTACAGTCAATCAAGTGGTCAAAGCCCCCACCCAGTTCCTGTGGCTTGATGGTTAAAGGGAAGCTGAAAAGATTGGGAAAGTCTGTGCAAGCTATGCAGGGTACCATAGTCCAAGAGTGAAATAAACAGTATCTACTCAACTATTATCTGCTCCTGAAAAAAAACAAAAACCTGTTACATAACTAATTAAATAAATCGTATTCTTGTGGTACAGGTCATTTTGAACAAAATGAGAAATAAAACCAATGTAAAAGCAAAACCGGTTGAGCTGACATTTATTGGGGGTTCTGAAGCATATTTTCCCACACTGCTTTACATTGTAAAGCCCATTTTACTGTGCACAATTCATAGCAGAACTGCTGGATTAAACACAAACATTCTTCATGGCACCTGAAATGTCTGGTATCGTACCTAACCCAGTACCCTACGCATCCAGTCAAAGTATGGATTTGTTAACACAGCAATATTGGGTTTTTGTCCTCTCATGGAAACAAAGAATTCCTACACCTAACCCCTCTTGTGTATAATGCAAAAATGTTTCCATCTGCTGTAATCTTCAGTGATCTTTGAGACAGACCCCACCCTTGGGTTGTCATTTCCTGCAAATCAGCTGAATTGAAGAGCATTGGCTCTTCTTCAAACTTTGTGGAGTGTTCTGTGAATTTGGTAGTTGTGGAAGAGAGATCTCCTTTGGGAAACCCCAAAATTGCCAGTTCCCTTTTTTTGTGCATATGTATCATGTGGCTGCCTGTGCTGTTGCTTTTCTTGCAGCTGGAACTGTGCTTGGTGCTGGGTTTTACAAATAAACCTTTTACATCAGTATATATCTTATGGCCCTACTTCACCAATGCACTATGCTACAGGACTCAGTGAAGACCCCTCACTAACCAGATAGGGAGGAATGGAGGGGTGTTTTGCTGCTGTTAGACATGCCAAATAAACAGAAAAAGTTAAAAGTTAAGTTGTACAGGAGCTCTACATAGTTTATTCCAGTACTGAGCACATGCAATAAATATCTACTCTCTGGTGTCTGGGCATGATGATAATTTGTCATTAATCTGGTCATTTTCTTCATGAATATTCTCAGAATTGGGATCAGTTTATCTTTGTTACTTTGGGGGATACTTTGCTAACAATTATGATCTCAGGCCTGCTAGATCCCTTTGCCTTCATTTGTACCAAAGCTCAGGTAAGAAGCCCTATAATCTTTCTGTCCCTTTGCCTGTCTAGAATTACTTCTGCTTATGGATACCTACCATTGTACATCATGTGTAGTAACTAAGCACTGGACAGACTCTTTAAAACCTCTGACAAGGTCCCTGGCAAAGGCTGTCTCATTTTGCTCTGCTTGTAGGCCACAATATCCTCTGCTATGGATTTGTTGCTTGATTTTGTGAGAATGGATCTGATATTCCATTGGACATCTTCTCACACATCTCTTCATCATACAGCAAAGACAGTCATGACAAAGTTCCAGTGAAAGCAAGTTAGTCTCTCAACCCAATTCCTCTGTTTCAAAAGAACTTTGTCACTACTAACTTTAGCTTGATCATGTTTATAAAGTCATTCTATCTCCATAGGAGAGTTACTGGTCCCCCTACGGGCTGAGGAGATTTTGGTGAGGAAAGGAGTGAGGGACAATGACAGCAGTCACTGACAGCTTGCATGGAGCCACTTTGGTCCAAAGCAAAATGGTTCACAGCCATGAAATACCTTTTCTTAGGACCAGCCCAAATGACACAAAACTTTACAAGCTTTCAACTTCTCCAGAACCCTAAGCAGAAAATGGAAGCATCCCACCAAAAATACAAAAAACACCATTTTGTTTAGGTGATAGGCAAAAAAAAAAAATCTTTCATACTTTGGGTTGGTTTGGATTTTTAGGACTGTTTTGCTGGTTTTTGTTCTTTCTTATCTCTCTCATATGTTATCTTACATTTTGTCTCTGCACTGGTTTTAGCTGCTGATGGTTGGCTTTGAATCTTATGACAAACTGCTACCGGATTTACTGGCTGTTTTGTTACTGCCTCTTCTTTTTTGTAGTTGTTCTTTGCTTTTCTTGATTAGTTGTTTTAACTGTAAACAATGGAGGTAGAACTATTTTAAAATAAGGAGTAAACCATACCTACAAGTAAAGGAAAGAACAGAAACACGGAGACTTCACAAAACCATTCAGAACACAAACAATATAGTAAAAATGACATCATTATGCACCACGTTCTACAAGATGCACAAGTTACTCTTCAGCCGCTTGTCACTGCCAGCCTCTCATGGGCTACCTGTTGAAGACCTGTGGTTTAGCTAACTGTTAATATGACTCTTCATCCTTAATGACAAATTACAAAAAGGAAAACAACTATACGTTTATTTTGTTTTCCCATATTTCATGAGATTTATTTATTAATTCATTCATTAAAACAATTGTATACCTCACCTTTCCTCTTGGTTCAAGGTGACTTAAAACAATAGTTAAAAACATCCCAAGGTAAAACCAAACATAAAAAGCAAGCCCCAAATCCCTCCCCCTCTAAAAAAAGAAGTCTGCCTTTTAAACCCCCTCAACACCTAACTTTGTTGATGGATGGATGGATGGATGGATGGATGGCCAGATACTGCCCCAGTGAACTTGGCTGAGGGTTTGGAGGCTGTGGTGGGATGGTTGAAGCAGACCTGGGTGAGGCTGAATCCTGCACAGACAGAGGTTCTGTGGCTGGGAAGGGGGGATTCAGGGTTGGGATGCCATCTCCGAACTCTTGACGGTGTGCCCTTGACACTGGCATCAACCATCAAGAGCCTGGGTATGATACTAGATGTCGTTTCGTGGTTGTTTTGCTGAATTTTTCCAAGCACGTTGAAAAGTATTGTTGGTTAACTTAAGAGCTATTTATAGCCATTCTGAAATTGAGATTCCTAATAGTGGATTGCTTGGAAAAATTCAGCAAAACAACCACGAAACGAACTCTGGAAACTCGAGATGTTCGTCATTTGTTGATCTGTGGAATAAAGAAGACATTTGGAATTTAAACATCATGAAAATGTCTACATATTACTGTCATGTTTTTGTGAATTTGTGAACGTTTTGCAGCAATTCTTTGTAGTTTGGGGTATTTTAGCAGCTGTGCCAGGTCCGGCAATTGGCCCCCTACTTGTCTTTCCCTGGCTTAGCTACAGTAATCCATGCAACAGTCACCTCCAGATTGGACTACTGTAACCCACTCAATGTATTCTTGAGACTGACCTGGAAACTCCAACTGATCCAAATGCAGCAGCACAGGTCCTCACAGGGATGCTGCGTATGGCACATATCCAACCTGTTATCTGTGAGCTGCCCTGGTTTCCGGTGGAGTACCAGATCAGGTTCAAGGTTATGGTATTGACCTTTAAGGCCCTTAATGGTCAGGGGCCCACATATCTCCGGGACCGCCTCTCCTGGTATACCCCCAACGAGTGTTATGCTTGGCTGATAAGAACCTGCTGGTGGTTCCTGGCCTGAGACACATATGGCTGTCCTCGACCAGGGCCCACCCTGGTGGAACTCTGCCAAATAACATCCGTGCCCTGCGGGACTTAATGCAAAGCAGAGATGCTTCGCCAGGCATTTGGCTGAGGACAGCAACGGTGCTCCATCCAGCTGGCACTCCTGTTTCCCCTGCCTTCCCCCCTTGAGGCAATGGCACATTTTTTTGGCAGTTCTATTGCCATCCCACTGGACATAGGTTATCTTTTGTTGTATCATAATATGGATCTAAATATGATTTTACCACAAATATGTATATGTTATTAATAGTGATCTGGAAGGCCAGATAATGAAACTGAAGCTCAAATACTTTGGCCACCAAATGAGAAGGGAGCACTCACTGGAGAAGACCCTGATGCTGGGAAAGATTGAAGGTCAAAGAAGACGGGGACGGCAAAGGATGAGATGGTTGCACAGTGTCATAGATGCAATAAACATGAAACTGAGCAAACTTCAGAGGACGGTGGAAGACAGGAAGGCCTGGCGTGATCTGGTCCATGGGGTCGCGAAGAGTCGGACTCGACTGTGCGACTGAACCACAACAACATCACTCTGAGCCCTGTCTCACAGGGAAGGGCAGTTTTACAAAAAAAAGGTAAAGGTTCCCTTGCTCGAAAGCCAGTCGAATCCAACTCTAGGGTTGCGGTGCTCATCTCCGTTTCAAAGCCGAAGAGCCAGCGCTGTCCGAAGATCTTTCCGTGGTCATGTGGCTGGCATGACTAAACACCAAGGCGCACGGAACGCGGTTACCTTCCCACCAAAGTGGTACCTATTTATCTACTCGCAATTTCTTGCTTTCAAACTGCTAGGTTGGCAGGAGCTGGAACTAGAGACAGGAGCTCACTCCGTCATGTGGCACTCGGGTCTCGAACTGCTGAACTACCGACCTTCCACAGCCTGCAGTTCAGCATCTTAACCACTAGTCAATAAATAAATAATAAATAAATTTATTAATAATTAATAAATTATTATAATTAAAATAAATAAATAAATAGTAGTCAATAAATAAATAAAAGTCCTCACAAATGGATAGGCCTTGCAGAGCCTCCTGAAAATCTTCAGGGAGGGGAGATTTGTGTTTTGTGTATTTATTTAAAATACTTATATCCCTCTGACCCCAAAGATGAAGATCGTATTAACTAACAGATGGGATGGGAAAGAGGAGAGTTTTCAGCTATACTGTAAAATCTTTTCACTGAATATCTCTTTAATATTTGCTGATATTGTGAGGAACACACCTAAAATATCCTGCTGCCTTCTATTTCTTAGCTAGTCTGTTGATTCTCGCTGTCAAAGGCTATGAATCCCAAGAATGCTTTTCTAAGCTTTTCTGAATACGATAAGACTTAGTTCTGAGTAGACCTGCTTAGGATTCCTTCCAAAGTATCTCTTTCTCCCTAGACATCTCTACTTTACGAAAAGAACACTACTCCTGTATAACATTTCTGTAGGCCAAACACCAGACAGTGGTGCAGTTAGGTAATTTTAATCTCTGGGATTAACAATCTGCTCCCCGCCCCCCAGATGGTAGTGTAACATTCAAATGCAAGACCACCATATCCTGCTTCTGGAGCCCCCTACTGAGCCAGACTAGCCCAAACTGGAAGCTAATCAAGGCTGGCCCTAGTTAGTCCTTGGATGGGAGACCACCAAGGAAGTCTAGGGCAATGGCAAAACACCTCTGTTCGTCTTGTGCCTTGAAAACCTCACGGGATTGCCAGAGGCTGGCTGCAACTTTAGGGTACTTTCTACCCCTACCACTGCAGCCCCTGAACTTAGGGCCCTGGTCTTCTGCCCCTGGCCGGCCCTGCTGGCACCACTAAACACAGTCACTGTGTGAAACATTTTAGGATTCATTTATACCACTGATTTTAGTAAATGATCACTGCTTTTTCAATAGCTTTATCATAACCCCCAAACATGGCTCCAGTATGGAATAATAAAGGCAGAGCAGTGATCAGATAAGGAGGAGGGGAGCCAGAGGAAAAACACTTGGGTTAAAAAAGCAGGGACTGATATTAAATAATTCCTATATTTAACAGGCAAGTTAAAAACCAAATCACATCAATGTTGTTTTCATGGGGAGATTGGTGGCGTGTGTGATAATTTACACAGCCTGTCAATTAAAACGAGTGCAATGCACAGGTAATTAATAATCATATTGGGATGAAGAATGTTACTTTTGGACAGAAAAAAAATGATCTAATGCTAGATTATATCACCTCCAACAATTCCATTTCCAGAGTTGTAAATTAAGTTTGATTTTCATACTGAAGCCAGTCAATTCTGCAAATAACAGTTATTACCATTTATATGATTAAAACCGTACACATTAGCCCAAATATAATAACACGCGTAGAAGCCACTTACATGCAAACTATTCCATTGAAAGTCTGGCCATTGTAGCAGAGGGAAAAAGCCATTGTGAAATGATTCCTAGGAAATGATTTTGAAATTGTTCATTTACCTATGTGTTTCCTGAGCATTACGTGATGAGACAACTGGCTGAGAACAGCAAGTAGCCAGAGCTAACCATGGAAAACATGATTCACTTTTCTTCCTTCTTCAGAAGTTCTCAGTCTAGGCTTGCCAAGTCGTCCCGGGGGGCGGGGAAACCCCCGCTCCAGAGGCCCGTTCCCCGCCAGCAGTGGATCGGGCTCCGGGGGTAAACCCCACCCCGACGTGCGCGTCACCCGGAAGTGACGTGACCACGCCAGGCACGCTGGGGGCGGGGCCACGGTCATCCGAGGGAAAACTCTATGGTTAAGACGCCAGATGGGAGTCCCCCACTCTGGAGGAATTTACACTTGGCAACCCCATCTCAGTCCAGTGCTTTGGAGGTTTGTAAAGAAAACAACCCAAAGTGACTACACCTGTTATGCAATGAGTAAACTGCTACTATTATCTAGATACCTAGATTTGTTTATCAAAACACTTGTAGCTGCCTTTCTTCAAGAATTCAAAGTGACTCACTCACCAAAATCAAGCTGTAAACAGAAAAAAATCTTACTCAATGGTTGCAAAACTCTTTCACCCCCACAGGCCTCTACACTACCTGTCAATATTTCTCTGAAGGATTATTCAAATTGCCAGTTGGCTTTGCTTAAGGATATGACCTCTCTCTCACACACACACACAAACGCACACACACGTACACGTACACGTGCATTGCAGTTGGGTTATCCCACAGCCATTTCTCCTCAGCATTCAGATGTTCCTGGCCAAATTTGCATGCATGGCAGGAACATCTTAAAGTGTGCACCAACCAGAAAACAAATTCTTGTACAAAATGAAGTCATTTTGACACACCCATCCCAAAATGTTGGATGTCAGTTCATGCTGCTCCTCTCTGCTCACCATCCCATTCACATGTTTCCATTCTCCTAACTTTGTTTGTACTTCTTGGGCCACTTCTCCCCTGAGAGAGTTTTGGGTGTGTTTCTTTTTCAGAAATAGTACTAACTAGGGATGAGCACGAACCAGGTAAATGGTGGTTCATTGGGGTTTGGGGTTTGTTTGATTAAATGAACCATGAACCACAAACGTACATGGAAGTTTCTGTTTCCTGAACCAGTTCATGGTTCGTTGGGTTCATAGAATGGCCCCACCCACAAGTGAACCATGTTTAAATATCATTGGAGCCCACCACTGGCCCCACCCAAGTGAGCTCCAAAAGCATTTAAATGCCTTCAGAGCTCACTTCCAGGTGGCCCGCCAGACCTGGAAGCAAGTTCTGAAAGCATTTAAATGTCTTGAGAGCCCAAGAACATGTCTTCCATGAATCTCCATGAAAAACATGGAGGTTCATGGGTGGATCATGGGAGACACGTTCTCTCAAACCCCTGGTTTGCAAACCATGAACCTGCCTAGTTCATGCTCGAACTGGGGTTCGTTTGGGGGTTTGTGCCCATCCCTAGTACTAACGTGAATGTTCCTGAGTGTGTCCATACACAGATAACTGAAAACCACTAAATAATATCCCTTCCCAATGAGCCTTCCATTTAATTTAATATGCAATGTGCAGCACTGCCTCTTCGGCTTGGAAACGGAGATGAGCACTGCCCCCTAGAGTCAGATTCAACTGACTTTCAAGCAAGGGAAACCTTTACCTTCACTACCTGAAGGAGTCTTGGAGTGGCTTACAATCACCTTCTTCTCCCCACAACAAACACCCTATGAGATAGGTGGGGCTGAGAGAGTTCTGAGAGAACTGTGACTGACCCAAGGTCACCCAGCTGGCTGCATGTGGAGGAGTGGGGATCAAACCCAGTTCTCCAGATTAGAGTCTGCCACTCTTAATCACTACACCAAGCTGGGAAACGAACTCTTTCTCCTCTTCCTTTTGAAACTTCATATAAATATTTAACAATTTACCTTGTGCTGTATTTGAGAACTGTTCAGGCAGCGTTTCTGCGCTTGCTTCACCAAAATTCACACTAATCCAGGTCTACTTGTCATCCACCAGTGTGTGAAACTCAACCCTGGTTGGTATAAACTTCCCATAATCAGGAGGACAAGTAGTGATATAAAGCCGTTTGAACTTAGGCCTCACCACTGGGGGTGGGGGGATTGACAAGTTCAGCATGCCTTACCAGACTGTTGTCATCAAGAGCCTGGAAGCATAAATGCTAGCACAAAATGTCTTCCCACCTCCCAAATCACCTACTCTGGGCAAGTCTCAGACCACTTCCTATTGGTCAAGGGATAGCTAGGCTTGTTGACAGAGAGATCACATGGCCATGCTTAGCCAGTCCCTGCGGTCGTTACCCCCTGTCCGGGGTAGGGTGCAGCAGGAGGAAGTTCAGTGACATAGCAGAGGGGTGGCCTTGGCAGGATATATGCAGGCATCAGAGGGACAGGAGCAGAAACAGCACATCTGCTGCTGTCAGAGGGGGCAGGTCCTAATATGTAAATTGCCTCATTAAAATGCAAGGTAAGTCCCTTTCAGGAAAAATGAAGAAAGCAGAGTTTGTGGAGCGCAAGAATCTGGTATATTCTCAGATTTTTGCACTCCTTTCCTCACCCAGGATTTTTTTTTATTTAAATGTAGTTTAGAGTCCCAGTTACTAGGAAAGAAACAAAGCTTATTGATTTCGTTTTTATTTAGAAGATTTATAACCTGTCTTTCTGTTATAAATAATGTTCAAGGTGGCCTATATATCACCAAATTAGCAAAACAACAGGCAAATAGCGTAAGAATGTAAAAGAATACTCATCTAGAAGAACACTCTAAACCAGTGATCTAAAGCACAAAGAACACAATGACAAGCAGTGGTAAAAATTAAAACGATTAAAAATCCTTAAAATTGGACAAACCTAAGTCAGGTAAAGTACTTGCATTCAGATATCATAGTGGTGCTTCCACACCAGGGTCATTTTTTGTGGCTGTTTGTTTGCTCATGCAATTCTGTGTGAAGTTGCCCTTGCAATGGAGAGTAATCAGTTTTCACTCCGTTTCTAGTGGAGGGTTGCTTTTCACACCTGATGTGCATTGAAGCACCTTGCTAGGTTGTTGTTGGGTTTTTTTGCAAGTTTGAATTAAAGCATTATATTTGTGGAAGGAACAGTCTGTTAATGATCTGGGTGCAAACGGGGGCCATGTCAGGAGGAAACATGAAAAAAAGCATCAGTTTGGGGGCTGAAACATGGGGACTCCTTGGTCTGGAAGCAGCCCAGGTGGAGTTAGAACAAGCAGCCTGCAGGAATATGTCTGTGCATGAGGGGGTCCATGGGGAAGCAGCTTGTGTTTCCACAGGGCTGATTCTGGAAAGAATTAAAAAGAACCAGTGCTGGCAATCTGAGAAGGAGAATTCATTCAGGTTATAAATGTGTGGTTCAAAGGCCCTCCTGGTTCTGGCTCAGGTCCTTAAGGAGAGTTACACCTTGTAAAGTCAAAGGGCTTGGAATGGAGTAACCCTGTTTATGGTGGCACTCTGGATGTGGCAAGCGTCACGGTGGTTCATTCTATTCCCTGCACCCAACTCAGGATGGTCTCATCCCAGGTGGTCTCTGGATACTCTCAGGTCTAGGTTCAGTGTCATCCTGCAAGCTTAGCGGTCCAGTCGTTCTGTCAGCAATTACCAGTGATGTCGCTCACCCCAGATGCTTCTGAAGAAGTTTAAAAGATATCCAGCACAGTGAGGGACACAATGTGGCACGATGCAGGGTGACTTTCTGCCACTTTGCCACAGAAGTCTTCCCTGGCTGTCAAAGCAAACATTAGTGATCATCTGACTGAAGTGGTCCATCTTTGTGCATAGCAGCATGTGCACATACTCCACAGGACACTCTGCAGTTCAGGGACAGAATCTTTAGCTAAAAAAAAATATTTGGTCTCCAGGACTCCCACACACACACACACACACTATGAGAATTGGGAAGTTGTTTTTTTTAAATGAAATCTTGATCTGCCTTACATTGCAATCCTAAGCAGAGTTTTATCCTTCTAAGAGCATTGCCTTCCATAGAAGGGTCCTGCACAGGATCATGGCACTGTCAATATATCACATTCTCACATGGCTAAGAATGTTTTCCTCTGTAGATGATCCCAAAGGCACTTGGTGCTTTCAAGTATATTGACTGGGATTTCTTAAGAAGCAAGTATTCACATGTATTAATTCTGAGAATTGGGGCGGGGGGCAGTATTCATAGAAGTTTGATTAGTTAGGTTCATTCTGAATTCCACAGTAAAATAGTACCCTAATGCCTCTGGCCTGCGTGTGATTAATAAAATCATATACGCAAGAAGAATGAATCCAGATGCTTCCTCTGTATGGTGCTGGTGGCTTGCTCTTCTTCCTGCCTGTTACCCCAGGTCATTAGTCAGGAGTTTTCCTTATGGGTGCTGTGTCCTTGGTGGCAAAAGATTATCTGGCAGATTTAGAATATTCTTGTCAAAGGTGAGAGGGAAGCGGAAGAGAAATAGCTGTGACTATTTGTACGGATCAAACAGATGCTGACAAGATAGGACTGGGCTGGACCAGATCCAAGGGGCCCACTTGAGGAAGCAGCAGCGTGGGCTGAGCTGTCCTGCCTGATTGCCCTTCATGAAGGAGTTTGCTTCCCCACCACAAGTGACTGAGATATGAAACAGCAATACAGACTATGCTACAGAGCCTTCAACAAAAGTGTGTGTGTGTGTGGAAGGGTAGTACAGAACCATGATGGAGGATGGGAGGCAAAAAGGAGCCTTTAGCAACTGACGAGATTCCTGAGATCATTTCCCACAATAATTTTGCCCTTCCTGCATTCCTAAAACAAAGTAGGCAGGCAGATTTCTTTGTAACAAGGTGAACACAAACATTCCAGATTGTGTCCATTCACAAATTACTGACACTGGACACTGATTCTTATTTCAAACTGTAAATCCAGTTTCCAAGGGCTGGCCAGTTGTAAATCAGTCCCTAACCTGAGCGGTTTCTCAAACTCTAAAGTGTTAGGTAGGGTTGCCAGCAATGCTAATTTGTGAGCTACTGGCATTAAAGTTGTGAGCAAGTGATTTGGCTGCTGCATAAATTAGTTTGCTCTGGAGCCATCCTTCCTGAGCTAAGACAAAAATGTGTGAGCCGGAGGCTAAAGAACTGTGAGCTAGCTCTAACTAACTCAGCTTAGAGGGAACACTGGTTGCCAGCTCTGGTTTGGCAAATTCCTGAGGTTTTGGAGGTGGTTCCCGGGGAGGGAGCTCAATGAAGTTGTGATGCCGCAAATGTTGTTGTTCAGTTGCACAGTCGAGTCTGACTCTTCCCAACCCCATGGACCACATCACACTAGGCCCTCCTGTCTTCCATCGTCCTCTGGAGTTTGCTTAATTTCATGTTCGTTGCATCAGTAACACTGTCTAACCATCTCATCCTTTGCCATCCCCTTCTTCTTTTACCTTCAATCTTTCCCAGCATCAGGGTCTTCTCCAGTGAGTGCTCCCTTCTCATTTGGTGGCCAAAGTATTTGAGCTTCAGCTTCAGTATCTCTTCTTCCAGGGAACAGTCAGGGTTGATTTCCTTTAGGATTAACTGATTTGATCTCCTTGCAATCCAGGGGACTTTCAAGAGTCTTCTCCAGCAACAGGCTGAACAGCAAATTAACAAGTAACATGATGCAGATGCTTTAATAACAAATTTAGAGTCCAATGGCACCTTTAAGACCAACAAAGGCTTATTCAAGGTATGAGCTTTCATGTGCACACACATTTTATCAAATAAAGTGTTGTAATAACTTGTAATTCAGCAAATTCCCTTGGAACACTTGGAACAAAAACCTACCCAGGACTCAACAGGGATATTGGTTTCTTATCTCATTACATATGCTAACCCATTCAGTCCTCACATATGTATTCTCAACAAGAAGGACTATACATACTCTGTATTTTAGTGTATTTCTTTTTCAGAATAGTGTATTAGAATACTGAATGTAATGCAAGGAATAATGGAATGTTTTGCTGTTAAGTTAACTCCATGCCTGAGAGGAGTCGAATGTTGACTCTTAGTTTACTTCCCACAATTAGAAAAGATGCCTTCTCACATTTATCCCCTATTTTGACATATTTATTACCTTGCTCTCCTTTCCCCCTCTTAATTAAATCAAAGCAACTGCTGACCTTATAGCCTTTGCTTGTTATTTAGTTTCACTTTAAATATCTGCATCATGTTACCTGTTAATTTGCTGTTCAGCCTGTATCTATAAGTTTGAAATTTAGCTTCCTTTCCAATGTATTTGACAAAGTGTGCATGCACACAAAAGCTCATACCTTGAATAAACCTTTGTTGGTCTTAAAGGTGCCACTGGACTCTAAATTTGTTCATTTTGAATCCAATAATTCTAATGAGTTCTTGAATGAGGTCTTCATGAAAGGCTTTGCCTCGTTTAATTCATCTGCTGAAGGTAAATTGCTTAAAGTGCAGGAGCACCTAGACTTTTCCACTGGTGAAATCATACCCCCAGATTGTTAAGAGAGAGGGGCAGAGACAATGGTGCAATAATGTAATGTTAAACTCTGACCCAAATGGTCTTTAGATGGTGACAAGCAAGGAACCCGCAAGGACTTGCTGGGGGTCACTTCATTCCCCCTCTATCCCCTCCCCCACACTATGTCCTCTTTCTCTCTTCCTGCCAACCCCCATATCCTCTCCACTCTCCCTGCTTCCTCCCCTTCCATTTACCAATCAACCTTTATGCCCCACCCCCAGTCTTCAGCTTTTTTATTATTTATTAATTTCATTTATACCCCATCTCTCTTCCCGATGGCAACCCAAAGCAGTTTACTTAATCTGGTGTAGACCCAGCTTGGTGTAGTGGTTAAGAGCAGCAGACTCTAATCTGGGAGAACCAGGTTTGATTCCCCACTTCTTCACATGAAGCCAGCTGGGTGACTTTAGGTCAGTCACAGTTCTCTCAAAACTTTCTCAGCCCCACCTACCTCACAGGGTGTCTGTTGTGGGGAGAGGAAGGGAAGGTGATTGTAAGCCGCTCTGAAACTCCTTTGGGTTGTGAAGGGTGGGGTACAGTTGCTAGGTGCCTTCCTCCTACTGACAGGAAAATTGGGGGGGGGCGTTCCAGGGTGGGTGGGGATGTCACTGGCATGTTAACATCACCTCCGGACGTGACATCATCAAGTTGGTGGTGTCAGGGTGACGCTCTACTTTTTGGGCAAAACTCTATGGTAAAAATGGCTACAAACCATAGAGTTTTGCCCAAAAAGTAGAGCATCATCACCGACACAATGACATCACTTTCAGAAGTAATGTCAGCATGTTGGTGACGTCATATAGGGATGTCTGTTTGGGGGAGGGGTTTCCCCTGGTGGCCAGCTGGCTGGCAGCAGGAGAGCTCGCATCCCCCCGCCCCACCTGGGGACTGGCAAGCCTAGGGCGGGGTATAAAACCAACTCTTCTCCTCCTCCTCAAAATAATCCTGATTAGGCTGAGAGTAGGTGCTGGTGATGCTGGGAAAAACTGAATGTCAAAGAAGACAGGGACGGCAAAGGATGAGATGGTTAGACAGTGTCATAGATGCAACGAACATGAAATTGAGCAAACTTTAGAGGACGGCGGAAGACAGGAAGGCCTGGCGTGATCTGGTCCATGGGGTCGCAAAGAGCCAGACTCGACTGTGTGACTGAACAACAAAAGGTGACTGGTGCAAGGTCACCCAGCAAGCTTCCATGGAAGAGTGGGGATTTGAACCTGAGTCTCCCAGATCCACTATACCCACATGAGCTCTCAGCTTTCCCTTCTTCCATCCCCGGACAGCCTCTCCCTGGGAAAAACTTTACCATATCGCAAAATTCATGTGGTTTCAAGTCACTCAGGTAAGTTCTCCGGTGGTCACTGGCAGACCCTGCCAAGTCGTGCAAGTTGTGTGGAAACTGTGGATGGGACCAGGTGAGATGTGAAGCATTAAATCATCCAGTAGCTACCACCACACCTGCATGGTAGCATTGCCTGGTAGTTGTTGTTGGGTGTGGCCCCAATGCATGCTCTGTCCATAGCAGTAAGGAAGGGAGCAGGGGTGAATGGGGAGGCCAAAATTGCTCTGGAAATGATCCTCCTCCCTGCCTCTTGCTGATAGAAACCAAGGGTCAAAGGCTGGCAATACCGTTGTGGTATCCTAGCAACCCCCACAACTGCCAATGAGATCACCTGTTTCTTAAAATTACAAGCACAACTTCTATTATTTTGAAGGGTTTTAACTGAACAATTTTATTTGTTTGTTTGTTTAGATTTCAGACTTTTCTGCTGCTGACTTTTCTTAGATTTGTAGAAAGATCTGTTCTCTATTCATGGCTCCATTTTCTGAATTGAAATGTCCACAGATGAGGCCATGTTAAGAATTAAATATATTGATGATGTGCACTTCCAGTATGAAGATGCACCCTGATTTGACCTCAGCCAAAGCCCTGGGCTTCTGCCCTGCAGTTCAGCCCTGATAGCTTCACTGGACAGACAAAGCAAGGAAAGATGAAGAGAAGACGGAATGCTTCTGGGAGCCTTCCACTAGTAACTCTCAGTGAACTTCAGCGAGGGAAATTAAACTCTAGCTTCATGGCAAAGAATCATGTGTGAGAAGAATGCCTATCAGGGACAAATGATGAATGTCGCTTGACATGACACATTCTTTATTGGAGCTTTGTCACTGTGCGGCTTTGTGGATAATGCAATACAAATTACTATTATCATTATTTAGCCCTGTCAGCATTCTCCATTCTTTAGAGACGGAGGCCTTTCTACAGACCTCATCTCTGTCCCACCGAATTTACCAAGTAGCTCATGAACGCTCTGTACAGCGTTTGGCCAGAATTCAAAAACAGTTTCTTTGCAGCTGGTATTTAATTTTTTTTTAAGCAAGCTTTTACATTTTTTAGAAGGCAGCTTTGGAAAAGTATAAAAAAACCACAGAATAATACTTCCTTCTGGATCTCCCTCTTCGCAGGTGACCCTGAGATGTACCATTGACTTGGTCCATAAGTCAGTCTCTCATGGCTGGAGATGGCATCTGAATGACTTACTGCACAGTCCTAAGCAGAGTTACACCCTTCTAAACCCCTTGACCTCAATGGATTTAGAAGGGTGCGACTTTGTTGAATGCACTATTAAGATGGGGCTGACAATGCCCTCACCTGAATAGCCCAGGCGAGCCTGATGTCGTAGGTTGACTCTGGCAGTACTTGGATGGGAGTCCTCCTTGAAATACCAGCAGTCAGGAGGCGAGGGTGGGCTTTATTCAGCCACCTCTCTGAATATCATCCAGGCCCCCAGTATGTTAGCGTTGAAGCGTCCAGTAACCACACGTACCAGGTTGGCTAGTGCTGACTATACACAGTGGATTTATTTACACAGATATTTACACACAGTCTTTAAGCACTTCTAGACTCCAAATCGTCATGCAGTCCGACAGAGTGCTTCGCATACAAGTCATCGACCAGAGTGAAGTGACTGCTCAAGTACTGTACACAATATATACATACACAGCACCAATCAGTGTCCAGTGCTGATTCATGGTGACATCATTATGGCTGATGCAACTTAGATGCAATCCTGTACCTGGTGACACATCATGTGACTCTCTCAACTGTCATTTCAGATCAGGATGATCTACACCATTTAACATTACCAGGCTGTCATCTTGACTAGTGTTCCCTCTAAGCTGAGTTAGTGTGAGCTAGCTCAGAGTTTTTTAGCCTCCGACTCACACATTTTTGTCTTTGCTCAGGAAGGATGGCTCCAGAGCAAACTGATTTATGCACTAGCCAAATTGCTAGTATGCCGTCACAGTATGGGTCAGTCACCAGAGGTCACCATGACTTCCAGCTGCACACACACTCACACACATGCACACACATACACATACACATATGAAAATTACAAAAAAAGAGAAAAGATGGGGCTGACAAGTCTTGATTGTTGTGATTCCAGGGAGTTTGATTCTCCTGTCTGACCTCTTGGTACCTGAAGACACAGATTCCAGCTTACTAACCCTCCTTTGTGGGAAAAAGGACAGGGGAGAGAGTAGCTAGTAGTAATAAACTAATCAGACACAGTGCAGGCATGAGCCCCCGGCCGGTGTCAAGCATAATCCAAGCAAGGCATCTCCCAAGATACAAGGAGCACTGCAGTATGCATGCGGCATGAAATGGCCAGCGTAATGGATGGCTGCAGTTTAAAACTCGACAACCCCCCCCAAGAAAGACTGTGTGATTGGCCAGGGCTCACCTGATCAGTCCCAGGGCTAAGACTGGCTGGGAGAAATGCTGTTTCCAGGGTAATAGGGGGAAACATGTTTAAATTCCTGAGGATACTTTCACTCCCCAGGAGTCATTCCAGGGAGGCTTTGACTACCTACCCAACCTGATGCAGGAGTAAGTCAGATAACTTTTAGGGTGGGCAATATCCAACTGCACAGCCCTGGTGTCCATTTCTTCTCAGATGCTGATAAATAGTTCCAAGCTGGACTTCATTTGGGAAGACTCTGCCCTTTCATCTGCACTCCAGAAACCAGCCCTGCCTCTCATGTTCCTGGCTGGTAAATAAAGCCAAAGCACACGTTATCACAGTGCTGATCTAAAAATGTTCTGTCTCTGATTTTATGAAGCTGATATTTTCTCACTAGATGTTATTTCAAAGTTGTGGCCAAAAAATGATAAAGCTCCAGGTATATTTAAATAGTGAACATGTCACTACATAATACACTGCCACCTGGAACCATTCCTACAATAAACTCTGTTTTGCCTAAATCCAAATATACAATGATTGCAAACAAAAAATATATAGAAATTATTACAAAGTCTGGGATCTGAGGTGGGGGGATTTCTATCCACAGAGGACAGCTTTCTCTCTCCCCCCCCCCCCCCCCCAATTCTCTGCAGCCTAAGATGCCTCCCAGGACAGGAGACCTTTCAGGGGCATTTGAGACTCTAGTAGGAGGGGACTGGCAGGAAAGCTGGGCTCTGTGGGTAGAAACCTTTCCAGCCATAGTTGTATGCAATTGCATATAAGCCCAAGACTTTAAAATGATATAGAAAAATTATAGCAATGTACCTTGGCAACCTATCAATCAAATATACATCAAAAGTCCATCCTTGATCTTTCATCCTCATTCCAATACTATATAAATGATCATCATTTCTTGGTATAAATTTTTGTGAGTATCCTTTTTCCTACAAAAGTTTATAAGATCTAAATTTATGCATAAAGAACCATACTATGCACAATGACGTACCACTATTCGGCCATTTTTATTCTTCCACTGCCACACAAGTAATCTAGCCTTTCCCAACTCAAATATTTATGTTCCTTTCCCAGATGCATGTGTGAATGCTCTAACAGGTCAAGAAATGGATCACACAGAACTTCATATTGCAGGATCTTATTTAAACCATGAAAACCCTCTCACCAATTTTCCTTTATCTTGTTTTTGAGCCTTTACAGTAACAGTTGATCCAATCTCTTTTAGAGGGGAAGGAAGATCCCTTCAGAAAGGAAGGCAGATGTAAACCAGAGTCTGTTCCCCCTGATTGACAGGGAGAAGTTCTGCTACAATAGCTTTGTTTAAAATGCAAAATGCAGATGTGTTTAAAGGACACATGGGCATCAATCACTACATGCAAATGCCTACTGTTAAGAAGAGATTTCCTTGTAAGTCACTCCTAGCTGTCCTAATCCAGTTAATGCCAGTGACTGAAGACATCCTTAACACTGATGGGCCAATGATAGTTCTGCCCCAGGGAAAGATGGTAAGTAGAAGGTGGCAAGAATGGACGTGGGGGGGGGGGACGACAACGATGATAGCTGAGCTGTACTTGTGTGTATTCCCAGGTAGTTTCTGTGTTGTATTAATTATGTCTCTCAGTTCCAGTGGATGGAAAAGGAAATGTTACAGGCCTTTGGGAACAACTTCTGCGCTTGAAGAATAAAGAATCTGAATACAGTGTAGGTCTTCAAGAAGCCCAGTGCTACTGACTTACCATGGTCAGTATACCCAGCGACCACTTCTGTTCTTTCTGTTTCAAGACCAGTCAGCCCTAAAAAATGCAATGGAAGCATTTCACTTTCAGATACAGTGTCTATTCATTCTGCATTTTTTCAAAATGAAAACATTTATTCGCTCTGTTATTAACATCTACAATATTAACATTTAAAATAATAGGTAGCTCTTCATATGTGACAATGAAACTGACAACCTAATTTGTTTCAGAATAGAAGAAAGAATGTGGTCGCAATTTGCTGTGCCATTCAATATTCTCTTAATAAATCCAACCTCTTTCACATATCCAATTCAAAACCTCGTGTCTCACTCTAGTTCTGCAGTTTTGGCCTGGGAATCACATGTTCCAGTCTTTTTTTACTTGAAAATATTATAAAACGTTTAACTTGCACAAAGTGTATTTTTTGGAGAGAGCCATTTTCATTCAGCCTTTGATTTCTATTAACAATCTAGGGACACACAGGCTTACATTCCAACCCTTTCTTTCATTTCTGTAGTCATTATTATGTGTCCTCCATTGCATCAGTAGTGCTTTGTTGCAGACTTTCTTCTTCCAGTGCTGGCTGTTTTCTGTTCAGTGTCTCACAATGAGAAGAGAGTTCCCAGTGCTGGAGGAATTGTGCCCTACTACAGAGTACCACATAGGCAATGGGGGATGTGCTGCAGAAGCAGAAGAAATGGTTAGGATCCAAACTATCTGGAACAGTAGTTTTGAAAGGCATTTTTTACTATTGTGGGAGGGGGGAAATTAAAAACTGTGTCCGGCAGGCAGGAATCCTTGCAGGTGCAGGAAAATCACAGTGTATTTAAGCCACTGTATTTAAACATGCATATACACACCGCTATCATTTTGGCACTACTCATAATTCTGGTCCTTCTGTACAAATGATAAAAATGTGCTCTGGCTGTATTTAATAATTACCGTCATAATCCAGCACACTCCATTCCTATCTAACCAGTAACACAAAGTCCCCTCCCTGTGGCTTCAGGAGAATGGCAGCGAGGTTGCTGTTTCCAGATGTTAAACAAATGATGCTGAAGGACATTTTAAAATGTTTTAAAATAATATTTGTTTCATTTAAATGTTTCTATGCTGCTTTTCCACCCAAATAGGCTTGATCCCCAGGGACGCGTGAAACCCCTGAGAAGGGTTATCAGAGTGTCTTGGGCTTTCTCTGCAATTCTTTGGATTAGTTTACTTTACGTGAACCTCTGAGTTCAGTTTGAATTTGGCCTTAATAAAACTAGAGCTGTCCAGAACAACACCCTGTCTTCCATGAAATGCCTCTAGACTTACTGGAACGCTTCAGGTTTCCTTCAGAAGCTGTTCAGATGTTTTGCTGCTGAAGGAATCCCCACTCTAGGAATTTACAGTGCTGTTATGTACTGATACTGTTTCCCTGCAACCCAGGGTTGCCAGAAAGTAGGTGAGCTTCGGGAGTAATACAATAGACCAGCAGGATCCTGGCAGACCACGCTTATCCAGTGCCAGTTGTCAGCCATGTACTTGGGGCACTAGCAGGGGCCAAGATCTTTGGAAAGGTAGACTTGGCCCAAACATATCAGCAACTCCCAGTGGACAAGCCAACTGCAGGGGCCCAAATCATTGACACTCACCAGGGGGGCGTTCCGGGTCAAGCAGTTGCAGTTTGGGGTGAGCGTGGCTCCGGGAATCTTTCAGAATCTGATGGACTCTCTTCTGAAAAGAATTCCCGGGGTACAGCCTTTTTCCAATGTTTTGATCGCTGCCCCCTCGGTGGAGGACTTTGCCACCCACCTACACGCAGTGCTGCAGCGATTCGACTCCACCGGCCTGAAAGTGGAGCGGAAGAAGTGCCTCCTGGGAGTCCCATGGGTGGAGTTCCTTGGTTTCTCCGTAGACGTGGACAGCATCCAACCCGCGCTCAATAAGGTTTGCGCCTTCAAGAATGCCCTACCCCCCACATCCAAGGCAGAGTTGCAGGCATTCTTGGGGCATTCTTGGGGCTTCTGAACTTTTACCACTCTTTTCTGCCCCATAAAGCCGCCCTCACAAAACCTCTCTACCGCCTGCTCAACAAGAAGTCTCCCTGGGTATGGGGCTGGCGGCAGGCCGCCGTGTTCCAAGCAGTGAAGGAGCTTCTCACATCAAACGGCATCCTCACCCACTTCGATGAGATGTTGCCGGTCATCTTGGCATGCAATGCTTCTCCCTACAGCGTCAGCGCCATTCTCAGCCATCAGTTGCCAGATGGGCGGGAGGTGCCAGGGATCATCTCCTCTCCCGCGTTCTGAATTGGGTGGGGAGGGGATGGCCCACCGGTTGGGTGGACCCCGAATTCACCGCAATCACATCCCAAAAAGACGAACTCTTCGTGCACAAGGGGTGTCTACTATGGGGAAGCCGGGTGGTTGTGCCCCCACCGCTGGGGAAAGGAGTGTTGGAAGCCCTGCACGAGTCCCACCCCGAGATCATGAAAATGAAGGCACTGGCCAGAAGCTACGTATGGTGGCCAGGAATGGACTGTGAAATAGAGACCTAGGTCCAGTGTTGCCAGGCATGCCAGGAGAAACGCCCTGCACCTCCGAAGGCCCCTGTGCACCAATGGGAGTCCACACACAGACCGTGGGCCCGGCTACATCTGGACTTCGCCGGTCCATTCCAGGGACAAATATTCTTTATCCTTGTGGACTCTTACATGAAATGGTTGGAAGTCGTGCCAGTTGCTTCCACCTCGTCCTGGGCAGCTATCCTGGCTCTGCGGCACATCTTTGGCACACACGGCCTGCCTGACATGGTAGCAACAGAAAAAAGGCATGGCCTTCACCTCCAGGGAGTTCCAGGAGTTCTTGGAGCAGAATCTGATCCGTCATGTGCGGTCCGCACCTTTCCACCTGGTGATCAATGGCCAAGCAGACAGAATGGTGTGAACCACCAAGGACGCTCTCTGGAGGCTCACCCATGGGGACTGGAACTGCCAGGTCTTCCTGTTCGGCCACAGAATGACCCCGAGCACATCCATGGGCTACAACCCTGCTGAAAAATGATGGGCTCCCCCCCCACAATACAGCTGGACTGCCTTCACCCGGACAAGGCCCCCGAGTTACGCCAGTCTCCGGTGAGTCAAGATGCCCCCCCAAAGGTTTTTCCCTGGTGACCCCGTCTTTGCGCAGAACTATTCCAGCGGTCTGGTGTGAGTTACGGCAAAGATTACTCGAGTGACAGGACCTCTCTCATATGAGGTTTCCACAGAAGGAGGCCAACTTTTAAGAAAGCACATAGACCAGCTACGCCGCCAGGTGCTGCCCAAGGAACTGGATACATGGGCAGCTGAGGAAGAGGATGGCAGCCCGGAACCTACACCGCCACCAGCAGAGAGCGAGTCCCTTCCGCCAGCAACCCCAGCAGACCAAGCAACTGAGGACCCCGAGCAAGCGGTTCCAGAACTTCAAGAGTCCCGAGAGGTCCATCCCTCACCGAGCCCAACCTGAGCACCGGCACCACCGCCCCAGGAGCCCCGGTGCTCACAGAGAGAGCGGCACAAGCCAGCCTACCTCAAGGACTTTGTTTGCTAGGGGCTTCGGAACTTAGGGGGGAGGGGTGTTATGTATTGATACTGTTTCCCTGCAACCCAGGGCTGCCAGAAAGTAGGTGAGCTTGGGGAATAATACAGTAGACCAGCAGGATCCTGGCAGCCACCTATCGGGATGCGATTAGTGTGTAAATAGCCTATTGTGGGAGTGGGTGTGTTTGGGGTGTGCTGTTTGATGGGATTATAAGCAGGGCTTTGGCCCTGCTGGAGTTGTCTTGTAGGTGAGCTAAATCACTGAATAAAGCATGAGCTGATCACTACTCGCGTGTCAAACCCAGTATATTTCAAGTGCCATGCTAGGAAAGTTTACACCCTTCTAGACCCATTGACTTCAAGGGAAGGAAGGGTGTAACTGATTAGGATCACACTGCCTCTTTATTCCACCACCCCCCCAACAAACCAACTTTTACAGCCCATGAATGGGGGTGGGCGAGACTCCTCTTAAAAACACCAGGGGTACCTCTGTCAGGTGCTAGTGCTGCTGTTCATGCAGTCACAGATCCCACAATGCAATAATTGTATCACAAGGAAAGGGGGGGGGAGCACAATACTCCTTATCTGGCAGCCTTTTAAATGCCTCTGCATCCTGCTGATTATATTTACAGGGTATATTGATACCTCTTTGTTATGCCTTTTGTCCTCAAAGTACTGGCTCCAATCCATCTCTAGTTACACTGAGAAGGCCCAACACAACATCTAATGGTCCTGGGTGCAGAAGTCCCCCCCCCCCACCAAAAGACACATCTCCCCAATTCAGTGCCTCATTCTGCATACCAATCTCCCTTTTTAGATTGGGAAATCCAAGTTGTAGGTGATCATCCTAATTTGCTTCAGGCGTGTGTTGTAAATGGTTAGCAGCATTTTCAGTCACATTCACCACCCTTAAGCCAATGAATGAAGTCCTTGGTTGCATCACTGGATACAGCATTTACAACTGAATCTCCCTGTGTGGATGAGCCAACACAATTACAAATGATCACCATAATGAAGTGATAGTGAAATATCCAATGATGTGTGGATCTGCCCCCCCTTTTACCAACAGAGACAGCAGACAAATCCTTTGACCAAGAGAGACTGAATCCATAAACTTCAAGAACACAGCTGAGTGCCCAGCATATCTCACTGAAGTAAAGTTCTCTTGATCTTTGTTAATCCTAAACTCACTTCTGTTGACAACAATTGTCTCACATCCCTAAAGGTATCCAAGTATGTGCTTTTTATTACATACATGTTCCGATTTCCTCCTCCTTACCTTTTCATCCAGAATGGACCCTAAAAATTCTTTTATTGTATTGCTTCTTTATTATTTTTGATGCTTTTTTATCCTTTGGCCCACAAATGAGTTTGCTGGGATTGTTCCAAGTTTCCATAGGATTGTTCCTGGTTTCCTTTCTTCCATAGATGTTTCTGCACAAAGCAGTGGGATTCAAAGGCTCCATTCAATGCATTCCCCATCAACCCCCATCACTTTGAATTACGGTCCAGCATGTATCTTATGTGTCTGAGTTACACTGTCATCTCCTCTGAGAGCAGGAATCTTGTCTTTTATGTGTCTGTAAAGTGCTCGGGATGTTTATGGCATCCTATAAATAAGGGTAATAAGAATCTGTTACCAGCAGCCCCAGAAGCAAAGGAAAGATGTTGGCATCTGGTTCAGAAGACAAAAGATGCTTTCAAAAGACACTTTTTCAACTGGCACCTGCAATGAAGACAGGCTAATTCTGTCCCACTGTATGTCTCTGTATCCACTTTTTGCCCAGGGTATTTACTCCTTGGAAATCAATCACAAACATTCCTGGTGTTTCTTGGGACTTGTAAGCTGCCTTGAGAGATGGAATAAAACTGTTGACAGAGAGACAGATCTTCAAGCAGCTGCCACTGTGGGTAAAGCCATTTTATAACAGTGCCATAGCAGCCACCAATAGGAAATTGTGGTATTGCATGATTGATATGTACAAGGAACAATTGTTAATTTTCAACGTTCAGTGCAAGTACACAGATAAAGGAGTTTACTGGATTTCACATTTCCTTTGGTAGACACTTTAAGACAAGTGGAAAACAATAGCTTGCTTTTAATGGCTTGTTTTTATATAAGTTCGACTTATACTTTTGTACATTTATATATCTTAGTATGAAACACTCTACAATGAAAAACAACAACAATCTCTGTTGGAACAGTACAAACGATAGAAGAAAGGAGAGAGAAAAATGCAATAGAGCCCCTGCTTTGTCTGTAGAGAAGCCCAGGCCCATTCCCCAGCGTCTCACGTTCAAAAGGATTTGGCTGCAGAGTTGTCTACTTGACACCCTGGAGAGTCACTGCTGGTCAGAGTAGACAGTGCTAAGCTTGATAGACCAATGATGCAACTGCATGAGTGTTCAGTTCAGCAGTGTATGAGGAAGAATGCAAGTGGTCCAAGTGCCCTTCCTGTTGGGAGTTCCCTGAAGCATAGTGGGCCCACACTTGCAAAGTGGGCATCTGTGTGCAACAGAAAAGCCTTCAATCTGATTGCCGCAGACCCTTCTCTTAATGAAAAGGGAGCAAGGGAGGGGCAGCATCAGAAGGCAGAGCAGCGCATGCAACTGGTGGTGCAGGCTTAGGCTTAGAAGAACAATCACCAGAACATCTCCTTGATTCCGAATTCTTGTCCTGCTGTTAATGGAACACACAGAGCAGAATGGGCAATGCTGCTGCTTTCCAAAACCCTTCTTATCTATTGGAGAGGTACATTTGCTTTGTGGATGTAACACACCTCAATGGCAGAGTGAGGGGAGGAAAGCATTAAGCCAGTGGGAGGGCAAGCTGAAGGTTTTAGCTTTACAAGAAGGTGATAAATGGCAACAGCAATAGGAACAAAACCAGGCATCCTTCATGCTGTCAGACCATTGAAGCTGGCACATAACGAGATGTGGGTCCTCCAGAGTGCTGCCTTTGAGAAGAGCTCAGTAGTCAAGTCACTTTGGGTCAGAGCCCACAAGCCAAAGTATCCTCCATGGTTTTCATGGGCTTGTGGACACAAATGACCCTGTATTGTGTGGAAAACCCTGGGAAACTCTCCACACAGCAAAGCCCATGCTACCAGATGGAGATCTACATGGCAGATCTGCAGCATCAACCCATGTGAGGTGGCACAGATGTTATCAAATATGTCTCACTGTGTGGCCTGAATGCTACATATTACTGGCTGCATGTGCCCCACGTGGTGTTTACAAGCAGCTACCACATACACTGGCTTGGGAGGGTATATGTCGCTCATTGAGCATTGTTAGCTTCCATTTGCAGATTGAGTCAAATTCTTCTAGAATTTCTGGCATAAAGGACATGTACAAGGTAAGCTGACCTGTAATGTGATTGGAGGGAAGGTGCATGTTTTTCTTGGTTTCCTCTTTTCTTTGATTTTGTTGCTTTTGCAAGCAAGCACAAAGCAAGAAGAGGTGACGAAAGACATTGCCGGGTTTTTAAAAGCAGGAGGAATCATGGGATCAGAGCTAGCCAGACTGTCAGTGCAGTTCGGTTGGAGAGGATAAGTCTGTCCAATATATCCCTATCCACAATGGTGGAGCAGAATATCCAGATTCAGAGGCAGTATACCTCCGAATATCAGTTGCTACAGGAGGGGGAACAGTGAGAGAGCTGTTGCTTTTGTGTGGTCTTCCTTGGAGGCATCTGGTTGGCCATCGTGAGAAAGAGGATCTTGATAGGTGAATCTTGCGGTCTGATCGTACCACTATCTTATTTTCTTATGGGCCTCCTCAATCATCTCCCTTTGAAGTGCCTGTCCATTTATTTAAAAATACGGTTTGATTTACACAGTTTGCATGGACAATATATAATTTTTGTACTACCCACGCAGAGAACTGATGGTCAGAGAAAATCTCGGAAATAGCAGCTCTTGGAGCCTGGTGTCTCATGGCATGGTCTGGGGGGGGGAATGCAGAAGGCTGGAATGATCCTAGCTTTGGGGCCCTCCTGTACCCAAGGCCATCAAGATCACTGTCTGCCTTCTTTCCTACTGCAAGAGGTTTGGAGGCACATGGGGGAGACAAAAGAGGATAGAATATCAAGACTAAAAGCTTGCTCTGCTTGCATGAAATGGGAGAGGTCATGAATATTAAATGAGTATAGGCTTTGAGAGGTAGCAAAAAAAAAAAAATCAGTTGTTAAATGGCACAAAACAAAGGACCATTACAGAGAAAAAGGAATCTTCTTCTAGATAATGGAAAGCCAAAGATGTGGCTCATGGCAAAATCAGCCAAAGCCATGAATAATTTTGTAATCCACTGGAACAGAGATCCCACAAGGCACCTGTTGGACTCCCAGAATTATCATCCCCATCTAGTTGGATGGTCACAGAACTCATCAGATCTGGTCTGCTGTTTGTACAGGAATCCTGTTGTTAATGATCCTAGGGATGTAGTTGGCATCCTGGACACAGCAAGAAGGAGAGAGATGCTCAGCACAGAAACTTATTTTTTT
>NW_015170887.1:1078562-1089305 GCF_001447785.1 Gekko japonicus
CAGCAGGAAATGCAGATTTAGGCCAAGTGGAGCCTTTCACAGCTGCCTGCTGATAGTCCAGTCTTTTGGGATAGAAAAGACTAAAAGCCAAGCTGAAACTGCTCCAGACAGTGCTTCACAACATTTGCAACCTTTCTATTTATTACATTTCTTTTAAAAAATCTTGTCCTTCCAGTTGGCAGAGTTTAAATATGCAAAGGAAGTGGAGCACTGACTGTTTAGAGAAAAATAAGTAAGTTTATTAAAGAAGAACAAACTGTTATAGAACACAGAAGAGAGAGAACCTTGACTGTCTAACCTAACTACTGAAGGAGGAACAACAACAGAAACTCTGCAGGTGCAGGAAGTCTCCAGAAGAGCCGATTAGGAGACAGGAAGGGCACAATTTGAAAATGTGGGAAGTCACTAATCTAGTTGTGCTAACTAGCAGTCCAGCTGTCCCCCTGTAGGGTGATCTTCAGAGCTTCTTCATAAAACTGCACTATAGACCTTGTATATTCTAACAGTTCCAAGGAATTCAGGGCAGCATACGCAGTGCTCTCCTCCTTTCAAATTATTCAGGCAAAACCCATGTGACCAGTTAGTTTTTTGGACAGGAGATGAAGACATAGTCTAAATAAATAAATAGTTTAGGCTGAGATCAGCTAACAAACTCCCAAAGTGCTTTTTGGCTTTACATAGCAGCTGCCATGGTGCTGAGGCACAGAAGATTTAAATCTCCCTCCAGTAGCATTTCCCCAATTAAACCCATTTAAGCCTGGTTCAGGGGGGGAAAAGCAGTGACCTGTATTATGCCTGTCTTATTCTCTGTCAGAACAGCTGAGGAAACAATGTAGGGTGGGGGAAGAGAGAAGAAGAAGAAGAAGACTTTAAAAGGGGTAACTTCTCTGATATGAGGGGACATGTGAGGAAGAAAATGAAAGGAAAAGTAGAAAGGGTCAAAACCATTGGGGAAGCTTGGAGACTATTTAAAACTACAATCCTAGAGGCTCAGAAAAAATATATACCGCAGGTTAGGAAAGGCACAAATAGGTATAGGAAAAAACCCTGCATGGTTAACTAACAAAGTAATAGAAGCTGTAAAAGATAAGAAGGATTCCTTTAAGCGGTGGAAAGCTAGTCTCAGTGAGGTTGATAAAAGGGAACACAGGCTGTGGCAAATAAAATGCAAGTCTGTGCTCAGGCAGGCCAAAAAGGAATATGAGGAGCATATAGCAAAAATTATAAAGACCAACAATAAAACTTTCTTCAAATGCATTAGAAGTAGGAAACCAGCCAGACGACCAAGGGGTAAAAGGAGTATTGAAGGATGATAGGGAAATGGCTGAGAAGCTAAATGCATTTTTTGCCTCCGTCTTCACTGTGGAAGATGAGAAGTGCTTGCCCACTCCAGAACCACTGATTTCAGGAGCGGTGCTGAGAGACCTGAGTCAGATTGAGGTGACGAGAGAGGAGGTCCTACGACTGATAGACAACTTAAAAACTGATAAATCACCAGGCCCGAATGGCATACATCCAAGAGTTCTGAAAGAACTCAGATGTGAAGTTGTGGATCTTCTGACAAAAATATGTAATCTTCATTAAAATCTGCCTCCATTCCTGAGGACTGGAAGGTAGCTAATGTCACTCCCATCTTTAAAAAGGGTTCCAGAGGAGATCCGGGAAATTACAGGCCAGTCAGTCTGACGTCGATACCGGGTAAATTGGTGGAAACCATTATTAAGGAAAGAATTAGTAGGCACATAGATGAACAAAACCTATTGAGGCAGACTCAACATGGGTTCTGTAAGGGAAGATCTTGTCTCACTAACCTATTAGTGTTCTTTGAGGGGGTGAACAAACATGTGGACAAGGGGGATCCAATAGATATTATTTACCTTGACTTCCAGAAAGCTTTTGATAAAGTTCCTCATCAAAGGCTCATAAGTAAGCTCAAAAATCATGGGATAAAAGGACAAGTCCTTTTATGGATCAAAAACTGGCTAATTAATAGAAAACAGAGAGTGAGTATAAATGGGCAGTTCTCCCAGTGGAGGGGGGTAAGCAGTGGGGTACCACAGGGATCAGTACTTGGTCCACTGCTTTTTAACTTGTTCATTAATGATTTGGAGTTGGGAGTAAGCAGTGAAGTGGCTAAATTTGCGGATGATACAAAGTTGTTCAGGGTGGTGAAAACCAGTGAGGATTGTGAGGCACTCCAAAGGGATCTGTCAAAGATGGGCAAGTGGGCGTCAACATGGCAAATGGGGTTCAATGTGGCCAAGTGCAAGGTGATGCACATTGGAGCCAAAAATCCTAAATATAAATACACATTGATGGGGTCTGAACTGGCAGAGACTGAGCAAGAGAGAGATCTTGGAGTTGTAGTGGATAACTCACTGAAAATGTCGAGACAGTGTGTGACTGCAATAAAGAAGGCCAATGCTATGCTGGGGATTATTAGGAAGGGTATTGTAAACAGATCAGCCAATATCATAATGCCGCTATATAAATCCCATCAGTGGCTATTAGCCACAAGTTATAATTAGGAACTCACAGGCTGGGGCAGGTGATGCACTGTATTCTTGGTGCTTGGGGGGGGGGTAACAGTGGGAGGGCCTCCTGATGGCACCTGGTGTTTTTGGCCACTGTGCGACAGAGTGTTGGACTAGATGGGCCATTGGCCTGATCCAACATTGGCTTCTCTTATGTTCTTATGTTCCGAAGAAGAAGAGTTGGATTTATACCCCGCCCTTCACTCGGAGTCTCAGAGCAGCTTACAAACTCCTTTCCCTTCCCCTCCCCACAACAGACACCCTGTGAGGTAGGTGGGGTTAAGAGAGCTTTGACAGAAACTGCTCTTTTCAAGAACACCTCTGACAGAACTGATTGATTGATTGATTTGATTTATATCCTGCCATCCCCGCCAAAATGGGCTCATGTTCCAGCTCAACTATGGCTTGCCCAAGGTCATCCAGCAGCTGCAAGTGGAGGAGTGGGGAATCAAGCCCGGTTCTCCCAGATTAGAGTCCACACACTTAATCACTACACCAAACTGGCTAAACTGCCATCCCCGCCAAAATGGGCTCATGTTCCAGCTCAACTATGGCTTGCCCAAGGTCATCCAGCAGCTGCAAGTGGAGGAGTGGGGAATCAAGCCCGGTTCTCCCAGATTAGAGCCCACACACTTAATCACTACACCAAACTGGCTAAATCTGCCTTCCCTAACAAAATGGCCCAAGTCGTCATCAGCTTCCCCATCCCTGCTTTGGAAATAAGAAATCCAGAAATGATTTCCAGTTTCCACCGAACAATTCTACATTTACATCTCAAAAACAAAACAAAAACAAAAAAACAAGCAAAACATCAGCTTTTTGCTATTATACGTAACATTTGTTTTTATTGGGTTTTGTATCATGCATTCCAATGTCAAAGACCTCATGAAGGTATATTATAGTTTGTAAATCAAATTTTAAATCTCATTTCCCTGAAAATGAAATCCAGTCTGATGAGAAGTGTATAATGTTTTCAGATTACTCCAGACTCTACATGGGAAGCAGAGATTGCAGAAGCCAGCCTCGTGGTGCTTTAGTACCCTGAACAGAGGAGGACACACAATCCCCCAGGAGCCACCTCTCTGCTCTTGCACAGCTCAACAGAACAGGGTTGTGCAGAAGAACCTCCTGGCAGACTACGTCCACATTTCCAATGGTGCCCCCCACAAACGCCACTTCTAATGCAAATTAAAGAGCTGTGCATTTTGCTTTAAGTGGACATATAGAATAGCAGTCCATTACTCTTTATTAGTCTTAATTATAATTCTAAAACTGATTACATTATTCCTATGTTTCCAATAATGATTAAGAATAATGGGAAACTACACTGGACTTGGCCTTTTGCTCTCTCCATTCACAGTCATACCTGCCAAACTCCCCTGATGCACAGCTTGGGCCATGGCCACAACCCATCCCTGATGCCAAAGTAACTCACCAATACCTTTAAAGAAATCTCAAGAGTTTCCAATTTTCCATTGTTTGTTTAAGTTTATATCCTGCCCTATCCTGCAGTGGTTCCATTTCCCTTGTTTCAGGCTGTGCTTGGATCAGTCAGGATTTCAACAATACCATGCCATATCATTCCAGGTTGGTACTGAATAACTGAAATCTTCTTTAGGAATTTATAAATGCATCCCAGTTTCCAAAACTGGAACAAAATCAGTACTTTCCCAGTATAGTACTGCTGTTGGATGTGTCATTCATAAGTTGTCATCCACTTCTAAGTTCATTTCAAAGTTTGCAACATCCCTGACTACAATCTTGATAACCCTTTTGGTAAGGGAGGGCCAGGGGGTCCTGTTCCATTCACAGCCTCACAGAACTTTCGGAGCTTGGTTGAATTCTGAGTCCTGAATGCCAATGCAATGACCTCCATTTTGGGGCTTGCCCTGCTCCAGTAGCAGTATTGCAAAGACTCACAGGCCAGGGATGCTGCGATGCTTGATCAACATCTGAACTTGTTGCTGTTGTTGTTAGTCAGTTGTATCCGACTCTTAGCAATTCTATGTGCTAGCTCTCTCCACGTTTTCCAATATTTTACTGTTTCTTTGAGTCATTCCATGCTCAGGCTGGTGTCAACTGTGTTCTTTGGTGACCCGGTTTCCTTTTGCCCTGAACCCACAAGTATAAATGCTTTTTCTAGCAATCTGAACTTACCATGATCAAATGGTTCATTTTGTGTGAGTTGAGCCCCTCACCACATCGCCCCAAATGTTTTTGCTCACTGTTTGATTTGGAAACCATGCCAAGCAGCTTTCACCCACCCCCAACCATTTTCACTTCCCAAGAGGCAGTGCGAGAAAGAGCATGTGCCAATTGTTTCACATTGGTCAGTTCACCAGCCCTTTCTATTTGCAAGCACAGCTCTGATGCACCTCTTTTGGTAAATGGCCTCATTAAGTCACTAACTGTGAATTGTAATTATTTGGTATACTTAAAGAATGTGGTAAAGAGCAGATAGGGAGGTGGTGCTGGTAGCAGATGGAGGAAGCTGTGGGAAAGCAGTAGGTTTACCAACTTCTAGTTGGAATTTGGGATTTTCCTGGAATTCCAATTGCTCTCCAGACTAGTGATCTGTTCCCCTGGAGGAAATGGCAGCTTCAGAGGGCAGAATTTGTGGTACTCCACAGAGATCACATCCCTGCTTTGCTCCCACCCCAAACTCCACCCTTTCCAGGCACTGCCCCCAATTCTCCAGGAATTTCTCAAGCCAGAGTTGGCAGCCTTAGAAAGCAGCTATGTGATTACACATGGAGAGTCATCTCTCTCTTTGTTGCATGACTGAATGTATGTACAGACTGTTTGAACATAGGCAAACAATTTGTGAAACCTTGGACCTTGCTGACCACAATTGGTTGGTGAGCTGAACTTTGGCTATAGCCTTAATTAAAATGGAGACCAGGTAGCCATGGCTGCTCCCCCCATCATTCCTCTGTGTTTTCCCACCCTGCTCTTCCCCCCCACATGCAATAGTGAGTGGGATAATGCAAGTGGGGAGGGGAACTGATAGGGGAAAAGAGGAAGTGTGGGTGAGAGCTTTCTCCTCATTCCCTTCCTTTATTAATGAGAGGAATACAGGTCCTCTGTATTGCAGCTCTGCAGTGCCAAGGATAGAGAGATGGGGCTGCAGGGTACAAGTAACTGTTTACCCTGCTACTGCAGTGAGATAGAAATGCAGCCAAGACTCACCTAAAATGGCACTTTGCGGCCACGGACTCTGGAGCAGGCTGGAGGAGATTTTCTTGCCCTTAGCTGAGCAGCCAGCAAGGATGGGCGCCTCAAGCCACCGCGCTGGCCATCCATGCCATCTCAGGGACAGGGCTGTTTGGTGGGTGAAGGTTTTGGTGGGCTCTACATATGGATTGTATAGGGCCTGCTCTGTTCTATTTAAACCGTGCGGCCTTGTGGGTCCAGCAGCATGGTTTTTTCCCAGATCCACACTCTCCCTCCTGTTTTTGATATTCTGTGAAAGGGAGATTTTCTTGCCCTTAGCTGAGCAGCCAGCAAGGATGGGCGCCTCGAGCCACCGCGCTGGCCATCCATGCCATCTCAGGGACAGGGCTGTATGGTTTTTCCCCAGATCCACACTCTCCCTCCCATTTTTGATATTCTGTGAATGTATGCTTTAATTGTCACAGCTTGGTGGTGGTTTTGCACATTTGACAGATCCTTTTGGGTGCCCACCTCCCCCGTTTGGGGACTCCCTCATGGGGTCTTGGGGTTTGAGCCACCACACGGTATGCCCAGCTTGGGGCTGTGCACAGGCTCACCCCAGGTGACAAATGGTGCCACTCAGTGGCTGCCACCCTTGTGATACCACATATATTTGTTACTCCCAGGTTTTTCCCAGCAGGCAGGCTGAGGAGTGTGTTATTGAGCAGCAGGTGGGTCGCTCAATTTTTGGATCCGCCCACATGCTCCGCTAAGGCTCCATGGTCTGTAATCAATAAAAAGCTGTGGTCCCTTTTATTCCAAAGTTGGTGTTGTGCAATTATTACTCTCCGCAAGACTTCTCCTTACTAAGCCCTGGGCCCGCAAGCAGGCAGCAAGGAACCATCATTTCCAGGGAGCAGAACAGTTTCACTCGTCTGCTGCCAGGCTGTCCAGGTGTCCCCCAGCATACATCCTCCTGCAACTACAGTTCTATCCCACCTTGGGTCTTAGGATGTCCAGAAGAAAATTGGCTGTATAAATATGTTTAATAAATAAAGGCAGCATTATTAGGAGTCCTAGCCACCTTCTAGTACCTGAGTAAATCTGAGCAAAAAATTACAGATTTTGCAACAGATTGCCTAAAATGTCCAAATTAAGTATATCTGGAATGCAGATGATATGCAGCTAATGCAAAATGTCCAAATTAAGTATATCTGGAATACAAATTATGTTATGCAGCTAATTCCTTTGTAACCCAGATGCAGACGGAGGCATGGGTCTAATCTCTTTAAGACTTGTGTAGGACAGATTCCAGCAGTCATAGTTTTTTTTTCCTCCAAGCTAAACTGGCCCAAATGCCACTCTTAAAATCCCTGAACTCTTGTTCTCTCCTGTGTCTGGTCTGAATATTGGCCAACAGAGCCTGTACTGTTTGTTCTGTGATAACTGTACTCTTTATTAGCAGCCAATAAGTGACTCATTGGCTAAATATAACTGCCTAGCACTATAATACCTCTCAGACATCGGAAACATCCCTTAAAGTGCTAGAAGATATCCAGACTGTTCATCTAAATCCAGGTCCAAGGCCTAAATATGCAACTGGATGTGTTATTTCCTGGGCTAATGTCTGCTGAAATGAAGAGGCGGCCAAGACAACTGCAGCTCTCTCTGAGGCTAAGTGACCAAACTGTGAGCCACTCCAGTCAGCTGGTCAGGAGAGCAAGAGCTCTGAGGATTCTTTGCTCACAGAGGCCAGATCTGCTGACACTCCATCAACAATGGCTGATTCCACACAAAATGTGGCTTCCTTCGTGAGAAACACTCACAGGGTTAACTTCTTTGAATGCCTGCCCTGAGACAAATGGATTGTGTTTAGGTACTGCTGCTGGGAAGGGAAGGGGGGGGAGGCCCCCTTTTTATTATTCCGAGGTGCATTTTAATTTGCACAAGCGACATTGTGTCTGTGATGGATTGCGTGGAGGGAAACATTACAGCCCAGCGAGCTTGGCAAGGGGGGAAAAATAAGGGAGATATGGGGAGGATTAAAAACAGCCTCTTGCAATGCTGAATTCTGATAAGGGGGTCTCAGGAGTTTTCAGAACCGGAGCTGGTAGAATTCAGAGCAGAAGGAAATCAGGGCTCAGCTAGATGGAAATGGGAAAGGGACACAAGCCCCCTTCTTCAGCCCCTCTGTGTTCCTGGCCTTCCCTTGCTTTGCCCACACTCAGCTTTCTGTCTAACAGCAACACTGAATAATCTGCTGCTAAAAACCGGGGGGGATCATGAATGAATTAACCCTCCCAGTCAAGCTGTGAAGTGCCTCAACCGTTTCCCTCCCTTTTCCTGATGGAGCACTGAAACTCAGTGACCTGTCCAAGGCCCCACAAGAAGGCCCAGGAGGCACAAATCACAGGGAAAGCGGAAGAGGGAGGGCATCATCTCATATCCAAGCCACTTGCCCAGCCTACTATGCTGCTCTTCTAGTTGCCGTCTTGTTGCCATACAGAAGCTTTTTGCCTTTAAGGATTGCATGGCAGGCAAAAATTCAGCAGTTACACCTTTTTTCATTATTGTACTGCCATGGTAGGGGAGATCTACCTGTTGAATTTTGATTACAGGGACAGAGGCTATATAAGAGGAAAGAAAGGCTGTTGCTATTCAGATCTGGATCTATGCCTCCCTTCACTTCTGTTGCTATAACCTATAATTATAAAAGGATCAATTGGCCTGTCTATGGCATGCTTGACTCCTCAGAAAAATAAAGCTGTGAATCTCAAAACTGTTCACCAGCTTCAGGACAATTGTGGGAGTTGCGCTGCCAAAAGTGAAGGGACTCAGAACCTCCTGCTATTTGTAATGGAATCCTAAGGTTGTTTGTTTGTTTATGGCAGGCGTAACTCCGCAGGAAAAAAATCTACTAGGAGTCTTATCCTCAGCCACCCTATCCAGGTTTTGGGACTTGGAGTGCTAAAGATGAGGGGAATTGCAACATCCTAGCCAATGTTATCACAAGAAACCATCCACCTCCATGTTATTTGCAATAGAAGCCAAGGTTATTTGTTTGTGGTAGGCATAACACATCAGAAGATAAAGGCAGGTATTTGAAAATTGGCCACCAGCCAAAAAGTGCCAAAAATGAAGGGTATTGAATACCTCCCAGCCAGGGGTCATTTCGTAGAAAAAGAGGTGCAGGAGCTCATTAGCATAACTTATTTGCATATGCCACAACCCCTGACATCACCGGAAGTATGTCAGAAGGCAACACCCACCGCTCAGGCTCCACTGGACTGTTTTGGATTGCTAGCTATTGGGGTGGGGGGGGGATGTGCAGATCTGCCCTCACTGAAGAGGGAGCGCTTGTACCTGAATAAAACTTGGTCTTAAAGGTGCCACTGGACTGTTTTGGATTGCTAGCTATGGGGGGGAGGGGAATGCACAGATCTGCCCTCACAGAGGAGGGAGAGCTTGTACCTGAAGGTGGGGGGGGGCTCTGCAACTTACCTGGCTGCTTCTTGCTCCTCCTGCCCCGACTGAGGGCTGCTGGGAGCAGGGGGCGGGGCTTGTTGTATGTGCCCGCCCCCATGGCTCCTTACTGCCGGAGGTCCGCTCCTGTGCGCTCCCGCAGGAAATGACCCCTGCTCCCAGCACAGATTAGCTCTTGAACAAGCCTCCACTATTTGCAATGGAAGCAAAGCATTACTCACAAGAACCTGGGAGGGCAGGCAGCACAGACATGGAGAGTGGAAAACACTCTGTTACAAACCAAAGGGGTTCAATAACTTCTCTAGCCCATCAGAGCCTGTGTGGGAGAGTAGTTCAGGTGTCTGACTAGGATCTGGAATACCTGGGTTCAAATCCCTGCTCTGCCACTGAAAGTTGCTGGCTAGTCTTGAGCCAGTCACACACACTCAGCCAGATTACCTCACAGGGTTGTTGTGAGGATAAAATGAAAGAAAACAATGCAAGGCGCTTTGAGAAAGGCGAGGGAGATATTTATTATAAATCTAATTTTGGCTACGTTTTGCAAAAAACAATGATCTCTCTGGCTGTTGCGTCATCTAGTATTGCTACAACTCTTTTGACAGGAGGCATTCAGTATGACTCATTTTGACTCATTCAGTATTCAAAGTACTGTTAAATATTGTGAGCACAGTAAAATTTAGGGATGGGATGGCAAATGGAGTGAGTGGGCACACTTCTAGTAATTAGTATTTGTTATCCTGATAATAATTAACATTTGTTATCCTGTGATGTGGTGATGATCATTAGTTTAGGTAAAGGTAAAGGTTTCCTTTGCTCGAAAGCCAGTAGAATCCATTAGTTTAGGTTCCTTTAAATGAGAATCAGAGTCAAACAGGAGAGATTGTGGACAGGATCTCCCATTGTTTATGACTTAAAATCATCTTGTAGTGTCAGATTTGATTGGAGCAGCTGTGTGGACAGAGGGTGTTGAACCACTTTCCACATGCCATTTTCCTGATCTAAATCTTCCCTTGAACTTGCTGTTGGCTCAGGAGACAGATGCGGGTACAGCATCAAGTCTAGAGTTCCTTGTGCCTGATTTAAAGTTAGAAATAAAAAGTCAGGCAATCCAACTGTCAAGAATCCCCAATCCAAGGGATTCTTGGTACTAGCTGGCAGAGCACAAAATTACAAAAAACCTGGTGGTGTGTGTCCACACACTCACCAGTTCTGGTATCTGCTGCCAGCCCCTTGGACTACCCACACAGTCAGAAGCTAAGGGACAGGCTTCTAACCCTACTGGGATCAATCAAGAAACTCAACCTTGCGAGTTAGACCACTTGCAGAATGAATTTCCACAACGATTAACTTGATAGGTGGACTCTTAAGGTCTAAGGTACTGGAACAGGATTGAGGAACCTGAAACACATAATACGCCAAGTATAATCAAAGGATATTTATTAAAGTGTGCAAGAATATTTCAAAAGAAATTAAGCAGTGAGAACTAAAACAACAACAAAAAACCCCTACAGTTAAAATACTAGCTACACATTAGGTCAGTAACTCATAGTCACCAGATGTTACCCTTCTGGGT
>NW_015170887.1:1090124-1093769 GCF_001447785.1 Gekko japonicus
GGGGAAGCCATGGAACGGAGAGCGAGGCAGCCCGCTGCGCATGTGCATGCCTGCGCAGTTTGGCTGGGGGCCTCGCATGCTGCCGGAGACAGGCGTGCCGGTGATCCCACGGCCGCCCTTGATGCGGATTTTCAGGTAGGTAATAGTGTTTTCTAGGGGTTTTTTGATACACAATTTCAGCCGGAAGGGACGGAATGGGGATGGGTGTGCTCCGCTTCCCAGATGTTGCAGTGTGATCGTGCCTGTTTGATGCGCCCCCGATCCGTCCCTCTTGCGGGGCAAATCCTCCCGTGTGACCAGGACCAACATTTTACAAACCTCTTTAGCCTGCCTTTGTGATAAAGGTGCTCTGGTGCGCTAATCATTTTATGCAGAAAACCTGTAAATACTGACTTGGAAGCAAGTCCCAGTTAACTCAATATAACTTCTTTCTGAATTAACATGCATAAGATTGTGATACCCTTTTGGCACCTATGTCATTAGGTTGAGATCTTTTATGAGAAGAGGTGATCAACTCTATAGAACAGGCTAAATACAGGTGTACCATAGATCTATAACAGACTAGAAAATTTACAAACACATCTGAAAAGGCTGGTTGCTTGATTAAACAGAGAAGTTATGAAGGCTCTGAATGGCTTGTTTTAAAACACTGGTGTTCAGAGTGTCTTGGGACCTCCAAGTGGGTTGACCAGAACCTAAGTTATGATTCTCCAGGTATTAAGAAACCAGACTCAAGATGGAACCTGTGTATGAAAAGCACATAGAGATCTTGCCTAAATGAAGAAATTACAATAAACTGCTACACAAGAAATACCCAGAATGAATTTGAGGAGTAACCGTAGGTGTCTGTGTTCAACAATGAGTCATTTTCATGTTTACAAAGAATCTAACTTGGGAGGAGTCAGTGTTCTACAAACTGGTGGCAGAAATTGAACATATTAGCAGTGATTATTTTCTGTTGACTCAAGGATCTCATGTGATCTCACTAATGCTTTGCTTGCAGTTTGAAACAAACAGTATTTTAAATAGCATTGCATTTGTGCAGTGGCAGTGTTCAGCACAGTGACTGGCTGAGTAAGTATTCCCGAGCCACACTTACAATTTATTGGCTTGTTTGGATTATGAATCCTCCTGGGGCACCAGGGGAAGGTCATGCATCTTTTAAAACAGCTACATTTCGAGCCCATGTGCTGCTTTTGCTCCTGCACTGTGGGTGGCATTAATCATGCTGGCACATGCTCAGAACTTACTGGACTACAGTTCCCAGCTGTCAGTGCAACGATCCATACAATATTTGCAGTACAAGTAATACAAATGAGCATGCTCAGATCTGGAAGTTGGGCAGGCCGGCTGGCCAAATGAGCAAGAATGGGCTATTAGAGGGGTGAAGAAGGAGTCTCAGAGCGGTTTACAATCCCTTCCCCTTCCCCTCCCCACAACAGACACCTTGTGAGGTAGGTGGAGCTGAGAGAGCTCTCTCGAGAACTGTCCTTGAGAGAACAGCTCTGAAAGAACTTGTAACTGACCCAAGGTCACACCAGCAGCTGCATGTGGAGGAGTGGGGAATCAAACCCATTTCTCCCAGATTAGAGTCTGTACTTCTAACCACTACACTGAACTGGCTGCTTTTGCTCCTACACTGTGGGTGCAAAGTTATACAACTTTGGGCAAGGCTGGAGTCGAGAAAGAAGCTATGCAGTTTTCCCTGCCCAGCCCAGCTGAATGGAAATATCTCATTTATTATATTTTATTTTATATTTGGAACATTATAGTTAAAGCAGCAGCACTGTTAGAATACATCGGCCCCAAATACTCACAATCCAATTCCAAATCTACAAAAACAATGAAAGCTTTTCCCAAGCATTTAAGCTTGCTGCTTGCGATTTCCAGTGAAAGTGCATGAGCACCCCACAGCAGAGTAGGACCACTCCTCTTACACTGGTATTGCAAAGAAAGGAGAAACAAGTCCTGTCCATAAAGAAACATATGTGCACATATATGAATACATGAAGCTGCTTTATACAGAGTAATGACTGTTCTGATTGACAACAGTTCTGTAGGGGTTCAGGAAAATAATGGTCTTTCCCAACCCCTGTATCTCATTTATTATATTTTATTTTATATTTGGTGAGCAAAAATTCTACTTTGTGAGCTACTGACATTAAAGTTGTGAGTGAGAGATTTGGTTACTGCATAAATTAGTTTGCTCTGGAGCCCTCCTTCCTGAGCTAAGACAAAAACCTGTGAGCTGGAGGCTAAAAAACTGTGAGCTAGCTCACACTAACTCAGCTTAGAGGGAACACTGCCTGCTGCCTGGAATGCCTTTAAACTGGTAATGTCAGGGATTGATATTGGGACCTTCTACATGCAAAGAATGTGCTCTGCAACTGAACCATAGCCTCTGCTCTCCAAAATTGTGTGTGGCAAGTAGAGAAATGGCATTTTTGTGAGACCCAATTAAGCAGTGCTAAAACTAAACTTAGTTTTGGGAGTTTTACTTTAGAGCCTAAAATGATGCAATGACTTCTAAAAAAATTGATTGCGATGTATTCTTTAACCTGAAACAAAAAACCAATATAAATATGGGAATTAAATTTAATTTGTTAGATTTGTTGATAAACCACACCAACAAATTATTTCTTCTATGGAAAAGCATAGAGTGTCAGAAATAAAGATTTATGTTTTAATTTATACAATGCATCTCATTATAAAAACTTACAGCATGTGTATGTAATTAGATTAAAAAACCCTCACAGAATGTCTACTATTAATAATAAAAAGCATAAATAAAAAAGACAGCTCTTCCCTTCTGGAAAGAGAACATTTCTGATCACATCCTGGCTTTCACCACGAACATGCCCAGGTAAAAAAGATACAATGCATGATCTGGATGGTCACAGATGTGACCAGCAGCAACCTCTCTGGATGGTGGAACATATTTCTAGTTGCCACAGTCATTAGGATTTCCTGGTCACTGTATCCATGGTTGTCTGGATCACATGTTATATTTCTTCATTCAAGGAAAATCTTAAACAAGAAATGGACAGGAAGTGTGTTGTCCATCCCAGTCCCAAGTCTTGATCCTTATTTATACCCCACTATCTCCCCCCCAACAAGGTTTAACAGGGTGCTTTTTAAAATGAAATACTGTTTAAAAATACTTTACTGCATACACACATGTATATGCATCGAGCTAGCTAAGAAACACTCACCTCGAAGTCTCTGGAGATCTCCAATGGCCAATCAGAAGCTCTGCTGGCCCCGCCCACTTTCAGGAACCATGTTGGAGACCCCTGTTATAATCAATGTGGACAAAAATTAGTCACATTTAAACAAATATGTCCTTGAAAATACATGTCTCCAGTATACACAAGGGTTAATCTATATATCTAATACCAAAGTCGCCCCCTGCGTGCGGATACTTATTTCCGCACATCGGGGGCACCTGGGGGGAGTGAGATGTTTGTGCACACTTGGGGCAGTCCCCAGGTGTGCACAAAAATCTGAAACCTGTAAGAAATATCGGGGGGATACTTAAATCCCCCAAAATTGACAGAGCGTCCCCTGTGCATGCGCAGGGAACGCTCTGCACCCAGCCTCACTGCCGCCGCTTCGGAGCCGGGCGGGGGGGCAGCGAGGCCCGGG
>NW_015170887.1:1093976-1094372 GCF_001447785.1 Gekko japonicus
TGGGGGGAACTTACCTCCTCCTGCTGCTTCCTCCTCTTCCTCATAGGTGTGGAGCTCCCTCCCCCCCTCCCGCGAGTATCGCGGGTCCCGCCCCTTGTATTCTCTATTCTGTAGATTGTCTTAGATAACAATCTTCACATTACACATTTTGAGTGAGTAAAACCTTGCCTTAAAAAGCATTTCACTCATTCCAAAATGAGTTCCACAGGAGGTTTTCCCATTGGAAAAAGTCTGCTGAAAAACAAAGAAAGAAAGCTACATGATTCCCTCCCATCCCTTTACAGGAGGCATTGGTAGAGATGCACACTAGGGACCCAGGGTCCAAAAGAACATGGTGGTGCATATATGATGAGGTCACTCACCAGTGCCAATTGCTGCTGGCCATTTAGCAGGAAT